>NC_060144.1:502988809-503297655 GCF_021461385.2 Schistocerca piceifrons
GTTACTTATAAGCCAGGAAGCACGGTGGGGAACGCAATGGGTATTTCTGGAAAGCGGAGGTAGGTGTTGTCCTAACTAAGGAATTAATGCCCGCGCGCAGGAAGGCTGCGGTAACAGCCTTGCCGCACAGGGCACAACTTCCGCTAATTGCGACCTGCATTATGCATGGCGGCGGCTGGGCCTAACCTCCGTTGAATCTGATTGGAAACGTGCTTGACCGTCCGCAGCGTACGTAGATCGTGTTCAAGAATTTGGTTACCAGGCGATCTGGAGTTTGGACACTGAGTGGATGAGATGTAAATTTCGTCAACGTCCAACTCCAGCACTGTGAAGGACTGCGTCGTACAAGGTCTGTCAGAAGAGACGGTGTCCCTTTACTAAACAACTACATGTGTTGGACAAAAGTGTGGAAAGACCAAAAACATAACGCATTACAATGACGAATGCAGTCTAAGAAAACCGTTGGCATCCAAAAGAGATTCCAGTCGTCTAGGAATGGGTAAGTACAGGTCCTGAAATTACTCAACAGAGGAAAGTCCACTGGACCTGACGGGATACCAATTCGATTCTACACAGAGTACGCGAAAGAACTTGCCCCCATTCTAACAGCCGTATACCGCAAGTTTCTAGAGGAACAGAAGGTTCCAAATTATTGCAAAAGAGCACAGGTAGTTCCAGTTTTTAAGAAGGGGCGTCGAGCAGATGCGCAAAACTATAGGCCTATATCTCTGACATCGATCTGTTGTAGAATTTTAGAAAACATTTTTGCTCGCGTATCATGTCATTCTGGAAACCCAGAACCTACTCTGTGGGAATCAACATGGATTCCGGAAACAGCGATCGTGTGAGACCCAACTCGCTTTATTTGTTCATGAGACCCAGAAAATATTAGATACAGGCTCCCAGGAAGATGCCATTTTCCTTGAGTTCAGGAAGGCGTTCGATACAGTTCCGCACTGTCGCCTGATAAACAAAGTAAGAGCCTACGGAATATCAGACAAGCTGCGTGGCTGGACTGAAAAGTTTTTAGCAAACAGAACACAGCATGTTGTTCTCAATGGAGAGACGTCTACAGACGTTAAAGTAGCCTCTGGCGTGCCACAGGGGAGTGTTATGGGACCATTGCTTTTCACAATATATATAAATGACCTAGTATATAGTGTCGGAAGTTCCATGCGGCTTTTCGCTGATGATTCTGTAGTATACAGAGAAGTTGCAGCATTAGAAAATTGTAGCAAAATGCAGGAAGATCTGCAGCGGATAGGCACTTGGTTCAGGGAGTGGCAACTGACCCTTAACATAGACAAATGTAATGTATTGCGAATACAAAGAAAGAAGTATCCTTTATTGTATGATTATATTATAGCGGAACAAACACTGGTAGCAGTTACTTCTGTAAAATATCTGGGAGTATGCGTGCGGAACGATTTGAAGTGGAATTATCATATAAAATTAATTGTTCGTAAGGCGGGTACCAGGTTGAGATTCATTGGGAGAGTTCTTAGAAAATGTAGTCCATCAACAAAGGAGGTGGCTTACAAAACACTCGTTCGACCTATACTTGAGTATTGCTCATCAGTGTGGGATCCGTACCAGGTCGTGTTGACAGAGGAGATATAGAAGATCCAAAGAAGAGTGGCGCATTTCGTCATATGGATATTTGGTAAGCGTGATAGCGTTACGGAGATGTTTAGCAAACTCAAATGGCACTCTCTGCAAAAGAGGCGCTCTGCATCGCGGTGCAGCTTGCTGTCCAGGTTTCGAGAGGGTGCGTTTCTGGATGAGGCATCGAATATATTGCTTCCGGCTACTTATACCTCCCGAGGAGGTCACGAATGTAAAATTAGCGAGATTCGAGCACGCACGGAGGCTTTCCGGCAGTCGTTCTTCCCGCGAACCATACGCGATTGGAACAGGAAAGCGAGGTAATGAAAGTGGCACGTAAAGTGCCCTCCGCCACACACCGTTGGGTGGCTTGCGGAGTATAAATGTAGATGTAGATGTCCTGCGTGGTTTTCGAGGGACTCTTATTCCATTCTTTCTACAAAATAACAGGAAGCGTAGGTACCGGTGGTGGGGGTGGTTTGCCGGCCGCTGTGGTCTCGTGGTTCTAGGCGCTCAGTCCGGAGCCGCGCAACTGCTACGGTCGCAGGTTCGAATACTGCCTCGGACATGGATGTGTGTGATGTCCTTAGGTTAGTTAGGTTTAAGTAGTTCTAAGTTCTAGGGGACTGATGACCACACAGGTGTTATGTCCCATAGTGCTCAGAGCCATTTGAACCATTTTTATTGGGGGGTGGTTAGCGATCACGCACCCAACTCTCCAAAATAGACCAAAAAGGACAATAGTACTGAGATCTGGTGACTGTCGTGCCCAGGGGTTCTCACAAAACCAGTCCTGGACAATGTGGGCAGTGTGAACAGGGGCCATATGATATTGGAAAATAGCATCACCACTGGGGAACAAACATTGTACCATGGGATGGACATGAGAAGTCAAATGGTCCCACATTCCTTGGCAGCAACGCAACCTTCCAGGGTACCCACTGAGCGCACGGAATACCACGATATGGCTGCCTTAATCTTTTCGACCCCCCGTCATGTTTCACTCATGAGTTGTAAAATCGACCGTAAGTTGGCGGAAGTGTGAAACAAAATTCATCCGGCCAAATCGCTTTCCTCTATTTGCTAAATCGTCCAGGTTTTATAGTTTAGGCACCAGGTTTTCCTATTACGGACATTTGGATGACTGATGAATAGTTTTGTGGTTCCAGATCGCCCTGCAATTCGTTGCTTCTAGAGCTCCAGCTCACAGGATTGCCGAGGGCGTCGCTCCTGCCGCTGTATCGAAGTTACACCGAACGGGTAAAAGAAAGTCTCATTTGTGCGGTTCAAGGCCCATACTGGGAGTGTATGGAACAAAAAAATCCCGTCAGTTGGCTAAGGGTTGGGTTGTTTTGGGGGGAGAGACAAAACTGCGAGGTCATCGGTCTCGTCGGTTTAGGGAAGGATGGGGTTGGAAGTCGGCCGTGCCCTTTCAAAGGAACCATCCCGGTATTTGCCTAGAGGTATTTAGGGAAATCACTGAAAACCTAAATCACGATGGCCGGAGGCGGGATTGAACTGTCGTCCTCCCGAATGCGAGTTCAGTGTGCTAGTTGGCTAAGGACGCGACAACAACTGATATACTAGACCGATGCATTCCAGCGGAGGATCACATTGCTATGACTAGGAACTTCAACAGAAGTAACTAGAACGAGGCATGGGAGACTCAAGACCTACACAAGGGCACGTGGTACAGGCAAATGCATCTTCTTCTACCGAAGGTCTAATGGTATGCTGCAAAGAGAGCTCTGAACTGCAGTTTATCTTGCCCAAGGACCGCGAGACAGTTTGTGAGGACCATTGACAGGTTGAAATTCAAAAACTGCTGCCATTGACTACATCCCTGTTGTGACTCCACCCCATTCCATCGCCATATTATGACTGTGGGGAGCTCGAGGAAATTTATCACATATTCTTCAGCTGCCGCCGATACGGAAGGGACTTCGACCGGATGACGCAGAGCCGATAAGCATGAATCAATCACTTCCTTCCCGCGCCGAGTGGCCACGCGGTTAGGGGCTCCATGTCACGGATTGCGCGGCCCCTCATGCCGGAGGTTCGAGTCCTCTCTCGGGCGTGGGTGTGTGTGTTGTTCATAGCACATGTTTGTTTAAGTAGCGTGTAAGTCTAGGAACCGATGATCTCAGCCGTTTGGTCCCTTAGGAGTTCACACACATTGGAACGTTTTTTGAACAATCCATGTTAACCCTCTTGTTTACGAAGAATTTAGATATGCATAAAATATTAATGGCATTTTTAGCAGTTGGAATCAAATTGTTTCTGTTACGTTCTTGTGTGTGTGTGTGTGTGTGTGTGTGTGTGTGTGTGTGTGTGTGTGTGTGTGTGCGCCTGTCAAAAAATGGCTCAAATGGCTCTGAGCACTATGGGACTTAACATCTAAGGTCATCAGTCCCCTAGAACTTAGAACTACTTAAACCTAACTAACCGAAGGACATCACACACATCCATGCCCGAGGCAGGATTCGAACCTGCGACCGTAGCTGTGGCGCGGTTCCAGACTGCAGCGCCTAGGATCGCTCTGCCACACCGGCCGGCTGTGCCTGTGATAAAAGTAGTCTTTCACAGTGTTTAAATGTGATTGCTAAGTAGGAGATATATTTCTATCTTTATTCGAGGACATTGTATTATGAGTATTTTGATTTATTCTCCGTATAATTTAAGATTTTTAAAACTTTCTAAGACTTTGTATATTTGGACTAGCTGCGTGGATGCAACCGAAAGCCAATAAACACACAAAAAAGAAAGATCTTACCCTGTTACAAATTTCTATATAAACTTTTCATTACTGGAAACAAATTAAAAATACAAACAGAGATATTGCAAATGCAGTGTTATGAAAGCAGCCTTACGCTCTAAATTATGAACTCGAGCAGTTGCGTCGCCTATGGCAAACGCCACCGTGGTTTGTTTGGAAAGCAGATGGCCGATTATATTCCCTATTCTTCGTTCAGTCTGCGTTTGTCCTGCACGAAAGCGCTGCATGAAATACAAGAAAGGCAGTAGAATTGCGCTTAGGGTGCTCTTGGTACTCGGGTGGTATCTGAACTAGGAACATGATACAAAACGTTTTTGGTTTAGCCCGCACCAGCGGCCAATTTTTTAGCAATTCGAACATGTCTTACTGTCGCTATGTTACTGTATATTAAGCAAGGTTTTGTAACACCCCACCCGTCACTTATCTGGTTTTGGCGTGTGTTCACCCCAGCTAATTGACTAACAGATCAACAGAGAGTGCAAAACAGCCGCAATGTCGGATAACGCAAAGAAAGTAATAAGGCCCTGTGACTCCTGATTGAACTGCGGTGGGAGTTTTGACATTAATTGATTCAGAATTGATCACTTTTAATTAAAAAGGGGTGCACATTGATGTTATAGGCAGCTATTGAACACCAGATGCAAATGTTGATCATAAAATTAATTAAGAAAGTGACTTGGGATTTCAACTACTTGATTGAAAACAGATGCAGTCGATTAGCACAAATTAATCATCACGTTACATGACTCTCCTACCAGACAGTGGTAATAAATTGCGTTTTCGTGGAGTAAAGCTCAAAAGTAATTCCTATCGACTGACCCAGGCATAATGCAAAGTGTGAGAAGAATTCTACAGTACACGGCCCATGAAACCCTCGTGGAAACTTTGCCGACGTGATCCAACAAATTAATCAGTGGCCGGAGCGGGTGCAATATCACCGAATACAGCGTGGTGGAGCGTCGTCGTTGTGTGGACGTCGGCCGACCTCGTAGTGCTGCAAGGCTGCGCTCGTCTATTCACTCCTAGCTATCTTGCTCAATACATAGCTGAACCAAAACTTTCTATCTCCAAGCTCAATCGTTCCATTTGCTAAGTCCTAAACTGTAGAGATGCTCACTCTTCTCAGGTAAGCTGAGTAAAGAACGCCACGTCCACACTCTAGGCAAGCTGGGAACGGAAGACCTCTACGGAGACTTCTTCCAGTCCGCTCTACGCCTCGGTTTCCCCTCCAGCAAAATCACTTACGCCAATTGCAGCGCAAGTCGCGTTAATTATGCGTCGCTTCCCAGCGCCAACCAATGCCTGCTCTGGGAAATGAACAAATTCCCACAAAAATCCCCTTCCTCTCAACTTCTGTTATTTAGCTCCTCCAAGGCCACCCATCAAGGTCAGCGTCTGCACAACACCAAGTTTTCTGGAATTCTGACTGCCAGCAGAGTACTTCAAATTCCTTGGTCCTACGTTCCCATTCGAGGCCGGTGTATTTCGTGCTGTCGCTCTTCACCTGATTTACTTCGGGCTCTGTGGACCGTGAATTCAGTGTGAAGTTGCTATAGTCACGAACACGCATATTTTGACCCCTGTTGACCGCTCCACCGTAGCTTTGCGCGGCTTTCTCGCATGTTTCACAGAAAACGGGACGACGGACATTTATCAACAGGTGTAAAAGTTCTCTGTCTGTTTCTCGGTACACCAGCATGGAGTCGGGGTCAACCACCCACTCACTGTCACTCATCTTAAGGCGGCTGGAGGCTGCGCACCGTTACCTTCTTTCTCAGAGCTTGAGCCGCCCTAAGCTACCTATTGTCGCTTCCCTTAGCCACTCCCCCAGCCAGCCACGGTCAACTCTAAATGGTTCCCTGGGGTAAACTAGCGCCCAGTAAATCGACTCGTTTCCACAAAGTTTTCATGTCATGTGAATTACTTTAAAAACCATCACCCGACATTAATTATTCCACTACGTCCATACTATACCCTCTACAAGATGCATTGTGCCTTGTCAGTCATTTTGTTCAGCCCTACTGTTCGCTCAACGTGAGTTAGGTGATCTTTAATGACTTAATGTAAGGGGCATAGTTCTTGCCATCTTACAGTTTGAACGACGTACCGGAGCTGGCGACGAGGAATGTTGTTCGAATCGATTTATTCCTTTTCCAGAAGACTGTAATTGGGCTGATAATAATGCTCAGCTAATGGCACGATTTGTATGTGTATCGTTCGGATTTTACGTGCAAAAACAGTTGCCCTTGAATAGCTGGAGCAAGACTGAGTGTCCAGATTTGGTCGAACGATGTATCGGATCTCCGTCTAAGACATGTTTTAACCGCATGAAAAAAACTTGCTTCGGTGGGATTTTACGTGCAGAAAAACATGTTTTGTGTACGAATTTGTACAAATCGGTTTAATCTTTTCGGGAAGTTAGACAAATGGATTAAGTCAAAACGAACTTTATTTAATGCGATAATCTTTATCCATTCTCGAGATACGACGGTTTCAAGTCGAGCTAAATACAGCGCTTAAAACTCGTTCTCACGCGAACTGAGTGCACGGAAACAGTTTAAAGTTAATCAAATACATAAAAAATGCATTGTTATCACAAAATTGAAATTCGCTTTCAGTAAATCAACTTTATTCGCATTTCACGTACAAAAAACAGTGTTTTATGAGTTTTTCCATGTGCGCCACTTCCATATTTCAAACTTGTGTGACTCCGTTCAAATTTTGTAGTTAATGGTCGTTCAGTTTTATGAGAGCTTTATCCGTTGCCAGGATAGTTCGAAAGACAGTAACAAAACCTATACCGCATCACACGTCACCCGAGTCAATAAAACTATACATAGGTTCCGAAGTTATGGTCTTCTATTGCCAGAACTATGGTAGAGTAAAAGTCGAGAACCAAAATGCCAAATGCTCCTGTCAGAGCACAAAAAAGACGAAACTTCCTGGGCAGAGTTAGGAAAGTAAAAGAAGGGGACTAGCTTTACGACTTGTTTGGCAGCTTCACAGACATTTAAATCAAGACATCCTCAGACACCCGCGCTTTTTCTACATCTACGGCTACGTGATTACTCTGCTATTCACAATAAAGTGTCTGGCAGAGGGCTCAATGAACCACCTTCATGCTGTCTCTCTACCGTTCCACTCTCGAACGGCACGCGGGAAAAACGAGCACTTAAATTTTTCCATGCGAGCCCTGATTTCTCTTTTTTATCGTGATGGTCATTTCTCCCCATGTAGGTGGGTGCCAACAGAATGTTTTCGTAATCGGAGGAGAAAACTGGTGATTAAAATTTCATGAGAAGGTACCGTCGCAACGAAAAACGCCTTTGTTTTCATGATTGCCACTCCAATTCACATATGATGTCTGTGACACTATCTCCCCTATTTCGCGATAGTACAGAACGAGCTGCCCTTCTTTGTCCTTTTTCGATGTCATCCGTCAGTCCCACCTGATGCGGATCCCACACCGCATAGCAGTACTCCAGAATAGGGTGGACAAGCGTAGTGTAAGCAGTCTCTTTGGTAGACCTGTTGCACCTTCTAAGTCTTCTGCTAATGAATCGCAGTCTTTGGTTTGCTCTACCCACAATATTATCTATGTGATCGTTCCAATTTAGGTTATTTGTAATTTTAATCCCTAAGTATTTACTTGAATTTACAGCCTATAGATTTGTGTGAAATATCGCGTAATCGAAATTTAGCTGATTTATTTTAATACTCATGTGAATAACTTCACACTTTTCTTTATTCAGGGTTAACTGCCACTTTTCGCACCATACAGATATCTTATCTAAATCATTTTGCAAGTCGTTTTGATCATCTGGTGACTTAACAAGACGGTAAATGACAGCATCATCTGCAAACAATCTAAGACGGCTACTCAGATTGTCTCCTATGTCGTTAATATAGATCAGGAACAATAGAGGGCCTATAACACTTCCTTGGGGAACGCCGGATATTACTTCTGTTTTACTCGATGAATTTCCGTCTATTTTTGTATCATGTTATACGACATTACATCAACTACCATGGTACACTAGATGACACGATACATTGTGCTACATGACATGGAGATTAATACTACTAAGTAAACAAGCCCGAATATATCAAGATGTTTTGGTTTAAATGTCTTTGAAGTTGCCAGATAAGTCGAAAAGCTAGTTCCCTTCATTTACATCCTTGACTGTGTCCACAACATATTCGCCATTTTGTGCTATGATAGGATCATTTCTCGTTCTCGTTAAGTAGGTATTTGCTGCGGCGAAGTTGTACGCAATTGTTTTGTGACCTCGAACTGTGATGTTTCGCTGTTACGAATTTCAGTTTGCTCGATCAGATAAGTGACAGAACACGGAGCTGATCACTATAGTCGTGTGTTGGCACTAAGTCCGTAGGAAAGCAGCTGCAAAGATCCTGCAGAGTATCACAGATTCCAGCGAACTATGGACGAAACACAACAAGGAGATACCTTATTCCTAGGTTTCGGGAGAAAGTTTGACACAGTGCCGTGTTGCAGATTGTCAACGAAGGCCCTACCACGCAGAATAGGCTCTCAGGTATGTGAGTGATTCGAATACTTTTTAAGTAACAGAATCCAGTACGTTGTCCTAAACGGCGAGTGTTCATCGGAGCCAAAGATGTCGTCACGAACGCTCTGTGGGAGTGGGGTAGGACTGCTCGTGTTATCTACATACATAACGATCTGCTTTTATTTACGATGACGCTGTAGTAAACACCGAAGTGGTGTCGTTGAATCTCTATAGGAGCTTATAGGATGACTTGGACCGAATCTCTCGTTGGTGTGAATGGCAGCTTATTCTAAACGTGGAAACAATTGTTACATTAAGGTAAACAATCCTATAATGATTGATAAATAATTGAAATCCTCAGCTGCTGACAGGTGGTGTTGATTTGCCTCGATGGGGACAGCTGAAAATGTGTGCCCCGACCGGTACTCGAACCCGGAATCTCCTGCTTACATGGCAGACGCTCTATCCATCTGAGCCACTGAGGTCACAGATGAATAGCGCGACTGCAGGAACTTATCCCTTGCACGCTTCCCGTGAGACGCACGTTCCCAACTGTCCACAATCTACACACGTAATGTACCTAATACACTCCTGGAAATTGAAATAAGAACACCGTGAATTCATTGTCCCAGGAAGGGGAAACTTTATTGACACATTCCTGGGGTCAGATACATCACATGATCACACTGACAGAACCACAGGCACATAGACACAGGCAACAGAGCATGCACAATGTCGGCACTAGTACAGTGTATATCCACCTTTCGCAGCAATGCAGGCTGCTATTCTCCCATGGAGACGATCGTAGAGATGCTGGATGTAGTCCTGTGGAACGGCTTGCCATGCCATTTCCACCTGGCGCCTCAGTTGGACCAGCGTTCGTGCTGGACGTGCAGACCGCGTGAGACGACGCTTCATCCAGTCCCAAACATGCGCAATGGGGGACAGATCCGGAGATCTTTCTGGCCAGGGTAGTTGACTTACACCTTCTAGAGCACGTTGGGTGGCACGGGATACATGCGGACGTGCATTGTCCTGTTGGAACAGCAAGTTCCCTTGCCGGTCTAGGAATGGTAGAACGATGGGTTCGATGACGGTTTGGATGTACCGTGCACTATTCAGTGTCCCCTCGACGATCACCAGTGGTGTACGGCCAGTGTAGGAGATCGCTCCCCACACCATGATGCCGGGTGTTGGCCCTGTGTGCCTTGGTCGTATGCAGTCCTGATTGTGGCGCTCACGTGCACGGCGCCAAACACGCATACGACCATCATTGGCACCAAGGCAGAAGCGACTCTCATCGCTGAAGACGACACGTCTCCATTCGTCCCTCCATTCACCCCTGTCGCGACACCACTGAAGGCGGGCTGCACGATGTTGGGGCGTGAGCGGAAGACGGCCTAGCGGTGTGCGGGACCGTAGCCCAGCTTCATGGAGACGGTTGCGAATGGTCCTCGCCGATACCCCAGGAGCAACAGTGTCCCTAATTTGCTGGGAAGTGGCGGTGCGGTCCCCTAAGGCACTGCGTAGGATCCTACGGTCTTGGCGTGCATCCGTGCGTCGCTGCGGTCCGGTCCCAGGTCGACGGGCACGTGCACCTTCCGCCGACCACTGGCGACAACATCGATGTACTGTGGAGACCTCACGCCCCACGTGTTGAGCAATTCGGCGGTACGTCCACCCGGCCTCCCGCATGCCCACTATACGCCCTCGCTCAAAGTCCGTCAACTGCACATACGGTTCACGTCCACGATGTCGCGGCATGCTACCAGTGTTAAAGACTGCGATGGAGCTCCGTATGCCACGGCAAACTGGCTGACACTGACGGCGGCGGTGCACAAATGCTGCGCAGCAAGCGCCATTCGACGGCCAACACCGCGGTTCCTGGTGTGTCCGCTGTGCCGTGCGTGTGATCATTGCTTGTACAGCCGTCTCGCAGTGTCCGGAGCAAGTATGGTGGGTCTGACACACCGGTGTCAACGTGTTCTTTTTTCCATTTCCAGGAGTGTAGATATTTGTCCATCCACCGCCATGTAAGCAGGAGATCCCGGGTTCGAGTCCAGGTCAGAGCACACATTTTCAGCGGTCCCCATCGAGGTATGTCAAGAACACCTGTCGGCAGCTGAGGGTTTCAATTAATTATCATTTATTCTAGACAAGCTGCACGGTCATCAATGGTATCTGTTCTTTCGAGAACAGTTACTATCTTCATATACAGGGTTATTACAAATGATTGAAGCGATTTCACAGCTCTACAATAACTTTATTATTTGAGATATTTTCACAATGCTTTGCACACATATACAAAAACTCAAAAAGTTTTTTTAGGCATTCACAAATGTTCGATATGAGCCCCTTTAGTGATTCGGCAGACATCAAGCCGATAATCAAGTTCCTCCCACACTCCCCCATCAATGAGTTCGAAAGCATCGTTGATGCGAGCTCGCAGTTCTGGCACATTTCTTGGTAGAGCAGGTTTAAACACTGAATCTTTCACATAACCCCACAGAAAGAAATCGCATGGGGTTAAGTCGGGAGAGCGTGGAGGCCATGACATGAATTGCTGATCATGATCTCCACCACGACCGATCCATGTGTTTTCCAATCTCCTGTTTAAGAAATGCCGAACATCATGATGGAAGTGCGGTGGAGCACCATCCTGTTGAAAGATGAAGTCGGCGCTGTCGGTCTCCAGTTGTGGGATGGGCCAATTTTCCAGCATGTCTAGATACACGTGTCCTGTAACGTTTTTTTCGCAGAAGAAAAAGGGGCCGTAAACTTTAAACCGTGAGATTGCACAAAACACGTTAAGGTTTGGTGAATTGCGAATTTGCTGCACGAATGCGTGAGGATTCTCTACCGCCCAGGTTCGCACATTGTGTCTGTTCACTTCACCATTAAGAAAAAATGTTGCTTCATCACTGAAAACAAGTTTCGCACTGAACGCATCCTCTTCCATGAGCTGTTGCAACCGCGCCGAAAATTCAAAGCGTTTGACTTTGTCATCGGGTGTCAGGGCTTGTAGCAGTTGTAAACGGTAAGGCTTCTGCTTTAGCCTTTTCCGTAAGATTTTCCAAACCGTCGGCTGTGGTACGTTTAGCTCCCTGCTTTCTTTATTCGTCGACTTCCGCGGGCTACACGTGAAACTTGCCCGCACGCGTTCAACCGTTTCTTCGCTCACTGCAGGCCGACCCGTTGATTTCCCCTTACAGAGGCATCCAGAAGCTTACTGCGCATACCATCGCCGAATGGAGTTAGCAGTTGGTGGATCTTTGCTTAACTTCGTCCTGAAGTGTCGTTGCACTGCTATGACTGACTGATGTGAGTGCATTTCAAGCACGACATACGCTTTCTCGGCTCCTGTCGCCATTTTGTCTCACTGCGCTCTCGAGCGCTCTGGCGGCGGAAACTTGAAATGCGGCTTCAGCCGAACAAGGCTTTATGAGTTTTTCTACGTATCTGTAGTGTGTCGTGACCATATGTCAATGAATGGAGCTACAGTGAATTTATGAAATCGCTTCAATCATTTGTAATAGCCCTGTATATATAGTTAGAGGCTACCCAGCCATTGACCTTCATCTGTACGATTGCGCACAGGTTGCCCGAACTCTTACAGGGATCGTTACCTCAGTGTGCGCGAGTAATGAGTGGATGGGCAAATATCTATTAGGTAGATTGCGTATGTAGATTGTGGACAGCTGGGAATGTGGGTCCCACGGGAAGCGTGCAATGCATGAGTTCCTGCGGTCGCGCTGTTCATCTGTGTCCTCGGTGGCTCAGATGGATGGAGCGTCTGCCATGTAGGCAGGAGATCACAGGTTCGAGTCCCGGTCGGGGCACACATTTCCAGCTGTCCCCTTCGAGGTATATCAACAACACCTGTCGGCAGCTGAGTTTTTCAGTTAATTATCATTTATTCTAGACAAGCTTCTCGGTCATCAATGGTATCTGTTCTTTAGAGAACAGTTGCTATCTTCATAATCCTATAACGGTCGATTTCAGTGTACGTGCTCTTCTGCATGACACTGTCTCGTCGATCTAGGCGCAACAATGTAATGTTATATGAAATTGAACATATATGTATGATTGGATGTAGAGAAAGCGAATGGTCGACTTAGCTCTACTGGGACAAATATCGGAATTTATCTGATCGCGAATAGTGTAGCTCGTCTTTAAATCAGATCGTATATGCAACATAGCTGCGAGTACTGCGAGAGTGTTTGGGATCCCCACCATGTCGGATTAAAGGGAGACATCGAACTAAATCAGAGACGTGCTGCTATACATGTTACCGCTATATTCGATCCACACACGAGTATGCTTCGAGAACTCAGATGGGAATTCCTGGAGGAAAGACGACTTTCTTTTCGCAAAACACTAATAAGAAAATTTAGAGCAAGGCTGTTGTGGCTGACTATAGTACGGGTCTACTGCAACCAAAGTGCATTTCGTGTAAGGACCACCTAGACAAGATAAGACAAATTAGAGCTCGTACCGAGGCATACAGACAGTCGTTTTCTCTCGCTCCATTTGCGAGTGGAACAGGTCAGGAAATGAGTAGTAGAGATACAAGGTACCCTCCGTTATGGACAGTACGGTGTCTTGTGAAATGTGTATGTAAACAGCAAACAGACGTGCAGAACCCTTATGTGAGTTACAAGGAGTGAGTGTAAGCATGTGTGGACTCAAATGGGCTATCGTATGAGAGCAACCGTTACTAACTGAGCATTTTATGTGAAGTCAGAACATGGTAACAGTAGTCTCACCTGTTCTGAGTCAGACTTCTTACAGGACATTTATCGGTGGAGCGCCAGTAGTAAACTGTTGGTTCACTGCCGCTGATTGGGTAGTTGGTTCGTTGTACATATAGGAAGCTCAACATTGAAATCATCGGCGCTCCTAATAAACTAATTTGAGACGAACGTGCTCAAAAATTTATAATTGTGATTTAAAAACTAACCATTCGCACCCTCTTGCACTCTCACTTTTATACAGAAGTATAAAATATATAATTCAGTCGTTATACAAAATGCACTTTTAAAACACACGTCGTGTGACGGTCCCTCGACTCTTGCAAATGCCGTGTAAAACTTGCAAATAGCCTTTCGCTGCCTGTATTTTACCCCTATTACCCTCAGAATTTCACAGAGAGTATTCCAGTCAACATTGTCAGAAGCTTTCACTAAGTCTATAACTGCTATAGTCGTAGATTTACCTTTCCTTAACCTATCTTCTAAGATAAGTTGTAGGGTCAGTATTGCCTCGTGTGTGGCTACATTTCTCCGAAGTCCAAACTGATCTTCACGAGGTCGGCTTCTACCAGTTTTTCCTTTCTTCTGTAATGAACTCATGTTAGTATTTTGCAGTCATGACTCATTAAACTGAAAGTTCGGCAGTTTTCACACCTGGTAGCACCTACTCTCTTTGGATTTGGAATTATTATTTCTTCTTGAGGTCTGTCTCGTCATGACTGGCTCTCCCCAGGCTGTCAGTAGTTATGACGGAATGTCGTCTACTCCTGGGGCCTTGTTTCGACTTAGGTCTTTCACTAGTCGGTGAAATTCTTCTTGCAGTATCATATCTCCCATCTCATTGTCATCTACGTCCTCTTCCATTTCTATAATATTGCCTTCATCTCCCTCCTATAGACCCCCACATATTCCTTCCACCTTCCAGCTTTCCCTTCTTTGCTTAGGACTGGTTTTACGTCCGAGCTCTTGTTATTCTACATCTACATCTACATCCATACTCCGCAAGCCACCTGACGGTGTTTGAATATCTCTATCGGTGCTCCCTTCTATTCCAGTCTCGTATTGTTCGTGGAAAGAAGGATTGTCGGTATGCTTCTGTGTGGGCTCTAATCTCTCTGATTTTATCCTCATGGTCTCTTCGCGAGATATACGTAGGAGGGAGCAATATACTGCTTGCCTCTTCGGTGAAGGTATGTTCTCGAAACTTTAACAAAAGCCCGTGCCGAGCTACTGAGCGTCTCTCATGCAGAGTTTTCCACTGGAGTTTATCTGTCATCTCCGTAACGCTTTCGCGATTACTAAATGATCCTGTAACGAAGCGCGCTGCTCTCTGATGGATCTTCTCTATCTCTTCTATCAACCCTATCTGGTACGGATCCCACACTACTGAGCAGTATTCAAGCAGTGGGCGAACAAGCGTACTGTAACCTACTTCCTTTGTTTTCGGATTGCATTTCCTTAGGATTCTTCCAATGAATCTCAGTCTGGCATCTGCTTTACCGACGATCAACTTTATATGATCATTCCATTTTAAATCACTCCTAATGCGTACTCCCAGATAATTTATGGAATTAACAGCTTCCAGTTGCTGACCTGCTATTTTGTAGCTAAATGATAAGGGATCTATCTTTCTATGTATTCGCAGCACATTACACTTGTCTACATTGAGATTCAATTGCCGTTCCCTGCACCATGCGTCAATTCGCTGCAGATCCTCCTGCATTTCAGTACAATTTTCCATTGTTACAACCTCTCGATACACCACAGCATTATCTGCAAAAAGCCTCAGTGAACCGCCGATTCATACAGTTGCTTCTCTTTTCTCCAAAGGCCTCTTTAAGTTTCCTGTAGGCAGTATCTATCTTTGCCTTAGCGAAATATACTTCTAAATCCTTACATTTATTCTCTAGTCATTTATGGTTATCTATTTTGCACTTCCCGTCAGTCTCATTTTTTAGAGGTTTGTATTACCTTTTGCCTGCTGCATTTGCTGCATTTTTTTTATTTTTATTTTCTGATTTCATCAGTTTCGTTCCATATCTCCAGCGTTAGCCAAGATTTTCTACGACACCTTGTCTTTATAAGTGTTTGATCCACTGCTGCCATGAATATTTCATTTCTTAAAGCCACAAACTTGCCTTCTGCAGCACTCCTTTCCCCTGATTTGGTCATTCGTTGTCTATTGCTCACTCTGAAACTCTCACCAACCTCTGGTTGTCCAGCTTAAACAAGTCCCATCTCTTTAATTTCCTACCTTTTTGCAATTACCTTAGTTTCAATCTACATTTCATAACTAATAAATTGTGGTGAGAGTCCACATTTGCCACTGGAAATGTCTTATAATTTCAAATTTTGTTCAGAAATCTGTGTCTTACCATTATACTTTCAATCTGAAACGTTCCGGTGACTTCTGGTGTCTTTCGTACAGATAGCCTACTTTCATGGTAATCAAACAAAGTGTTAGCGATGATAAAATTATACTCTATGCAAAATTCTGTCAGGCAGCTCCTCTTTCATATCTCCCCCCCCCCCCCCCAAAGTCCAGTTCACCTACAATTTTTCCTTATATTACTTTCACTACTAGCGAACTCCAATCCCCCACCAAAATTGAGTTTTCGGCTCCATTAACTATCTGAATAATTTCTTTTATCTCATCATAAATTTCTTCAATCTCTCCATTCTCTGAGACGATAATACAAGCTTCTGAAATGTGATGCTTCAGAAAAATGCTGAAGATTAGGTGTATAGGTTACGTAAGTAATAGGAGGTAGTGCATAAAAATGGGAAGAAAAAAAATTGTGACAACTTGACTAGAAGAAGAGCTCGGTTGACAGAAAACTTTCAGGCTCGACTAGGGATCATCAGTTTAGTATTGGAGGGAAGTACGGAGATAAAGATTACAGAGGAAGACGGAGAGATTAATACAGCAAGCAGATTCAGAAGAATATAAGTTGCAGTAGTTATCCGGACACGAAGCGGCTTCCACAGGATACAGCACCACGGAAAGCTACATCAAACCGGTCTGCAGACTGAAGACCACAACAACAATTTTAACTGCGCTTAAAATTGCAACACCATAAAGCTCCCCTGAAACAGACGTCAGACTTGCAAATGATTATTATTTCAGCGCAACCGTACAAATTAGGTA
This sequence comes from Schistocerca piceifrons, assembly GCF_021461385.2. Taxonomy (NCBI): domain Eukaryota; kingdom Metazoa; phylum Arthropoda; class Insecta; order Orthoptera; family Acrididae; genus Schistocerca; species Schistocerca piceifrons. The sequence goes on from NC_060144.1 coordinate 503,005,619, forward strand.
GGAGTAACAGATTGCACAACTCGTTTCTTATTTATAAACTGGTCTTAAATGTTGTCTATTAGTGAGATCAGGCTACGCTCCATGTAGGAAGGATAAATGTCCAAAATTACGTGTACGGATTTGATAGCAACACGTTCGTCGAGTATCGAGACTGCAGTTTATCATATTGCTGCTCACGATGGTCGGGATGCCAACCCTCCCACGCGGATATGGAATCGATGGGTTCAGGAGGACCTTACTCAACGTCTCGAGTACCTCCACAGAGCCACATGACTCGTGCCCAATAGGACAGATGCACTGTTCACAGATCTGTGGAGGATCGTAGATCCACGTCACGAACTCTGAGTTGAGAGGCAAGCTTGTTTGCAGCGAGCTAGGTAACCCATACAGACACTGCGACAACGTCTGGAGAAGCGCGGAATATCGTCATGGCGACCCCTGTTGTGACTCCTCTTGTTGGCGAGGGGGGAGGCCGGGTGGTGGGAGTGCGTAAGCGCAGCAGAGACGAATGAGGGAACACCCTAGTGGAGACATTCACTGAGATAAGCGAATTTGTCAAAGAAAAGACTATTATTACGCAGAACCTGTGAACAAGTACCTTGAAAACAGCGAAACTGGTCGAATGTTCATGTGGTACTGTCGTGAGCATCTATGGAAAGAGGTAGCACAGTGATACTATCACTCGGCGCTGAATGTTTGGCCGTCCATGATTCTTCATAGGCTACGGTGTAAAGGAGCACAGATGGTGCTCTATGGCACCTCTGCCGAAAGAGCAAAATGCTGGTGCACGCACATATGAACACATCGCTCATCGTAAGTTGTTGAAAATGGAGCTCCGCAGCAGACCATCCGTAGGTGTTCACGTCTTGACCCAACGACATCGTCAATTACGACTGCCGTGTTCACGGGACCATCAGCATTCGACCGTCGATCAATGGAAACGTGTCAGCTCTTCTGGTTAGTCACATTTTTGCTACACTAGGTCGAAGGCCGTCTCCACAAAAGCTGTCATCAAGCTGAATGGTAGCTCTAAACGTACACTGTGGCACGGACGCAGACTGGTGGGAACATTTTTATGCCATGGTGGGCATTCTCTTTCGCTTGCATGGGACTTATGGTATGGTAATAATCGAAGACACGCTGACAGTTTCGAACCACCTCCATCCCTTCATGTTTGATGTCTTCCCCGACAGTGGTCATAGTGCTATGGTTCGTTATGTATTCTTATTTGGAGGCTTCGAGAATGACAAAGGTAGCCAGACTGCATTCATCATTATCATCATGCTACAGTTGTAGTCAGGCTCGTTCTCTGCACCAGACGTCACGCATTCTCCACATACAGGGAACGTGTTCTGAGCGCTCTGCTGTGAACATCATAGGCAGTGCAAGCGTTAAAAGTGATTGGAGCGAGTTGTTTAGCGAATTATAATTCAATTTGTTGCAAGTTGTCGTTAGTAGAGGGGCAAAGGAATACTTATATCAAATAGATATCAAATTCATCAAATCAAGCAATTAATTGTTCCTCATCCCCTGGCGTCATGCGTTTTCCCCAGCTGTAATTTGGCGGGAAGAGGACTCTGTATGTACTGGGCTGCTGCATATGATGGACATAAGTCTTTATTTTGTATGCAAAATGTTGTAAGTAGGCTGTTTAGGTTTTTTTATTGGTAACGCCACGTAGCGCTCTGTATGAAAATCACTGGCTGTGCTGTGTGCAGTCTGTGGCTAGTTTGCATTGTTGTCTGCCACTGTAGTGTTGGGCAGCTGGATGTGAACAGCGCGTAGCGTTGCGCAGTTGGAGGTGAGCCGCCAGCAGTGGTGGATGTGGGGAGTGAGATGGCGGAGTTTTCACAGCGGATGATCTGGACAGAGACAGTAAATTTGTAATATTGGATACCATGGACTGATATATATAATATGATTTTTGAACAATATTAAGGTAAATACATTGTTTGTTCTCTATCAAAATCTTTCTTTTGCTAACTGTGCCTACCAGTAGTTAATACCTTCAGTGGTTTGAATCTTTTATTTAGCTGGCAGTAGTGGCGCTCGCTGTATTGCAGTAGTTCGAGTAACGAAGATTATTGTGAGGTAAGTGATTTGTGAAACGTGTAGGTTAATGTTAGTCAGGTTCATTCTTTCGTAGGGATTTTTGAAAGTCAGATTGCGTTGCGCTAAAAATATTGTGTGTCAGTTTAAGCACAGTCATGTATAATTTTTCAAAGGGGACGTTTCATATGTCGACCCTTAGCCGAGGATGCCTCACTGGAATCTCCTGATTTTTTCTTGTAGTTTGTGTAATTAGTGTAGCTTTAGTTTATTGCTAGCGCGTAATTGTAGAGAGAATCTCCTTTGTAGTTGCAGTCTTTCATTGTTGTACAGTAAAACAGTTGTGGCTCTTAACACTACGGGACTTAAATGCTGAGGTCATCAGTCCCCTAGAACTTAGAACTACTTAAACCTAACTAACCTAAGGACATCACACACATCCACGCCCGAGGCAGGATTCGAACCTACGACCCTGGCGGTCGCGCGGCTCAAAACAGTTGTGGCATGCATGTAAATTTGCACCAAGTATTTCGCAGCTGCGCTTACAATTAACTAGATTTTTTTTCAGTGCTATGTTAATGTGTTTTCTTATTTTGCTCTTCAAATTGTGCTTTTCTGTGTTGTCGTGTGAAATATTGTGACAATAATGGCGTGTGAAAAACGTGATATTAGGCTCCAAAGTAAACTGAGAAATGACAGTGCAGACGAAAGCAGTGTGTTAGCGCCACCGTGTAATGAATTAACTAATGTTCAAACTAGTAATTTGGTAATTGTGCATAGGGAAATGTAGCGGTCGGCAAATAATGGTTTAGACAGTGAAACAAGTAGTGAACAGGGAAGCATTATCGTTCGATCGGTCGGCAACAGCTCGCCTCAGGAATCCGAAATGACAGAACACAATATTGCAAATACTGTAGACTCAGGTTTTGGGTCCTCAACGTTTTCTCAAATAAGTCAAGACACATTTTCTGCTCGTCAAAATGTAAATGTTGCCGGTGCAAATGCACTGCCGTAAAGCATAGAGAAACAGATTCCAGACACTAATAAATTATTATTCCAATTAATGCAGCAAATGAAACAAAATCAGAGACAAACACAGCAACAGTTAGACACAAGGGAACAAAATCTTCAGAAGTTAGACACAATGGAACAAACTCTTCAAAAGTTAGACACAATGGAACAACACCAGAGACAAACACAGCAACAGTTAGACACAATGGAACAAAATCAGAGAAAAACACAGCAAAAGCTTCAAAGTTAGACACCACACTTGAACAAACACGTGAAGATTTAACTACTTAGTTACATGATATTGAATCGAAATGTCAAAAAGTCTGTAATGACGTAAAAACACAAAGTTGTGAGCATTTTCAACCTGTTTTTTTGCAGCATGAAAATGCATTACAGAATCACGAATCAGCCATAAAAGAACTGCAAACTATTGTTCATGAAAATAATGAGACCTTGCAAGCTAAAATTGACTCAGTTGCATCTACCGATTCGGTTACGCAACTTGCAAAAACTCAGGAAAACTTAAAGGACACAGTAGATACTCTGAAAATTGGTTCGGAAAGACACATGGAAGAAATTAGTTCACTATCAGAGAAAGTAGTCGAACTTTCGGATCAGCTAAATAATTTATCTACAAAGGTAGATGATAATCTGAATGACGCAATACCGGTAGTCTTTAATGAAACAGAAGAATACGAACAAATTAGGAAATTCAAGCAAAATCAGAATCAAATTAATACACAACACCAAAGAGAAATCCGGGAAGTACAAGATCAGCTGACACAGGTAATACAAGAATTACGTATTTCAGAGGACACTCGCGCTCCAACACGGGAAGAGGGACTTAGAAATACGGAAAAGCCACAAAAATAATAACACAGCGCATTTCGGAGAATATGAAAGAAATTGGCAAGGTGCACCGAATTTTAAAATGGAACCGCCGAAACGACGCAACAATGACCGACATGCGACTCGCCGACACGATGATTTTGACTATAAGCTGTTCATTACTACACGCAAGTTCAAAACTTTTAAGAATTCTGGCAACGGCATTCATCCACAAGCGTGGCTTCATCAATTCTCTCATTGTCCCCCCCCCCCCCAACTGGTCATTAGAGCACAGATTAGCATTTATGTGTGCCTATTTAGAGAAAGAACCAGCTGTAAGAATGCGATCGGTCATTCACGATTGCCACAGTGAAGGAGAATTTTATCATGCTTTCCTCTCAGCATATTTGTCTCAAGCTACACAAGACCGAGTAAATCATAGCATCATAATGATGAAACATTTCGAACAATCTGAATTTTCCAGTCTTGTGGAATATTTTGATGACATGTTGCACAAGAATCAGTACCTGTCAAATCCCCTCAGAACATATCCGCATTTGCTTAATCAAATTACCTGAACATTTACGACATGTTATTTTGGCAGGACATTGCAAAGACGACATTGAAGCTTTTCAGGGACTCTTACAAGAATTAGAAATTGACACTGACAATCGCAGAACGCGAAAACAGGAACACAACAATTACAGGTCACATCCATCGCAATTCTGCGATGAAAGAAATAATAACTGGACACGACAAGGCTATTCTTACAACGTAAATCTTGACGAAAACAGACACCACCCGTAGGACAACCGTTGGGAGAGTAGTAATAATTACAGAGAAAGATTGCATTTCCGTAGTAATGAATATGACAGAGACAATCATAGAAACAGACAATATGGCAACCAGAACTATTATTGTCATGGGAGACAGAATAACTTCAGACGCGACGGTCCACTGTGCAGTGATATTTCAGGGAGAAATTCTCTACCACTTAACCGACAAGAAAGAAACTGCAGGAGCTACCGACATGACGACAGACGATATAATCATAACGATAGACCTGAATTTCATCAGAACTGGCGGGATTCAAACAGGGCTGGGCCCTCTCGGCAAGGTGAATTTGTAGAAGTTAGGTCTCCTAATCCCAATAACGATCCACGCCAACAAAGAGATAGAGATGACTCGCACTGCAGGCAGCCACGTTCGCTGGCTGGCTCAGAGAAAAATAACATGGACGCTAACCTTGAGCAAATTTTAGCATTCCTTACCGACGTATACGACATGATAATTACTTTGAAGTTGAAACTCTGCGCAATAGAAAGGGTAAAAGATTGCAGCACATTTCACATGTAAAACTGTTTATTGAAAGATAATCTGCTTTTTAACTTAGTCTTTGCCATAAAAATTTTCACTTCACGCTACTGGTATGCTTTGTCAGACTTAGAATTTGTTAACATGCAACAATGTTTGAATTTAAATATCCAGTCAAGAACCAAGAGAACTTATTTAAACAGAAATTACGAATGCATTGTTATTGTGAACAGACGACACAGTGTTATTGTGTGTGTACATTCTTGCTTGTTAGTTGCACGATTACGTAACGACTATAAGGCTCACATACTTAGAACATATACCAGTACCGCTAATGAGATTTTAATGCAGCATTTTGGTTTACTTGAAACTACATTCTGGATTTAAAGTACTTTCTGTGAGATACCAGATGACACAGTGGTTAGTTTATGTGACAGCTACACGATTATATCACGACGCAACTAATGAGTGACAATTAACAATGTTGCTTTTGCGGTGTTTCTGTTTTATATCTGCACAGTTTTTCTGAATTCTTCTGGAAAGTAAAACATGTTTTAGTAGTAACTTTTGTTGTATAGCTACAATGAGACAGCCTTTTCCGTAGCACAAAAATACGTTACATTATAGTACTTTCTTGATCACGGTAAGGTACGTAATAACTACGATATCTATACACAAAGAATTTCACTTTCGTTTATGATGAGGTAAGTACATTGACTTCAGCAGAACTTTGCTTACAGAGGACGATAGCTACGACACTCCCACAGAATTATCTTACAGCAAGACGCACATTTAGCACTACAGGACACGCATTTGAGTGATTAATTTTGTACCTGAACCATTTATTTTTCAAGATTTTTGAATTACAAAGAAAGTTTTTCGTGATACATTTCATTCCATTACTGTAATCTGTATCACTTGAGGGTATAATTACATTAATCCTCAGGGGGGTACACGCTTACTTTGTGTACCATGTGTTTGGCAAGCACAAGGAGCCCTAGCTAATATGGTATTTGCTTATACAACTTTACACATTGGTACCATATTTCTCTAAAACATAAAATACACAGCTATCTGATCATTTAACTGAGAGAGAGAAACATTTATTTTACTACATTAGTGACAGATGTTTACGTAATTACACCATTGGATAACTTCATACATATGAAATTGTATTTTGTCTGTACTTTGTGAACTGTTTATATTTTTTTGGAACCACTGTGATACTATGAGAGCTTTGAATGACGTATTTGGTATGGGATCATGATTTTTATAGTACGTTTGAGGTAGATGACACTATTGAAATGAGCAGAGAATTTTTTTTTAGGTTTTGACATTATTGCAGAAAGTTACGACGTTTTAGAAACTTTATTGAGGTGTTATGATGTTATTTTTATGACGACGATGTGTATTATGCTGTTGAGGTATGTTTATGATCAATAAGCTGATGCTATACGAGGAATTTGATTATGCTATGTATTTATTATGATGAAATATTGAAGAAGTGTCAACGAATATGTATGTGTGTAATAAGGTACGGAATAATGAGTAGTGGTTAGGGACTCTGACTTGTGAAAAAGGATGTTGGAAACCAAGAATCGTACTTTAAGAGTTATGAAAGGTGTGTAAATATGTGAATGTATCACAATGCCAACGAATATTTTTTGGACACTGTTATATTTATAAGATTTTGTTTCTACAGATTTGCAACGCAAATTCTCGACCTGTGAAATCTTTATATGAGACTGTCACTGTAGTGCAAACTGGTGTCGTAAATATTTTGGTAAGAAAGTTAAGTGACCACCTTCACGTAATACGTTGTGGGCACCCAGCTGCGCGACAGTTGCCTGAAAAAAAGCCATTAGCGTGTGCCTTCCAGAGGCACAGGTGGAAAAAAAAGATGCCATTATCCTCGCTATTAACATTCCTTTGTAGAAAGAATCGCAAGTACGACACGCTCAAACTTGAAAACATATGATTACACTGTGGAGCTCTTAATTTATGATATTTACTAGAATGCCTAATGAAACGATGAAAAACATTTTTACATCTATTGTCTTTCTAGTTGACTGATTGCTCAATTTGTTTAATATCTAGTTTCTAGCTCCACTGCAGCATTGGTTAAAATAAAATTTAATAGATGTACTAATATAAATATTTTCTGTCTACAGATCCAGTAAATAATTTTATGATATACTTCCGAAAAATGAGGGAGCACAGAAAGACATTTCCCTTTACAGGAACTGCATACATGATTTTCTTTTCTACTACTTGGTAATTTTTTTGGTAGAATAACTTCTTGTGGTGCACCACTTTAATTGCATAGACATTAAGATGTGAATATACATTTCCCTTATCTGCATTGTTGTCTTTCGTGTAATATTTTTTCTGCTTGAGCTTAGTCATGTTTAGATATAAGTTATTGCATTTGCTGCTGCTGTTTGCCAGGCGTAATGTTACTGAATTTGACTTTGTATTACTCTGTTAAGCCAGTTTTACTATGGATTTATTTTTCTTGTTTGCTGTGCATTCCATTATATTAGTTGTAATATTGCATTTGCTGTGCTAATTTATGCTGCTTGCTTTGCCAATTTGCATTTTTTATCGTTGCTGTTTGTGTTAATTGTTTTGTGCTGCTGCATTGCCTTGTCCCTTAGTTTAGCATCTGAGCTCAGTAGATTTAAGTTAGCTTAACAGGGGGTAGACTATATAAGAAACTAACTATGGACAATAGGGAAAGAATGCATTGAGAAGTTATATGAAAAAGATTTGGGCCTAAATGAGTATTGTACACTGAGAAATAATTATTTTGAAAGAAATAGGAATTGAATACAGAAAGCAGGTATAGATAGGACTTTTTGGGAATAATGAATGAAGGGAGATCTCCAAGAAGTAAAGAAAGTTTTGTTTGGAAAACACTGCAGTTAAACAAACCCTGTCCTTTCCTTTGGTCTTATTCCGCTATGTGTTTCTGTACCCTGGTGCATTTGTGTTTTTCCTGTCTTTATGTGTTTAGCTGATGAGAGTTATGTTGTAGAATTTTTCAAATAGTATGTTATTTACTTTGTAAAGATGTTTAGACATTATTTATTCTGTTCTGTTTCAATGCTCATGTGTGAAATTAATGTTTTGAAAACTATTCTCATTATTTTATATATTTACTTATTTCATAATTCCTGTAACACTGATGTATATGTTTATTTCTATTCTTTTGTAAAGTCTGTGTTACTACAAATGTTATCTGTTTTGTTATGTTCTTTAATGATGTATTTTGTACCTTTGTTATTGTATTCTTATGTTATAAAGTTGTAATTGACACCAGTTGATCAAATTAAGTAACTTGTAAGCATTCATTTCACTGCACACATTTCTGTTGGTCATAGTATTTGCACAATATGTGAAAAAAAGGGGACTGTTAGTGTTTGCACATGTGTTAATAATTCAGCAAGGGACTGGATAACAGCATTGCTGGTTCTAAGGACAATTCTAAAAACTTTGTGAGTGCACAAGTGGTGGTTCAAAAATGGCTCTGAGCACTATGGGACTTAACATATATAGTCATCAGTCAAGTGGTGGTTTATGGACTTTCTATATTCTCCACTAGACTCTTCGATGGAGATTGTGCACCTGCACAGTCGCAACGGATGGCTGCTAGTCATCTCTACAAGGACTATAGTGGGTCTACACCTCTGATGACTCACCAATACCATTATTTCTACAAGGACTGTAGTGGGTCTGCACCTCTGGTGGCCCACCAATACCATACTCTCTACCAGGACTACAGTGCGTCTGCTCTGTGATGACCTACTTACCAATATTCTTCAACTTCGACTGACTCTCCTATGGGTTTGCTCTGTTGTGGCCCATTACCTGTCTGCATGTCAAGAGTCAGCACTGTCTTTCCGTTGGAAGGACAACACTACTTCTTCAAGACTGCATGGAAATCCACTACTTCCGTGTGCATTTTCTTTTACTGCTCAGACATTGAGAGGAACACTGCAATTTTACTGTGATGAATGATCAGGGTTGTCTTCATGGACTGTGAGAAAATTTTATCTTTTGACCAACATTGTACCAATAAGTGTGTGCATTTGATTTCTTTGTTACTGTAATTGTAAAAAAAATTTAACAAATATGTATTCGCCGGTGCCCAAAAAATTTGTGAAATTTTTTGTGGGGGGTATGGGGCTATGTAAGTAGGCTGTTTAGGTTTTTTTATTGGTAACGCCACGTAGCGCTCTGTATGAAAATCAGTGGCTGTGCTGTGTGCAGTCTGTGGCTAGTTTGGATTGTTGTCTGCCATTGTAGTGTTGGGCAGCTGGATGTGAACAGCGCGTAGCGTTGCGCAGTTGGAGGTGAGCCGCCAGCAGTGGTGGATGTGGGGAAGTGAGATGGCGGATTTTTGAGAATGGATAATCTGGAGGTGTGTCCATCAGAAACAGTAGATTTGTAAGAATGGATGCCATGAACTGCTATATATATTATGACTATTAAGGTAAATACATTGTTTGTTCTCTATTAAAATCTTTCATTTGCTAACTATGCCTATCAGTAGTTAGTGCCTTCTGTAGTTTGAATCTTTTATTTAGCTGGCAGTAGTGGCGCTCGCTGTATTGCAGTAGTTCGAGTAACGAAGATTTTTGTGAGGTAAGCGATTTGTGAAACGTATAGGTTAATGTTAGTCAGGGCCATTCTTTTGTAGGGATTTTTGAAAGTCAGATTGCGTTGCGCTAAAACTATTGTGTGTCAGTTTAAGCACAGTCATGTATAATTTTTCAAAGGGGACGTTTCAATGTTTATTTAAGCAATTTGAGTTGCCATTGATCGAGCACTAGATGGTAACTCCATTCAGTTTCGGCGGTAACTGCTAGATGCAGAGTGGATATTTTCGCTATTAGTCTAGCACTAGAGAGCTCAGATAGCCAGTCTAGCCAATAGCCCTACGTGGAAAAAGTGAATAGTAATGATATGACAGTAAGGGGAGTAGCCTCCTGCTGATCTGCAAGGGAATAGCAGCTGCCAGGAGGAACATAGCGATGTGTAATAATATTAGGACAGCGACCCACTGCCCAACTGTGCCATAGGGGCAGTGGAGGACTGGCAGCGGCATAACCACCGCTCTTCAGCCGAGTGGCATTACAAAATATGAAAAGTGAAATCTTATACATAAAAAAGGGAGGAAAAGGGGTATATAAAAACACAGTAAATAAAGGCAATGGAAGTTAAAAACATACACTGAGATGATGTTCATTGGGGGACAGTTAACTCAACAAAAGTTAAAATAACAAAGCTGGCCAGTTGTAGGGCACTTAAAATACACTGGAGTCACACACACAAGTTAAAAATCGGCAACTTTATAAAAACACACAGATGGTAGGGACCTGCCAAGGGACTGGAGGGCTGAGAAATGGAAAAAAGGGGAGAGGAGGGTGCAGTAGGGAAAGGGAGACTGGAGGGGGTGGATGGAAAAGAAGAAAAAGGGGGGTTGAGGTCACACCAAGAAGGCAGAAGTTTGCAGGGTGGGAGATGGAAGGCACGTTAAAAGGGAGTGCAGAGACCAAGAAGGGAGACATGGGAAAGGTAGGTGGTGTAGGAGGGAGGAAAACTCCTCAGGGGAAGGGAAGAGGAGGGGAGAGGGACCCTGAGGAGTAGGTGGGCTAAGATGAGACTAGAGTTGGTAGGAGGGATAGAGATCAGGGCGAAGTTCGTCATTCAGGAGGGGTAGGTTCTGGAAGTTGCATTGGGATAGGATGAGGAGGGTTTGGAGGTGGACAGAGGGCGGGACACAATGGTAAAGGTGTGGCAGTGGGCTGAGGGTGGAGAGGAGTGAAGACACCAGAGGGTGTGGGGGATTGAGTCTGCAGATGATGTACAGGGTGCAGATGTGTTCGAGGAAAAAATGAAGATGGGGAAAGGGGATGATGTCGTAGAGGATTTGAGTGCGTGATGGAAGGCGGATACAGAAGGCGAGGTGGAGTGCATGGTGTTCTTGGATTTGGAGGGCTTCATAGAGTCTGGGAGGGTTGTAAACCCAAGTGCCGCTGGCACAACAAAGGATGGGGCGGATCAAGGATTTGTAGATGTGAAGGGTGGTGGAAGGATGCTGTCCTCTTGTCTGGCTGGACAGGAATTTCAGGAGGCAGAGTCTATTGTGGGCATTGTGTTGGATTGTAAGGTGATGGGGAGTCCAGGTGCGGTGATAGTCGAGGGTGAGGCCAAGGTATTTCAGGGTAGGAGTGAGGTGGATAGGACAACCATAAATGGTGAGGTAAAAATCGTATAGCTGGAAGGAGTGGGTAGTACAACCTATGATGATTTCCTGGGCTTGGGAGGGCTGATGGAAGGAGCCAATGCCTGCACCAGGCAGTGAACAGGTCGAAGTGTGTTTGGAGGGTACGTTGGGACCGCTGAAGGGCTGTGCCATCAGTAAATTGGAGGAGGTGAATAGGCATGGGAGGTTTGGGCATATCGGCAGTATACAGGAGATAAAGGAGAGAGGAAGAGATGGAGCCTTGGGGAACATCAGCCATTGTGCCTGTAATATCCTGCCCCTATGTACAGGACCCCTTTTCTTGGTAATATATTGGAAACTTCTCACTTATACCCCGATTTGTTTCCCAGTTGAGAATTTTCCCTTTTTATGTTCACAGCCAAATGAAATTTCAAACTCGCACTAAAGTTAATTTGACTTTTCAATGTATTTATGTAGCAACAATATCTTGTTTGGAAACCTGTCCACTCTAACTGTTATCAGTTAACGATATTAAAACAACACGTCATTAATCTTGATATAATCACTAAAAATTTACTTTTCCCGCCATGTCGAATGAAACGCGTTTGACTGAAAAGAGAGCAATGAGAGGAACGTTCAATTACTACCATACCAGAATATTAACAAATGATCTTCCATAAAACTCAAACAAACTCTCGTCTTACGTAAAGGATGTTTGGCGCACCAATGTTAGTGTACATGCCCTAGCAAATGAGACAGGAACTGAAACTGAGGGTAGCAAAGTAAGAGCTGGAGTGTTTACCCCCGCCGGCCGGTGTGGCCGAGCGGTTCTGGGCGCTTCAGCCTGGAACCGCGCGACCGCTACGGTCACAGGTTCGAATCTTGCCTCGGACATAGATGTGTGTGACGTCATAAAGTTAGTTAAGTTTAAGTAGTTCTAAGTTCTAGGGGACTGATGACCTCAGATGTTAAGTCCCATATAGCTCAGAGGCAATTGAACCATTTTTCGTTAATCCCCGTTTTCAAATGTTCCTTTACAAAGCGAAACCAAGGAGAATTGCCCAAATGTAATCCTCGTACCAGTGAAAAGATGAGTAAAATATTTGCTAGTGTCTGTAGTGTTCAGAAAAAGCTGAAGTCGTGAAAACTGAACAAAGCTCCATGGCCCACTGGAATTCTTATCAGAATTTTTGTCTAGGTTAGCCCTTCTTCTGACTGTAATCTGTCGCAGATTCCTTTAATGAAAAACCGTGTCCCGTTGTTGAAGTTGCTCACAGTCTTCTACAAGAAGGGTAGTAGAAGTAATTCAGAGAAATCCATCCAAGCGTCCTTGACATGATTTGTTGCAGAATCTTAGAACATATTCTGACCTCAACTATAATGATGTATCTCGAACAGAATAACCTCCTCCGTACTAACCATCATGTGAAACTCATCTGTTTTCTCGCATAACATACTGAAAGATATGGATCAAGGCAGTGACGTAGATGCAGAATTTCATGATTTCCTACAAGTATTTGGCTCAGTACCACATTTACGCTTAATGTCAAAAGTGCAGTCGTATGAGGCATCAAGCGAAACTTGTGCCGGAATTTAGGATTTTTTGGTACGGAGGACGCAATATGTTATCTTGCATAGACAGTCATTGTCGGATGTAGAAGTAACTTTAAAAGTCCCCAGAGAAGTGTGCTGGGACCCTTGCCGTTTGTGTCGTATATTAATGACCTTACAGACAACGTCAATAGTAACTGCAGACTTTTGCAAGTGATGCAGTTCTCCATAAAGAAGTACGGCCTGAAAGAAGCTGCATAAATGTTCAATCAGATCTTGACAAGACTTAAAAGTGGTGAAAACATTGGCACCTTACTGTAAATGTTCAGAAATGTAAAACTAGGCTGTTCCCAAGACGATAAAACGATATGGATGAGTAACAGTTGGAATCGGCCAGCTCATGCGAATGCCTGCTTGTAACACTTTGTAGGTATATCAAATGGAATGATCACATAGACTCTGTCGTGGATAAAGTGGGGGGGGGGGGGGGTGCAAACTTCGGTTTATTGGTAGAATACTGGGGAAATGCAATCAGTCCACAAAGGAGATTGTTTATAAATAATTCATGCGACTCATTTTGGAATATGGTTCAAATGGTTCAAATGGCTCTGAGCACTATGGGACTTAACATCTTAGGTCATCAGTCCCCTAGAACTTAGAACTACTTAAACCTAACTAACCTAAGGACAGCACACAACACCCAGCCATCACGAGGCAGAGAAAATCCCTGACCCCGCCGGGAATCGAACCCGGGAACCCGGGCGTGGGAAGCGAGAACGCTACCGCACGACCACGAGATGCGGGCTCATTTTGGAATATACGAAGGTAAGTCACTTATTATCCTCAACTTAGTTATATTTTTGTTTATTTTGATAGTAGTGTCGGCTTACGTTGATTAAGCATGCTTTGTTTATTTGTTGTTAAATCTTTGCAATTTTCAAGCTGCTAGGTTAGTTTCATTATCGCTGCCGTGCTGTTAATCATGGCTGGGCCGCTGTCTATTTTCACCAAAGAAGAGCAACGTTCAGTGATCCGTTTTTTGTGATCGCAAGGCGTATTAGGGGCCAAAATTCATCGATGACTTTCGGTACAGTACGGAAACAGTGTTTTACCACAACGGAGTGTCTACGAATGGATTGAAAAATTCCGAAAGGGTTGCACAAGTGCTAGGCACAATGGATGAGCCGGACGACCGTTTACCATCACAAATGAAGAAACCATTGAGCGTTCACGTGAAATGATTCTCTTAGGCAGATGATTAACTATTGACGAAGTGGCACATCGTTTGGAAATTAGTCTCGATTTTGCCTATGAAATCATCCACAACAGACTTGGGTTTCACAAAGTTTGTCAAGATGGGTCCCAAAACAACTCACACAGTTGCATAAGCAAACGCGCTTGGACATCTGCAAAAAACGTTTGGATCGCTGTGGTAACGAGAGGGACAACTTCTTGGACAGGATCATTACTGGTGACGAAACATGAATCCATCATTACGAGCCGGAGGGTAAACGGCAGAGTATGGAATGGAAACCGTCCGCAGGAAAACTGATGCTTACGGTTTTTTGGGACCCACAAGGTCCAGTACTGGAACATAACGGGGAAAGAGGCACAAGAATAAACAGTGTAAAGCCTTCAATTCGAAGCAAACGCAGAGGATTGCCGTCAAAAGGTGTTGTACTGTTGCACGACAATGCCCGTCCGCATACTGCTGCGCACACTGCTGAAACGCCCCAGAAACTCAAATTTGAAGTACTGGATCATCCTCCATATAGTCCCGATCTTGCCCCTTCTGACTATCACTTCCTTTGTCCACTCAAAGAGGCATTAGGAGCCGTCGATTTGCCTCGAACGAAGCAGTGAAAGAAGCGGTGCATTCCTGGATCGCAGCTCAACCGAGAACCTTCTTTTACGAGGGTATCAGGAAGCTTGTACAACGATGGACCAAGTGCGTTGAAACGCAAGGAGATTATGTCGAAAAACGATGCTCTTGTAAGTTTCCTATTTAACTGCAATAAAATTTTATAACTACTTTGCGGATAATAATTGACTGCCCTCGTAGCTCTAGTGTGTGGGACCTGTACCACGTAGGACTAACAGGAGATAGCGAACGTATACAGAGAAGGGCAGCACGAATGGTCACACGTTAGTTTGACCCGTTGGAGAATGTCCCAGACATGCTGAAAAAGCTGAACGAGCAGACTCTTCAAGATAGACGTAAACTATCCCGAGAAAGTCTACTTGCAAAGTCTCAAGATACGGCTTTAAATGATTACTGTAGGAATTCGCTACAAGCCAACGCTCTACATGTCGCTCACATAGGGATCGTTAGGACAAGATTAGATTAATTTCAGCACACACAGAGGCATTTAAACAGCCATTCTTCCCAAGCTCCGTAGGTGAATAGAACGGGAAGAAACCCAATTAACTGGTACAATGGGACGTACCCTCTGTCACGCACTTCATAGTTGTTTGCAGAGTATACATGTAGATGTAGATTAGTTCTTTAAACGCTAATTCTTGTCCGTGTGATTCTCTATTCCTCTGACAACAAGAACTATCATGTATCCAAGGTTCTCGGGTGTCCAGCAGAATCCGATCGTGGAACTTCGACGATCGGATCCGGCTGGACGCCCGAGAACCTTGGATACTGCACAATCGCCGGGAAAGCCTCAGATCACACAAGAACTATCATCCTGAGCAAGTAGCCTGCGTTGTAAAGTATCTGCACACTCCTTACGTGCCTCCTCTACCAAGATTAGCTTCCATCCCGCAGGAGGTTCAATTCCTCCCTCGGGCATGGGTGTGTGTGTGTGTTGTTCTTAGCGTAAGGTAGTTTAAGTAGTGTGTAAAGTGGGGGTCAATGACCTCAAATGTTCTTAGCGTAAGTTAGTTTAGTTAGTTTAAGTAGTGTGCAAGTCTAGAGGCCGATGACCTCGGCAGTTAGGTCCATAAGGAATTCCCAAACACAGAGAGAGAGAGATTAGCTAAAACATTATGATCACTGCCCACCGCGAGGTTGAGTTCAGCCTGGGGATGTGGTAACGTGGTAAGGAGAGTGTCTAAGAGCAGTAGAGACGAATAAGGGAATCGTTCAATCGACGATAGGGAAATCCACTTACATAATCGACTGCGGCAAAAGACAGGTTGTTGTGGCCCAGCAGCAGGAAAGGACGAAACTGGTCTGTTGTTCGCGTGCTACTGCCATGGGCCTATATGGAAACTGAATAAAGGGCAGTGAAACCTCGAGCAGGCGACAAGCTATTGCCCGTCCATTCTTTGTCACAGGACGTGCAGGTCAGAGCCCTGACAGCTCTGTAACGCAGGACAGGCGGAGATACGCAGATCTGCTGATGTTACAGGCGCAAATGTTTCGAAGCACACACCGTTCGGCGCTAATTGCTGAACGTGTGCTCCACAGCAGACGACCCCAATGTATTCCTCCTATGTTGACCCAACGATATCGTCAATTACGATTGCAGCGGGCACGTGGTCAGCGAGATTAATCAGTGGATCAATGGAAACGTGTCGCCTTGCGGATGAATCAGTTTGTTGTTACAGCAGATCGATCGTCTGGTCCGGATTCTCCGTCATCTGCGCAAACGGTTGCTCGAACCGTGCATCCTGCCAGAGAGTTATGCCAGCAGCGGCAGTACTATGCGGTGTTGTACGTTCACTGGCGCTTCCAAGCGATCTGTTGTACTAACTGATAGCAATACAATTTCTGTGAACTATGTGAACATTATTGCAGATCATCTGCATCCTTTGGCCGGCCGAAGTGGCCGTGCGGTTAAAGGCGCTGCAGTCTGGAACCGCAAGACCGCTACGGTCGCAGGTTCGAATCCTGCCTCGGGCATGGATGTTTGTGATGTCCTTAGGTTAGTTAGGTTTAACTAGTTCTAAGTTCTAGGGGACTAATGACCTCAGCAGTTGAGTCCCATAGTGCTCAGAGCCATTTGAACCATCTGCATCCTTTCATGTCTTATTTGTGGAGTATTATACAGAACTTGTTCATAGCATTGGTCGACCTGGAGAAGGCGTTCGACTGTGTCAAATGGTGCAACATGTTCGGAATTCTAAGAAAAATAGGGGTAAGCTATAGGAAAAGACTGGCAGTACACAATACATACAAGAGCCAAGACATAAGACTGGAAGGGAAAGAACGAAGTTCTCGGATTAAAAAAGGTGTAACACAGGGATGTAGTCTTTCGTCCCTACTATTCAATATATACATCGAAGAAGCGTGGGTGAAAAAGCTTCAAGAGTGGGAAAAAATTCAAGGTGAAAGGATATTAATGGTAAGATTCGTTGATGACACTGCTAATCTTAGTGAAAACGAAGAAGAACTACAGGAAGTGCTGTATGGAACGATCGGTGTAACGAGTACAGAATACTGCTTTAGAGTAGATCGAAGAAAGATGAAAGTATCAGAACTGAGAATAGTGAGAAACTTAACATCAGTATTGGGGATCACGAAATAAATGAAGTTAAGGAATACTGCTACGTAGGGGGGAAAAAATTTGATCGACGTGGCACTGCCAAAAAGGGCACCTCTGGCCAAGAGAAGTCCATTAGTATCAAACATAGACCTTCATTTGAGACCTGAGAATGTACGTTTGGAGCACAACATTGTATGGTAGTAAAAGATTGACTGTGGGAAAAGCGGAACACAAGAAAGTCGGGGCATTTGAGATGTGATGCTACAGAAGAATGTTCAAAATTAGGTGGATTGTAACGGTCAGGAATGAAGTGGTTCTCCGGAATACCGGCGAGGAAAGGACTACATGGAAAACACTAACAAGAAGAAGGGACAGGATGATAGGACATCTGTTAAGACATCGGGGAATAAGTCCCCGCTACTTGAGGAAGCTGAAGATGGTAAAAACTGTAGACAATGTCAGAGACTGGAATACATCCAGAAAATAAATGAGGATCTAGGTTGCAGGTGCTACTCTGAGATAAAAATGGCGGCACTGGAGAGGAATTCGTGGTAGGCCGCATGAAACCAGTCAGAAGACTGAAGACTGAAGAAAAAATACTGAACTCACGTAGATGTCTTGGTCGCCAAATTCGCCTGATCGAACCCGATGGAACATATCAGGAACTCAATCGGGCGCCAGCTCGGAGCCGTCCAACCACCGGCTCAAAATTCATGGGAATTGCGTGATCTGTGCGTAGACATCTGCCACCTCATACCAATAGAAACCTACCAAGAACTTTTCGAACCCATTCTACCGTATCTTCCTTCGCCGTCGGCGTTGTCGTGGTTACCGTGAGACACCGTTATACCAAGAGGAAAGGCGCGTCGATCTTAGAGCATGAGATATGATGACCTTAAGCCATAGACAACACACAACGGTCACGGTAGCACCTGATTCCAGAATAGCTGCAGTAGTTAAGATCTACGAACTATCCCCTGTTGACCCGGTCCCCAAAACTTAACTCGTAACGAGTTCCCTTCAAAGCAAATTGTCATACGATCGTCTATAAAGGCTTCGTACAACCAGAGTACATGTTACGGTTTATGGAATAATAACAGATACGACCAAACTGTCTTGTCTCTTCTGCTTTATTTAACATAACTTCGTTCGCAGTTTCATTTCGCATTCACCACTCATTCACCGAAACCCTTTGTTGAACAGTTTTGGTTGCATAACACCAACAGTCAATGATAATGATACAGCTTTTCTCCTTTTTATAAACTGAAGCCCGCTCTCCGTGATATAATAAAAAAAACCGGTCTCAATACCGCGTGCCTCGTGAGACGCGAATAGACTTATCCTGGAATTGACCGCCCTGTAGGTGTACTCAATTTAATGACCACACTTCACTGTCCGCTATTTCGAGTAACTGAATGTCCATTTGTTAGTCTGATTATACACTGCAGCTATTTAAAATTCGCCCCTATATTTTTCACAACGCACAATTAGCACTTCGTTACTGGTTTTCTTTTTTTCTCCTAAGAGCAAACGGAAAAAAAAAGATGCCGTATCATCGGCTTAGTCGATATAAAGCAAAACACCTTAATATGCCCAATTTTACCTCTTCTTATAGGATCGGCTACCTTACTCATTAATTTATTACATATTATTTCCAATAACGCTAAACAGGTATCGCCGTTATATTTTAATTGTATTCAAAAGCATGTTACTACTATTATGACCGACCAAATCATAACAAATCGCGCGGCGTGCGTTTTTAACGATAACTTTACGTTATTCAAGTTCCGTTACAGCTGTCTTGACCCGTAATGTTACACGGCCCCCCAGACTGTGATGTCTTGAAGAGGGTTCCAGACAGAACAGGCTTATTTTTTTTTTTGTGTACTGTGACAGGAGAGGGTATTTGTTTCGGCGAATACACTCACTCTCAGATTCACTCAACAAGTCAGTACATACATTCTACAATATTTAAGTTGAGTTAATGGGCCTAGACAAAATGCCCTTAACTAAATTCCACATTTGTTTATAGGTTGTCTTAGAAGCAATTCGCACTAATCATTTCATATTCACACCACATTTTTTTTCTTGGATGAAGCCCTCAGTTCTTCAACCGACTGTGCAAGGCAGGGATCACAGCCGGGTTCGACGATTGGCATCCTAGGCCAAAACCCTTATCAGGCCACTTGTTTAACCAGAGAGGATTTGGTCCTTTTCTTTTCCTCTTAAGTCCTCTTTCAAATCATCCATCCTCGCCGTTCAGTGAGAGGATAAATTGTATTTCAGCGTCGTCATTGTTGCTGATACCAAGAAGGTATCTCATGGAAATCATCGGTACATTCTTTAATTTTCTTTGTAAGTTAGTATAAGTACGTATTTATCCATTGGTGCTTTTATTTAGTCCACTGAGTGTAGTCTTGGTATCATTCAGTGTTTCTTGAATCTATATTTTGCTCATTATTGATAATACTTCTTCAGGTCTATGTGAGGGAACAAGCCTTTAATTACATCAGTATCACGATCTGCCAGGAGGTAGCTCCCTTCATGAGGTATTTTCATTATTTTATATGGACCTGTATATAAATATTGCCATTTCTTATTCAGTCTTTTCCTGGTTGATGCTTTTGGGTGATTTCTCAATAAAATTTCTTCACCTACATCATATGTGACTACTTTCTTCACATTTTTATCAAAACAGGTTTTTCTTAATTGTGCTTGATGCTTCAGGTTTTTGTAGACCTTCTTCACCATATCTTCATTCTTGGTAATCTTTTGTTCTATCGCAGGTAATTTCTTCATCCATTCTGGCACAATACTTTCACCAAATACTATTTGGTTAGGTGAATAACCTGTCGATAAGTGTGGTAAGTCATTATACACTTTCTTAAATTCATAAATCCAATCGATCCATTTATAATGTTGTTTGGGTATGTACGTCCGTAAAAATCGGTTCAACTCTCGGAAGATTCTTTCAACCAGATTTCCACAAGGGTAAAATCTTGAGGTGTAAATGTGCTGGATTCCTTGTTCTTTCATAGTGTCTCTCCATACTTTGCTTGTATAATAAGCAGCGTTGTCTCTCAAGATCATTATAGGTTTGCCAAGCTCAGTTATATAGTTGTTGATAAATTTGCGTAACATGGGTCGAACGTGGAGATTTTTCAAAGGATATAATTTCACATATTTTGAAAAGAGATCATAGAAAGCCAATACATATTTGAACCGTCCACGTGTCATGGGACATGGCCCACAGACGTCACATGACACCAACATTAAAGGTTGTTGTGGGATGATAGGATGTAATTCTATCTTCCGACAATAGTTTATGGGTTTCGCCTTCTGACATATTTTGCACTTCTTAATAATATTTGTAGCTATACGTCCCAAATTTGGATGATAGCAGTATTGCGCTATTTTGGCTGTACATTTAGCGGCACCAAAATGACCCCAATTCAAGTGAGTGTACCATACTAGTGATTCTAAATATTTATTTGGAACACAAACTTTCCAAACATCTTCTTCGTCCTTCCTCCGATACAATATTCCGGATTTTAATTGATACTGTTCTTGAGAGTGACTTAGCGTTTTGCTTTCAACAGCATGCCTAATGGCTTTCCACAACTTATCATCTTCTTGCAGTTGTGGAAGACTTCGAGATAGCTGTGAAATCTGCCTCTCACAATATTGCCTTGATAAATTCATGACTTTAAAGTCAATAGTCCGTTCTTCACACTCGTCAGCATTCTTTCTTTTCGGTAATCTTGAAAGAGCATCGGCTATGATGTTGTCTCTCCCTCTGATGTATTTGAGCATAATATCATATTCTTGCAGTAGCAAGGCCCACCGGGTTAAACGTGAATGGAACATCCTTCCTGTTAAAATAAAAGATAAAGCTTTGTGGTCGCAGAATACAATGATCTTCTTTCCATATACAAAATAGCGAAACTTTCTAAGTGACCAGACCACGGCCAGTACTTCCAATTCAGTAGTACAATATGCACGTTCACAGCTAGAGAGTGTTCTGCTGGCAAACCCAATTATCTTGATGGTACTGATATCTTCTGGATTGTCCATCTGGAAAAGAGTGGCACCCAATCCTGTTTCAGAAGCATCCGCAGCAATATAAAAATCTTGATCAAGTCTCGGATGATGTAACAGTGGAGCATTAGTCAAAGCATTGCGGATGTTATCAAAAGCTTGCGTGCATTCGGAATTCCACTCCCACATGACATTTTTTCTTAACAGCCGTAACAAACAGTCTTGGCTTCCTAACTGATTGGGTAAAAATCGTCGAAAAAATGAAACTAAGCCGATAAATGACTTTAATTCCGTTCTATTCTTTGGATAAGCACATCTGTTAATCGCATCCATCTTTTTAGGATTTGGTTTTATCCCTTCAGGAGTGATTATATGTCCAAGAAATTTCAATTGGTTATGAGCAAACTTGGATTTTCTCAAATTTACCGTAACTCCGTATTCCAAAAATTTCGCAAAAACTCATCTTAATAAGTCCAAATGTTCCTCCCAAGTTTCAGAAGCAATTAGCAAATCATCCACATATAAAGTAACTTCATTCAAAAGGTCTCTGCCCAGTACGGTATTTAATGCCGATATGAAAACACCACCGCTTATTTTCAACCCAAATGGCATGACAGTATACTGGTAACTTCGGCCCAGAAAAACGAATGCAGTATATTTTCTAGATTCTTTCGATATTCTAGTTTGCCAATATGAACTACGCATATCCAAAGAAGTTAAGAAGCGGGCACCATAAAACTTTTGTACTAACTCTTCTAGGTTCTCCGGTCGCGTTTGTACAGGTATAATGATCTTATTGATCTCTCTGGCATCCAACACCAATCTGATGTCACCATTGGGTTTAATTACCGCCACAAGAGGGTTACAATATTCAGAATCTGAGGGCTCAATAATACCCCATTCTAACATTTTATTGATTTCCTTTCTGACTACTTCTTTCTTTGTCCATGGGATAGAATAAGAAGTACGACAAAAGGGTTTATGTGCATACGTCTTTATATGGTATTCAAAGTCTTTTATTATACCCGGACGTTTACTAAAAATTGACTGATATGCTTCCAACAAGTAGTACAGTTCATCCCTTTGGATAACAGATAAATATTCTGATTCTAACACCTTTTCCTGCAATGACATTTTATCCATCATTTCTTCAGAACATTCAATAAGGCATATATCATACACATTTTCATCATCAATACTGACATATTTTACCATTAGATTCATACACAATTGATTTGGAATTACTCGGCCCTTTCTCAGGGTGGCTGTCAAAACATTACCATTGGAATTAAATATACATTCACCTTTCTCTAAATTAATGATTGCACCGGTCTCACATAAAAAATCCAAACCCCAGATACATGGTACTGTCATTTTAGGAACAACCAGGAATGTACTTTCTATTTGAGCCCCCTGTATTGTAACGTCAACACGTACCTGTTTCACAACTTTTTGCATTTTTGCGCTGAACGCGCCAGACACGGTACATACTGTGATAGGAAAAGTGGGCATTTTTACCCCTCGGCTTATCTGTTTTAAACAGTCCAACGTCATGACACTAATAGTTGTTCCAGTATCAATTAATATTTCAACATCGACATTATTTATACTTGTTGGAATTATTGCCTGTAAAATTTGTCCACATTTATTAGAAACTTCAGGTTTTTCTTCAATTAATTCATTCCTTATATCCTGATCATTATTGTACCTTAATACTCTCAGTTCAAATTGATGCCTGCCTTCCTTCTCCTGTCCAGTCATCCTAGGAAGGCATTTGGTGACTGGTATTAGTTTAATCTATCTCGTTGAGTCATCGGTGGGGGTTCATGAACTTCCACAATCCGTACAGTATGATCCGAGTTATGGTATTCACCCCATCGCACATTGGAGGCTCCTTCGCCCATTGGTATAACTCCTTGTGCTGGATGAGGACTCGAGGCATTTGCTCTATCCTGCCGATGAACATTATGCTTCGAATTATCTTCCCAAGGTCGAATGCAATTGGGTTCATCACTTGGGTACCTGTTACTCTTATTAATATCACTACTATGCACATTCGCATCACCATATCGAGGTTTACCTCTAGCACAGTAAGTATCTCTTCTATATTTATTACAATCATTGTTTTTATTGCAACCGTAGGATGAAGATTGTCCACGCTCCTGCGATGCGGGTTTGAGCTGGTTTTCGGTATTATTATTATCATACGTTAAATTATTATTATGATTATTCGTATTACTATGAGTGTGAGTCGACATTTGATTACTACTCATTTGTCTTGCGTCTTCCATAATCATATCTATAGAGTCAATCACCGACAAGAATTGTTCTACGTCGTGGTCAGGAACATTTATTAACTTTTCACGTATATTTATGGGCAACCTTCCCTTCAAAATTCTGATCACTTCCTTGTGAGAAATTGGATCACTCCAATAACGTGTCTTATTTATGTACTTTTCAAAATATTGCCTTAAAGTACTCCTTTTACTGTTAAAATACTCAGGTTGGTAAACCTCTTTTCTTAATTTCTCTTGTTTACTCGACGACCAGTATTTAGTCAAAAAAAGTTGTTCAAACTCAGCGCAAGTATGGCAACTTTCACTTACTTCGGCGGCCCATAATGCGGCTTCTCCGGTAATTTTGGATACTATAAATTGAAGTCGGTCGTGTTCTGACCAGCTACGCGGAAATATTCTTTTGAAATTATTGATAAATATTTTCGGATGCAGGTTGTTCTTTTCAGTGGAGAATGTTGGGAATTGTCTACTTTTAAAAATGCTGTTCTCCACCTTTAAAGAAGACAAATATCCTCGCTGACCAAAAGAATCATCATCTTTACCAACCGAATCATCAACTTCCCAATGCAAATTTTCACCACAATTGTACTTCGTACCATCACATGTTCGGTTGTTTTTCGACCTATTCTCCGAACGTTCGTCCTCTGTCAACAAATTTTGTGATGACTTTCGTTCTAACTCCGCCAATTTATGATTGGTTTCCTTTTGCCATTTAGGTAACTCATCAACTATTTTGTCTTTTATTTTCTGAAATTCGCTAGTGAAGAGCTTAATTAATTCATCATTTCTACTCAGGTGCTCATTGATATTTTCATTTGGCTGGGATCCAATAGTAGTCTTAACCTTGTCTACAATTTCATTTCCTTTTATTTCTATCCATTCAGATAGATCTTCGTCAAGTCTTTTAGTTTAATCTACTAAATACTTGTCAATCCCCTTACGAGCATCGGACTCAAACTCGACTATTTGTTTCGAAAGCTCTTCTATCTGTGCGCTAGCATTGAAACAGCTGCTTTCACACTTAACCATCCTATTGGACAAGCCATCATAACTCTTCGAAACTACCTCATATTTCTTTTCTACTTCATGAAGTTTTCCCATTAAATTATTATATTGCCTTTCTAAGGTGTTAGAAAACTCTACATCTAGTTCTCCAAATTTCGCATTTAATTGAGTCTCCCAGTCCGCCTTTAATTCTTTCTTAGTATTTTCCAGTTTATAATCAAAGGTGTTCAGTTTGCTTTCCAAAGAATCCATTTTAACTTCTAATGAACCAAATTTGGCCTCAAATTTTTCATTTAACTTTTGATTGTCCTCTTTTAATTGCTTATTATCTTTTTCTAGTGAACCAAGTCTTCCATTCATTACACCCATTTGAGTATTTATTGATACCAGCATATCAAACATTTTTTGATTAATATTTCGATTTTGAGGATCAACTTGCTGATCTACTTCCGAAACCTCAAGATCTTTATGTTCTCCCACGCTGCTTACCTTACTTATCATTGTATTTGAATCTCCTAACGGCTCTAAATCAATAACTGTATTATTATCTATACATGTCTCCTGTCCCACATTGAGCTCATGGGATGCATCATCCCTATCCTCTTCACTTTTCTCACTCTCTCTACTCATTACTCTACTCAACTGCACATTATCATGTATTCTTTTCGTTCGTTTTGACATGATTATTCACTACCAAGACATACACTTATTTTCACTATGTATTTATATATATTTATCTACCGAAATCACAAGTCTCAACTTCCCTTTTTTTATAATTATACAGTTATTTTAATCATACCTGGTAGTATCGCTCACTTTTAGCGATTATTGAAGAATACCTCTTTCATTGGACAGACTCACTGGCTGCTACAATATTTTCCAACTCTAGGGTTCGTGAATCCGGATGACACTCGACTCGATGCAGCAATCCTCCTTACCGTATCTTCCTTCGCCGTCGGCGTTGTCGTGGTTACCGTGAGACACCGTTATACCAAGAGGAAAGGCGCGTCGATCTTAGAGCATGAGATATGATGACCTTAAGCCATAGACAACACACAACGGTCACGGTAGCACCTGATTCCAGAATAGCTGCAGTAGTTAAGATCTACGAACTATTCCCTGTTGACCCGGTCCCCAAAACTTAACTCGTAACGAGTTCCCTTCAAAGCAAATTGTCATACGATCGTCTATAAAGGCTTCGTACAACGAGAGTACATGTTACGGTTTATGGAATAATAACAGATACGACCAAACTGTCTTGTCTCTTCTGCTTTATTTAACATAACTTCGTTCACAGTTTCATTTCGCATTCACCACTCATTCACCGAAACCCTTTGATGAACAGTTTTGGTTGCATAACACCAACAGTCAATGATAATGATACAGCTTTTCTCCTTTTTATAAACTGAAGCCCGCTCTCCGTGATATAATAAAAAAAAACGGTCTCAATACCGCGTGCCTCGTGAGACGCGAATAGACTTATCCTGGAATTGACCGCCCTGTAGGTGTACTCAATTTAATGACCACACTTCACTGTCCGCTATTTCGAGTAACTGAATGTCCATTTGTTAGTCTGATTATACACTGCAGCTATTTAAAATTCGCCCCTATATTTTTCACAACGCACAATTAGCACTTCGTTACTGGTTTTCTTTTTTTTCTCCTAAGAGTAATCGGAAAAAAAAGATGCCGTATCATCGGCTTAGTCGATATAAAGCAAAACACCTTAATATGCCCAATTTTACCTCTTCTTATAGGATCGGCTACCTTACTCATTAATTTATTACATATTATTTCCAATAACGCTAAACAGGTATCGCCGTCATATTTTAATTGTATTCAAAAGCATGTTACTACTATTATGACCGCCCAAATCATAACAAATCGCGCGGCGTGCGTTTTTAACGATAACTTTACGCTATTCAAGTTCCGTTACAGCTGTCTTGACTCGTAATGTTACACCATGTCACTCACAATCGTTGCTGTACTGCGTTCCAAAGGTGGAGCCGCACGGTACTAAGGTGGTCGTCATAATCTTTTGGCTTATCAGTATAGGTTAGACAGCATAGTGTGTCTATCGGAGAGCTACCTACACTAGGTGTGCGTAATAATTGTCACCCACTTCAACAACAGTGGTCCTTCTCTCCCTGCATCCTCACTTAATGAGCCTAATACTTTCCTCCACAGGAATGAAGTTACAGTTAAATATCTTTGAACATTGACAGGAATTGACATGGCACTCCTGCACCACATCGACATCTACGTCTACATGGAAACTCTGCAAATCACACTTAAGTGTCTGGCAGAGGGTTCATGGAAAAATCTTCACAATAATTCCCTATTATTCCAATCTCGAAAACCTACGGAAAGAAGAACACCTATATCTTTCCGTGTGAGATCTGATTCCCCTTATTTTATTATGATGATCGTTTCTTCCTATGTAGGTCGGCGTCAACAAAATATTTTCGCATTCAGAGGAGAAAGCTGGTAATTACAATTTCGTTAGAAGATCTCCCCGCAACGAGAAACGCCTTTGTGTTAATGATGTTCATCCAAAATCCTGTATCATTTCCTTGGCACTCTCTGCCATATTTCTCGATAATACAAAACGTACTGCTCTTCTTTGAACTTTCTCGATGTACTCCGTTAATCCTTTCTCATAAGGTGCCAAACCGCGCAGCAGTACTCCAAAAGAGGACGGACAGGCGTAGTGTAGGCAGTCTCTTTAGTAAATCTGTTACACTTTCTAAGTGTCCTGCAACAAAACGCAGTCTTTAGTTTACCTTCCCCACTACATTTTCTATGTAGTCTTTCCAATTTGAGTTGTTCTTAATTATAATTCCTAGGAATTTAGTTCAATTTACGGCCCTTGGACTAACCTGATTTATCGTGTAGCCGTATTTTAACGGATTCCTTTTGGCACTCATGTGGATGACCTCACACTTTTCGTTATTTAGGGTCAATTGCCAATTTTTGCACAACACAGATATCTTATATATTCGCAATTTGTTTTGATCTTCTGATTACCGTACTAGACGATAAACGACATCATCTGCAAACAACCTAAGATGGCTGCTCAGATTGTCTCATAAATGGTTTACATAGAGAAGGAACGGAAGAGGGCCTATAACACTACCTTAGGGAACTCCTGAAATCACTTCTGTTTCAGTCGATGACTTTCAGTCAATTTCTACAGGGTGTTTCAAAAATGACCGGTATATTTGAAACGGCAATAAAAACTAAACGAGCAGCGATAGAAATACACCGTTTGTTGCATTATGCTTGGGACAACAGTACATTTTCAGGCAGACAAACTTTCGAAATTACAGTAGTTACAATTTTCAACAACAGATGGCGCTGCGGTCTGGGAAGCGCTATAGTACGATATTTTCCGCATATCCACCGTGCGTAGCCATAATATGGCGTAGAGTCTGAATGAAATTACCCGAAACCTTTGACAACGTGTCTGGCGGAATGGCTTCACATGCAGATGAGATGTACTGCTTCAGCTGTTCAATTGTTTCTGGATTCTGGCGGTACACCTGGTCTTTCAAGTGTCCCCACAGAAAGAAGTCACAGGGGTTCATGTCTGGCGAATAAGGAGGCCAATCCACGCCGCCTCCTGTATGTTTCGGATAGCCCAAAGCAATCACACGATCATCGAAATATTCATTCAGGAAATTAAAGACGTCGGCCGTGCGATGTGGCCGGGCACTATCTTGCATAAACCACGAGGTGTTCGCAGTGTCGTCTAAGGCAGTTTGTACCGCCACAAATTCACGAAGAATGTCCAGATAGCGTGATGCAGTAATCGTTTCGGATCTGAAAAATGGGCCAATGATTCCTTTGGAAGAAATGGCGGCCCAGACCAGTACTTTTTGAGGATGCAGGGACGATGGGACTGCAACATGGGGCTTTTCGGTTCCTCATATGCGCCAGTTCTGTTTATTGACGAAGCCGTCCAGGTAAGAATAAGCTTCGTCAGTAAACCAAATGCTGCCCACATGCATATCGCCGTCATCAATCCTGTGCACTATATCGTTAGCGAATGTCTCTCGTGCAGCAATGGTAGCGGCGCTAAGGCGTTGCCGCGTTTGAATTTTGTATGGATAGAGGTGTAAACTCTGGCGCATGAGACGATACGTGGACGTTGGCGTCATTTGGACCGCAGCTGCAACACGGCGAACGGAAACCCGAGGCCGCTGTTGGATCACCTGCTGCACTAGCTGCGCGTTGCCCTCTGTGGTTGCCGTATGCGGTCGCCCTACCTTTCCAGCACGTTCATCCGTCACGTTCCCAGTCCATTGAAATTTTTCAAACAGATCCTTTATAGTATCGCTTTTCGGTCCTTTGGTTACATTAAACCTCCGTTGAAAACTTCGTCTTGTTGCAACAACACTGTGTTCTAGGCGGTGGAATTCCAACACCAGAAAAATCCTCTGTTCTAAGGAATAAACCATGTTGTCTACAGCACACTTGCACGTTGTGAACAGCACACGCTTACATCAGAAAGACGACGTACAGAATGGCGCACCCACAGACTGCGTTGTCTTCTATATCTTTCACATCACTTGCAGCGCCATCTGTTGTTGAAAATTGTAACTACTGTAATTTCGAAAGTTTGTCTGCCTGAAAATATACTGTCGTCCCAAGCATATTGCAACAAACGGTGTATTTCTATCGCTGCTCGTTTAGTTTTTATTGCCGTTTCAAATATACCGGTCATTTTTGAAACACCCTGTACGAACTGTGACCTCTCTGACAGGAAATCACGAATCCAGACACATAACTGAGACAATAATCCATAAGCACGCCATGTCACTACAAGCCGCTTGTGTGGTACAGTGCCAAAAGCCTTCTGGGAATTTATAAATACAGTATCAATTTGGAATCCCTTGTCATTATAGTACTCAACACATCGTGTAAGTGAAGAGCTAATTGAGTTACACAAGAACGATGTTTTCTAAATCCGCGTTGACTGGGTGTCAATAGACCGTTCTCTTCGAGGAAATTCATAATGTTAGAACACAATACACGCTCCAAACGCCTGTTGCATATCGTGTGTCCTCGGTGTGACCTGGTATCTCAGAAGCGCGAGTTAAAGTTCTGCAAAGACTGGAGCGGCCAGCAAGGCCGGCTGGGATGGATTGGGGGTGGGCGGTAGGCAAAGCCTCTTGGGCAGCTGTCACAGCTCTGGTCCCAGGGGTTGCGACAGAAAATACAAGGTTGGCAGCGCCTATTGATCGACAGCTAGGGAAGCTGTTCCAGCCAGGTAGCTCTCCACACCGATATTTCTGGGACGCGCAACTGGCACGGATTTTCTTGACTCGGCTTGGACACGTTGTTCTGGTATTGCAGCTGATCGGATCGGCAATAGCAACGGGGGGTTTTTGGTAAACCATTAGTAATCATCTACATCTAAGTGATTAGTCCGCCGTTTATACGTAAGTGTTTGGCAGACATAAATGCGCGTTTGGCCTATTTCTCTAGCGTTTCACTCGTGAATTCGACGTTGTAGAAATGAACACATATAACTCTTTCCGTGTGAGCTCTAATTTCTCTAATTTTATCGTGATGATCATTTCTCCCTTAGTGAAATATCTCGCGGCAACGCAAAGCGCCTTTGTCTCCATTATTGTCACCCCCCCCCCACTCACTTATCATATCCGTGCCACTGTCTCCTCTGCTTCGTGATAATACAAAACAAGGTGCCCTTGCGACGTAACGCCCTCTTTCGCACATCGACGGCGGTTTTGCAACATAAATTTTCCACCTACCTCGATACTGCTGCTGATCTGCACACGTAACTCTTGACTGCAACTACTTAAGAGACCTCAGAAAAGCAGTGTTGAAGAAACTGAGATTTCATAACTACACGTTGGGGGCCGCTATAAGTGCAAAAAGCTGAAAATAGTCTTGCGTACTCTAAAGAATAAATCGGTAATGGGATGCTGTTCAAATTTCTAAGTTCAAAGGTCCTTTTAAACTTGCATTAGGACTTTTTTAATTGCTATTAAGCAAGATCATCAGCCCACATGTGCTCAAATCATTAAAGTTCCCGTTCTCAGTACTCGTCACACTCAAACAGCCAGAACTTTTCCTATCCAATTACGAAATCATTTACGAGAGTAACACAGTCAATAAACTGCTATTTATTTTTGCACTCGGCATTCAGTGGTTGCCTTTAAATAAAATTTTTGCTCGCCATAAATACTCAGTAAAAAAACAATTTACTTAGTACCGCCCCGCTTTTAGTTCAAAGTTTACACACGCATTTTCTCCAGAAAAAATATCTCTCGCCCCTTAAAATTTCACAAATAGTTAATGGTAAACACCAGCTACCTTTATCACTGTACCAAAAATGGTTCAAATGGCTCTGAGCACTATGGGACTCAACTGCTGAGGTCATTAGTCCCCTAGAACTTAGAACTAGTTAAACCTAACTAACCTAAGGACATCACAAATATCCATGCCCGAGGCAGGATTCGAACCTGCGACCGTAGCGGTCTTGCGGTTCCAGACTGCAGCGCCTTTAACCGCACGGCCACTTCGGCCGGCATCACTGTACCGAAACGCGGAAGTCACAATATCACTTCATTTTACACATAATGCGTTCGGACACTTTCAGCATGACCAGCTCCTTCGAAAGCTAGTCCACCACTTCCTTCTTCTCTCTGCCTCTACAAGCCCCTCTATCTCATGCGTTAGGTGGCAAACCGTCTCACTTCTTATTGGCTGTATAGAGTTACGGCCAATCAGAACTGACTTTCAGGGAGCGGCTCGCGCCAATATCTAGCAAGAACCAACCACTGCTCTCAGCTCATTGACGTCATTAAAAGAAGCAACTCAAAACTCTCTTGTTAAACTAATAAAATGAAATAAACTTTAAGCTGTACTTTACGTCTGGAATTTAACTATATAGTCGCGAACGTTCTGGCTGTCTCTTACATATTCAAACAAGCTTGGACATCCGTCATCCACTAGTAAGGGAACCACTGGTGGATTCGTTCCCACGATACAAATCTGGAACACTTGCAAGTTCCTATAGAGAATTACAAACTGAAAACTTAATATTGGCGAATTTCCCACATACACTCACACAAGTGCTCTCTTTCACACTCACCCTAACACAAGACATAAATATCTACTTCGTTTTCTAAGTGTCGGATAATTACGTTTTTTACTGACCTTTTTTTGTAACTTCCAAATTATGACAGTTATTGACTTCAGATTTTGACAGATAGTTCCTTTACATAACAGAAGGTTATGTACCTATTACGAAGTTCCTCAGGCTATTCTAGATCAGTTATTACTTTTTATAGTTCCAGATAATGTAACTACTCTGTAAGCGCCTCTCGCTACTTTAACACGCTGCAGTCACGCCATATGGCCACCCACGACGCACGTCTGCAGGACACAGTTCGCTTGTGGCAGATCGTATGAGATACTGACTGCTTACACTGGAGCCCGCATACATTCAAACAAGAAAGCTTTAATAGACAAATTGGCGATCGCGCCCTAGGTGCGATGTCTCACCCTTTCTGAATATTTTCGATGTCCTCCATCAATCTGCTCTTCTAGGAAACTTATACCGCACAGCAAGACTCCAGAAGAGGAAGGACAAGCGAAGTGGTGCCATTCTCATTAGTAGATTCGTTGCATCTTCTAAGTTTTCTATCAAGAAGTGCACCCTTTTTTCGACTTCCCCACGGCATTTTCTGTGTTATGGTTCCAATCCAAGTTGTTCGTAATTTTAAGTCCTAGGTTTTTAGTTGAACCGACAGCTTGTTTGATTTATCGTGTAACTGAAACTTAACGGAATTTTTTATTACTCAAGTGAATTGTCTCAAACTTTCTGTTGTTCAGGGTCGATTACCTCTTTTTGCACCAGCTTAATATCTACTGCGAATCACTTTGTAATCCATTTTAATCGTCTAGTAACTTTACCATACAGTAAACTGCAGCTCTTCTGCAAACAATCTAAGAGGGTGTTCAGATTGGCTCCTAAATCGTTTATGCAGGACGGTCGAAAATAATCTGAAAAGCTTATAAGGGTGTTACAGCGTAGGTTGAGCTGAGAAATAATTTTTGAGAAAAAATTCGGGTCGTCGCACCCTTTCCGAGTTAATTAACGTTAAACTTCTAAAACGTTAAACCACTCAGGCCGTTGCGCGGCAGTTTAAAGCGAGTCACCAGAGACGTTCTCTCCAAACGTGCCCTTCGTTGAGTTTCTTTAAGTCGAACAACATAGCGAATCGTAAGCTGGACATGAGGCGACAGTTAGGATCGAACCCTAGCCGAAGGTTGTGCAGTCTCGTGCGTTATCATCTACGTCATGAGAACAAATGACACTATTTGTATCTGACGGGTCGTTTGAATTTGCGCGAGATGGCCTGATTGGCCAACATCGATGTTAATTAACTCAGAAACTGCGGAACGTATCGAATGTTTTCTTAACAATTATTTCTCAGTACAAGCTACCCTGCAACACCCTTAATGCTTTTCAAGTTGTTTCTGATCACCCTGTATAGATTTGGAACGCTTCCTTGGGGAATCGCAGAAATAACTTCGGTTTCACCAGATGGTCTCTATTAAATTACTATGAACCGGTATCTATCTGACGCGAACTCACTAATCTAGTTGCACAAGCGAGATGATACTCCAAAGGCACGCAATCTGATTAGAAGCCGCTTTGGAGGAACAGCGCCAAAACTCTTACGGAAATCTAGAAATATACAATCAGCTTTAGATCCCAAGTGAGCTGTGTTCCTTTATATTTCCTTTTTTACACTGTAATATAACTAGTCTGACCACTGATATCGTTTTCCTAAACATTGTCTGAATAAATTTTCCAGTAAGATGAGCTGAGAGTGGAAGGTTCGTGAGGTCCTCAATCAAAATATATACTGTGAATTTTTGCAAGTCTGGGTAGATTTTTCTCCTAACACGCATCAGGCCTTTATTCTTCGTATTTTAGTAGATACTTGCAGTTACGTTATGGAAATTTGGTAGGTGCTGAGAGGGGCGAATTTCATGAGATTATTAGTTGAATAAGTCCTGGCTTCGAAATAGTGAGGCGAGTTATTTACAAGTGAATGGAAAACCTAATAGTGGCTGCCAATGAGGTGAGCGGCCTGCCTTTCAAACCTACATCTACATCTACATCCATACTCCGCAAGCCACCTGACGGTGTGTGGCGGAGGGTACCCTGAGTACCTCTATCGGTTCTCCCTCCTATTCCAGTCTCGTATTGTTCGTGGAAAGAAGGATTGTCGGTATGCTTCTGTGTGGGCTCTAATCTCTCTGGTTTTATCCTCATGGTCTCTTCACGAGATATACGTAGGAGGAAGCAATATACTGCTTGACTCTTCGGTGAAGGTATGTTATCGAAACTTCAACAAAAGCCCGTACCGAGCTACTGAGCGTCTCTCCAGCAGAGACTTCCACTGGAGTTTATCTATCATCTCCGTAACGCTTTCGCGATTACTCAATGATCCTGTAACGAGGCGCGCTGCTCTCCGTTGGATCTTCTCTATCCCTTCTATCAACCCTATCTGGTACGGATCCCACACTGCTGAGCAGTATTCAAGCAGTGGGCGAACAACCGTACTGTAACCTACTTCCTTTGTTTCGGATTGCATTTCCTTAGGATTCTTCCAATGAATCACAGTCTGGCATCTGCTTTACCAACGATCAACTTTATATAATCATTCCATTTTAAATCACTCCTAATGCGTACTCCCAGATAATATATGGAATTAACTGCTTCCAGCTGCTGACCAGCTATTTTGTAGCTAAATGATAAGGGAACTATATTTCTATGTATTCGCAGCACATTACACTTGTCTACATTGAGATTCAATTGCCATTCCCTGCACCATGCGTCAATCGTTGCAGATCCTCCTACATTTCAATACAATTTTCCATTGTTACAACCTCTCGATACACCACGGCATCATCTGCAAAAAGCCTCAGTGAACTTCCAATGTCATCCACAAGGTCATTTATGTATATTGTGAATAGCAACGGTCCTATGACACTTCCCTGCGGCACACCTGAAATCACTCTTACTTCGGAAGACTTCTCTCCATTGAGAATGACATGCTGCGTTCTGTTATCTAGGAACTCTTCAATCCAATCACACAATTGGTCTGATAGTCCATATGCTCTTATTTTGTTCATTAAACGACTGTGGGGAACTGTATCGAACGCCCTGCGGAAGTCAAGAAACACGGCATCTACCTATGAACTCGTGTCTATGGCTCTCTGAGTCTCGTGGACGAATAGCTCGAGCTGGGTTTCACACGACCGTCGTTTTCGAAACCCATGCTGATTCCTACAGAGTAGATTTCTTGTCTCCAGAAAAGTCATTATACTCTAACATAATACGTGTTCCAAAATTCTACAACTGATCGCTGTTAGAGATATAGGTCTATAGTTCTGCACATCTGTTCGACGTCCCTTCTTGAAAACGGGGATGACCTGTGAACTTTTCCAATCTTTTGGGATGCTACGCTCTTCTAGAGACATACGGTACACCGCTGCAAGAAAGGGGGCAAGTTCCTTCTTGTACTCTGTGTAAAATCGAACTGGTATCCCATCAGGTCCAGCGGCCTTTCCTCTTTTGAGCGATTTTAATTGTTTCTCTATCCCTCTGTCGTCTATTTCGATATCTACCATTTTGTCATCTGTGCGACAATCTAGAGAAGGAACTATAGTGCAGTCTTCCTCTGTGAAACAGATTTGGAAAAAGACATTTAGTATTTCGGCCTTTAGTCTGTCATCCTCTGTTTCAGTACCATTTTGGTCACAGAGTGTCTGGACACTTTGTTTTGATCCACCTACCGCTTTGACATAAGACCAAAATTTCTTAGGATTTTCTGCCAAGTCAGTACATAGAACTTTACTTTCGAATTCGTTGAACGCCTCTCGCTTAGCCCTCCTCACGCTACATTTCGCTTCGTGTAATTTTTGTTTGTCTGCAAGGCTTTGGCTATGTCTATGTTTGCTGTGAAGTTCCCTTTGCTTCCGCAGCAGTTTCCTAACTCGGTTGTTGTACCACGGTGGCTCTTTTCCATCTCTTACGATCTTGCTTGGCACATACTCATCTAACGCATATTGTCGATGGTTTTGAACTTTGTCCACTGATCCTCAACACTATCTGTACTTGAGACAAAACTTTTGTGTTGATCAGTTAGGTACTCTGTTATCTGCTTTTTGTCACTTTTGCTCAACGGAAAAATCTTGCTACCTTTTTTAATATTTCTATTTACGGCTGAAATCATCGCTGCAGTAACCGCTTTATGATCGGTGATTCCCTGTTCTGCGTTAACTGTTTCAAAATATCTCGGGTCAGTCTGTCACCAGAAGGTCTAATATGTTATTGCCACGAGTCGGTTCTCTGTTTAACTGCTCAAGGTAGTTTTCATATAAAGCACTTAAAAAAATTTCACTGGATTCTTTGTCCCTGCCACCCGTTGTGAACGTTTGAGTCTCCCAGTCTATATCCGGCAAATTAAAATCTCCACTCAGAACTATAACATAGTGGGGAAATCTAATCGAAATATTATCCAAATTATCCTTCAGGTGCTCAGCCACAACAGCTGCTGAGCCAGGGGGCCTATAGAGACATCCAATTACCATGTCTGAGCCTGCTTTAACCGTGACCTTCACCCAAATTATTTCACATTTCGGATCTCCGTCAATTTCCTTCTATACTATTGCACTTCTTATCGCTATAAACACGCCTCCCCATTCACTATCCAGCCTGTCTCTGTAGTATACATTCCAATCTGAGTTTAGGATTTCATTACTGTTTACGTCTGGTTTCAGCCAACTTTCTGTCCCTAGTACTATATGGGCGTTGTGACCGTTTATTAATGAGAGCAGTTCTGGGACCTTTCTATAGACACTCCTGCAGTTTACTATTAGCACATTGATATTGTTATTCCCTGTTGCATTTTGCCTACTCCTACCTTGCCGCGTCTCAGGAGGCGTCTTGTCGGGCCTAGGGAGGGAATTCTCTAATCTAAAAAACCCACATGTGCACTCCACACGTACTCCGCTACCCTTGTAGCCGCTTCCGGCGTGTAGTGCACGCCTGACCTATTCAGGGGGACCCTACATTTCTCCACCCGATAGCGGAGGTCGAGAAATTTGCACCCCAGATCTCCGCAGAATCGTCTGAGACTCTGGTTTAAGCCTTCCACTCGGCTCCAAACCAGAGGACCGCGATCGGTTCTGGGAACGATACTACAAATAGTTAGCTCTGATTCCACCCTGCGAGCGAGGCTTTCCGCCTTCACCAATTCCGCCAACCGCCTGTGCGAACTGAGGATGACCTCTGAACCCAGACGGCAGTAGTCATTGGTGCCGACATGAGCAACAATTTGCAGTCGAGTGCACACAGTGCTCTCTATCGCAGCCGGCAGGGCCTCCTCCACATCTCGGATGAGACCCCCCGGCAAGCAGACAGAGTGAACACTGACCTTCTTCCGCGACCTCTCCGCTATTTCCCTAAGGGGCACCATCACCCGCCTAGCGTTGGAGCTCCCAATAACTAATAAACCCCTCCCCCCGTGTGCCTGCTCGGACCTTGCTGAAGGAGCGGCCACATGTCCACTCACAGGCAGAGCGGGCGATGCCCCCGGCCAGCCTCCACATTGACCCTCCGCCTCGTGCGCCGCGAACGCCGCTGAACCCGCCACTCCCCTTGGGGAGAAGGTGACCCAATCGCGCCCTGTACCCGTGAAGATGTCTCGACAGCAGGGACAGTGGGTGAAGCATGTAACACTTGGGGTGTACCATGCAACGCACCAGACTCCCCACTGCCGCTATACTCCGAGGCAGCAGCCTGAAGACGGCTGACCGCGGCCATCAACACGTTCAGCTGTTCGCGAACAGTGGCCAGCTCCTCCTGCGTCTGTACACAGCAGTCACACATCCTATCCATCCTAAGAAATCAGTTTACTGTAGAGAGTTAATCAACTTTTAACTAGACTGCTAATTCACTAAAGGCGGCTGATTGTTTACTAAACTGTGGTTTCTAGCCACTTCTTGTAGAAAACAATGAAAATAGCACTACCTGTCTCTGTACTGTATTGAAAACAAACACTAGCACTACTGTCACTATGGTTGACTAAAGGGGCTCTCTCTGACTGTATTCAAAACAAACATGAAATCTATGGAACACTATTACTAGCACTCGACAATTAAAGCTTCCTAAGAGCAAATTAACACGAAAGAAGAAGTGACAAGTAAGAAAAATACAGTTAACACTTAAATTAAGGTAGCTCGCTGCACAGCAGACGTGAAGCAGACGGCACTTACGACGACAAATCGAGCTTATGACCAGCCAGACGCCCTTGCGTAGTAATCATTTGTTGTGCACCTTTTTACTCAATTAAGTTTGTCTTCTCTTAGTATAAATCACAGCTAAAAATTGTTTTAACTTGGAAGTCACGTTTTTCCTTAGCTGGACTGAGTCCGTAAACTGATTGTGAGACACAAAATTTATGTCAATGTTAAATTTGGGAGTTATTGTAACAAATGCTTAGTTAAAGGAGTAATCCAGAGCCGAATCAATCGCTCCACCGATTATCCTGACGGTCCAGTTATACCGCTCCAATAGATACAAATGGGGATCGTATTATCTACTGACCACTCATGTGCTTATAAATGGTCGTACGAACATCAATTTGAAGACGCAAAGGTCGTACTGATTTTGGAGACGAACGGGAATCGCAGACTCGTTACTCAGCTCAGACACAGCCCCGTTCACACCCTCACAGTAGTCGATCGCAACAGTCAGAATGAGTAACGTATAGCGGTTAGCCCTGTAACATAAACAAGGTTAGGTCTCAAACTGTTGTAAATGTTACCGGATGATAATTTGAACACGTTCTATTTAATTTTGTGGAATTTAATCGCAAGTAGTTTGAGCCTTATACGATCATACGTACACTACAATGGCGCCTTCCAAAAAAAACGAAATGTCGTGTGACGAGAGCCTCCCGTCAGGTAGACCGCTCGACTGGTGCAAGTCTTTCGATTTGACGCCACTTCGGCAACTTGCGCGTCGATGGGGATGAAATGATGATGATTAAGGACAACACAACACCCAGTCCCTGAGCGGAGAAAAACTCCGACCCAGCCGGGAATCGAACCCGGGCCCTTAGGATTGAGAGTCTGTCGCGCTGACCACTCAGCTACCGGGGACGGACTGCCTTCCAAAAATGCCCGCAAAGATTTGGCTCCTCAAAGTTATCATCAGCAGAGATTTTAATCAAGCATGGTTTTTCTTCTCCTCTTTGTCTTCTATACTTTTGGTAATAAAGTGATTTAATAGTTGTCTGAGGACAATACGAAGTCCTTGATAACGATATTCGTACGGACATGTATATTATCTAACGATAGATTCCAGTACTACCTAGAGGACAGCGCTGATGGCTTCTTGACGTTTTTCGGAAAACGCTAACGATTTGCCTGTGAAAATACCTTGGGCATGAATTCCTAACGCAGATTTTGCAGACTTTTCGACGATAAACGAAAAGTCCGATCCGAGAGAGAGCTGCATGAACGCTCGCAATTTCCATAGCGATTTAAACATTTATTCGGATTTTGGATGCTGATTCTGAGGCCAGAGGCGGGCTTTTAGGCGTCGCGCAGTCCGATTCGCGTCAGAGAGAGGGTGTGGGAGGATGGAGGCGGGGTGGGGGTGGGGGTGGGGGTAGCAGGGTGAGGCGGGGACTGGCGTCGTCACTCGTGTTCCGCCCAGAGCTCTTCGTTTCAATTAAAATTAAACACGCCAGCGGACAATTGCTGACGCGGACATATTGGCGTTTCGTTACGCAGCAAACCTACATGAAGCACGCCACCGCATTGAGGTGCCCAGGCGAATAACTGCAGCCGACATTCCGGATTTATTACTCAAATGCTCCTCTCGAATAATTGCCGAATTCACAAGCACTTTCACCGAATTTATATCTACGCATTTTGTATTGTCTGGCTTAGAATATCCAGAGCAATCTTACTCGAACATTTAGCTGTATCGTAATGTTCGCACAGTAGGTTAAAAAAGGTGTCGATTATTTTGAGAGGAACTGTCGTTGTATTGACGCTTTTTCAACAGTGTTTGTGTCTAATCAGCTCGTAGTCCCCTGTTAGTTAAAACTTGAACAGTAAGGAAAGGTATAAAATTCAGATTCTTAAACGCTTCTGTGTCACGAATACCTGACATATAAAGTATAATAATATTGGATGGGAGCCGGAGCTGAAGGTTGTCTATAGACTGGTTGTTACGTGAAAAAAAATGAATACACCCATCTTAATTTTATGCTGAAACGGTGGCTCAGCTCTTTGTCTAGTTTTTCTGCTGAGGTATGATTTGCAGAGACACCCAGATTTTCTATCAGGTTTCTCTGAAAAGAATAATCATTATCACTGTAAGCTTCATTATTGATAATTTACAGTCAGGATGAAAATGATCTTGAGTAGAAATTAAACTCTTGCTTTTCATCTCATGAAATGCACATACTTTCCAAAAATTGATGGCTGCCACACGTAAAATACAAACTTTCATTCACAAGATAAAGTTACAATTTTACATTAATGCAAATCATTTTAGCCATTCCAAATCACATCCGACTTCTCCCAGTATCAAACACAGTCTCCCTTGCAACTACTGTACTCATATCTTTCAGGCAAAGAGGATACATCAAGAGGGTACAAAGAGTTTAATTCATGTTGGAAATATCGATGTATCATAACAGTTAGTTCAATGACAATATTTGAATCATAACTGAATTTCGTAAAATGCAAACGATTAGGTAAATTTTTTAATAACTTGTACGTTGTCAAAAAAATGTAACTGTGTTTCAAAACATATGGCTCAGGTAACAAATCTGATTACATGAAATACCAACATTTTCAGAGTTAAAGTACGAAAAATACAGATGAATAGGAATATTTAATATATGAAATAATAAAACTGATAGAATTTCAAATGATAGTTGCGACGTATATACATGAAAACTCTCTTCCTGACCATGAGTAATACAAAATTCGGTGAAACAGCAACAAAACAGAGATGGTATGAGAGGTTCTGATCGCATATCTCTATCGACATTTATCACTGGACGGTAGTCACGAAGGCAAAGTTTTGGCTCAAATGGCTCTGAGCACTATGGAACTTCGCATCTGAGGTCATCAGTTTCCTAGAACTTAGAACTACATAAAGCTAACTAACCTAAGGACATCACACACATCCATGCCCGAGGCAGGATACGAACCTGCGACCGAAGCGGTCGCGCGGTTCCAGACTTAAGCGCCTAGAACCGCTCGGCCACACCGGCGAAGTTTTGTTTCATGTATCATAGTACGCTAGGTACACATTAGTCTGAGCTTTAGGTGGTATACAGTCAGTTGTATGGTTCTAGTTGTGTTGTTGTTTCAGCAGCTTTAGCACGTGTTATTCTAAGAAAAACTAGTGGGAACCATGGGTATGTATTATGGTGTCTTACCGCTTGCACAAATAACTTCACTTCTGTATTTACTGCTACCGTCCCCTTTGTATATACGAATGGTTCATTACATTTCTTCTCTTTTCCTCCAGTTGTTAGATACAAGCTGATGACAAGAATAATATACAGAAGAATGAAACAGAAAAGTGAGAATCTGTTACATGACGATCAGTCTGGCTTTCGAAAAGCAAAGGCACCGGAGAAGCTCTTGTGATTGCACTTGTTAATGGAAGTAAGACTTAAGAAAAATTAAGACACAGTGCAAACGTAGAACAAGCGTTCTAGAGTTTACAGTGGTACAGTGGTGCAAAGTGTTCGAAATATTCAGAAGATAGCTGTAGGCTACACAACGAGATGGATAACACACAATATCTACAAGAAACAAGGAGAAACAATAAGAACAGAAGAACGAAGTACTCAGACTGAAAAGGGTGTAAGACATGGATGCAATCTATACAGCGAAGAAAAAAAAAGACTCAGGAGTGAGATTAAAATTAAGTTTAAAAGGATTCAGTGACAGGTTTCGCTGATGATATTGTGTAAGAAATGCGGTGCAGCAAAAATGCGATTAGCGGTAAACTTGAAATCAAAACTTCAGACAACGAGGAGCGGAAAGTGAAGTAGTTTCTCTACCTTGGACGCAAAATAAATGAAAATGGATGTTTAAAGAAAGAAACTAATAGGGACAAGATGGTATTTGTAGCTAAAATAAGTCTATTAGTATCAAGCAAAGGTGTTAATTTGAGGAAGAATTTTATGAGAATGTAACTTTGGAGCAGAGCACTGAATGCGAATCATGTGGTTTGGGAAAAGTATATGAGGTGTTATAGAGGTTAATGAAAAGCAGATGCATTAATAAGATAAGAAATGAGGAGCTTTTCCATGGAACCGGCATGGAAATGTGTATGTGGCAAACAGCGGCAAGGGGAGGGAACAGAACGATAGAAGGTTTGTTAATACACCAGGGAATAGCTTCCGTGGTGCTAGATAGAGTAACAACTGGAGGGAAGATAGGTACTGTAATACAACGAACAAGACTGAAGATGTCCGTGTAAAGCGCTGCTCTAAAATGAAGAGGGTAGCACGGGAGAGGACGCCACTGAGAGCCGTATCAAACCAGGCACAAAACTGAGGTCCCTCCCGCCCCCCTCCACCCGTAAAATGGGGTGGGGGAGACGACTGACGTCTCCATAATATTGTTGCCTTCTTCGTCCTATGTTGCACGTGATGCATCCCTGTGATGATATGATGCAGGATGGAACGCCGTCCGCCAGTACACAGTGCTGAGGAGACAATCGTATTGGTTGGGAACTTAGTCAGGTCTGAGAGTTGCACAGCGAGAACACGTGTTCCTGTAGATCCGTGTGTTGTGCACGTTTTTCACCACGCTGGCTATGGTTCTGTTCAGATCGTGTGCAATGTCTCTCGCATGACTGTGACGATCAGCTTGAATAGACTTGCTTTGCCGCCCTAACCTTCGCTGGTCTCACACATCTGTTATCAGAGTACTGGCACCAACACCACACCTGTTTTCGTGCCATTACACTCCATTATTTGGCGACGAGTTGTAGTTCGAATCGTTTTCCTTAAACGTAAATACCTTATAACATTTGCGAAGGTGTAGCGCGTGAGCATTAAACATTTAAAACACTCATACAATTGTTACATTGTGTTTGCGTGTGAGAACTACAGAAACCAGTCGACCGGGTTTGGTTTGTACTGCTAACTTAACGGACCCACACCTACAGGGTGGTCCATTGATAGTGACCGGGCCAAATATCTCACGAAATAAGCATAAATCGAAAAAACTACAAAGAACGAAACTCGTCTAACTTGAAGGGGAAAACCAGATGGCGCTATGGTTGGCCCGCTAGATGGCGCTGCAATAGGTCAAACGGATATCAACTGCGTTTTTCTTAAATAGGAACCCCCATTTTTATTTCATATTCGTGTAGTACATAAAGAAATATGAATGTTTTAGTTGGACCACTTTTTTCGCTTTGTGATAGATGGCCCTTAATAGTCACAAACGTATAAGTACGTGGTATCACGTAACATTCCGCCAGTGCGGACGGTATTTGCTTCGTGATACATTACCCGTATTAAATGGACCGTTTATCAATTGCGGAAGAGGTCGATATCGTGTTGATGTATGGCTGTTGTGATCAAAATTCCCAACGGGCGTGTGCTATGTATACTGCTCGGTATCCTGGAGGACATCATCCAAGTTTCCGGACCGTTCGCAGGAAAGTTCCGTTATTTAAGGAAACAGAAAGTGTTCAACCACGTGTGAAACGTCAGCCACGATGTGTAACAAATGATGATGCCCAAGTAGCTGTTTCAGCTGCTGTCGCGCCTAATCCGCACAGCAGTAGCAGACAAATTGCGTGAGAATCGGGAATCTCAAAATCGTCGGTGTTGAGAAAGCTACATCAACATCTGTTGCACCCGTACCATATTTCTGTGCACCAGGAATTGCATGGCGACGACTTTGAACGTCGTGTACAGTTCTGCCACTGAGCACAAGAAAAATTACGGGACGGTTACAGATTTTTTGCACGCGTTCTATTCAGCGACGAACCGTCATTCACCAACAGCGGTAACGCAAACCGGCATAATACGCACTAGTAGGCAACGGAAAATCCACGATGGCTGTGACAAGTGGAACATCAGCGGCCTTGGCGGGTTAATGTATGGTGCGGCATTATGGGAGGAAGGATAATTGGTCCCCATTTTATGGATGCAATCTAAATGGTGCAAATATGCTGATTTCCTACGTAATGTTCTATCGATGTTACTACAAGATGTTTCTCTGCATGACAGAATGGCGATGTACTTCCAACATGATGGATGTCCGGCACATAGCGGTATTGAATAGCATATTTCATGACAGGTGGATTGGTCGTCGAAGCACCATACCATGGCCCGCAAGTTCACCGGATCTTACGTCCCCGGATTTCTTTTTGTGGAGAAAGTTGAAGGATATTTGCTATCGTGATCCACCGACAACGCCTGACAACATGCGTCAGCGCATTGTCAATGCATGTGCGAACATTACGGAAGGCGAATTACTCGCTGTTGAGAGGAATGTCGTTACACGTATTGCCAAATGCATTGAGGTTGGCGGACATCATTCTGAGCATTTATTGCGTTAATGTTGTATTTACAGGTAATCACGCTGTAACAGCATGCATTCTCAGAAATGATAAGTTCACAAAGGTACATGTATCACATTGGAACAACCGAAATAAAATGTTCAGACGTACCGACGTTCTGTATTTTAATTTAAAAAACCTACCTGTTACCAACTGTTCGTCTAAAATTGTGAGCCATATGTTTGTGACTATTACAGCGCCATCTATCACAAAGCGAAAAAAGTGGTCCAATTAAAACATTCGTATTTCTTTACGTATTACACGAATATGAAATAAAAAATGGGGGTTCCTATTTTAAAAAACGCAGTTGATATCCGTTTGACCTATGGCAGCGGCATCTAGAGGGCCAACCATAGCG
Source organism: Schistocerca piceifrons (assembly GCF_021461385.2). NCBI lineage: Eukaryota > Metazoa > Arthropoda > Insecta > Orthoptera > Acrididae > Schistocerca > Schistocerca piceifrons. Next base: position 503,050,416 of record NC_060144.1, read on the forward strand.
CCATCTGGTTTCCCCCTTCAAGCTAGACACTTTCGTTCCTTGTAGTTTTCGTTTGACGCTTATTTCGTGAGATATTTGGCCCGGTCACGATCAATGGACCACCCTGAATACGTTCTCCTGTGTTCCCTATCGCATAACATATACACCAAACACAGCATGTGAAACGTCAGTAGTAACTATTAGAAACACAAAGGTCGCCTCCGGGTTCTCAGTCCAGAATGAATATATCTAAATGAATTACAATAACTGTCACACCACACCTACAATGCGTGTTGGTTAGTTTTGCGGAATTGCTATTTATTATATTGTGCTGCTAAAAACGGCTATGCTACGAACTGTTCCTGGATAGGGGAAATCAATGCCAGTGGAGGGAGGTCATTCACACGCAGCTTCCCTGCAATGTTGTACAATACTATATCGAAAACTATCCGCCAGTTCGCAAGTTTAGGGTTAGAACTCTTGTGCATCTGCTGCTCTCAGCTGACCAGGATGAAGTGGTTTAGCGAGCGATATCGTTCCTAAACCTGCTCGCACAACGAATGTTCGTGCCAGCCGATGAAGGGTCTATACTTCCTTCGACGCTACATTATCTTCTAATGTAATTTTACATTATCTGCTACTTTAAAAAGGCAATCTTTCCAGATAACTTGCAGGGAATCGACTCTATTTACTTATGTGTCTTGAATTTAGGAAGCAATTTTTACATTAAACAGGACATTGATATTTAAATGTTGCTTGAAATTACTGCAACCAATCGCCAGTAATTTCAAGAAACCTTTATTCATTACAGTCACAGTGATCCTCATCCATAATGGATGAAAGACAATTTAAATGCTGGGCTCCGATCCATTGGCTCAGCTTTCGGCGGATTCTGCTATTCTTTTCGGTGCGCGAAGGCCACCCAGACCATCGGGTTCGCCACCTTCATGTGATCAACGGCCGAGTCTGTCACTGACCCATTGGCATCTTCTCTCGGGCCGCATTCCGACTATCAGTTTTTGAAGAGGTCTTGTGGCTCTCAGAATCCTCGGTGGGTATTGGTGGCCGCTACTTTTCACTTCGGCGTACACCTTAACATCGTCTTTCGGCGTAATGAAAGCAGCTGAAATTAAACCCGTTTTCTCCATAGACATGTGTTCTGTTCCATTACACACTTCGCATTTCAATCACCGACCACGTAACTGTCAACGCCTGCAACTTTAGACTGTATTTCGAAGCGTAACGGGACGGCCACCTCCATCTTCTTGTGGCGTTTGAAAGCTTTCACACGGAATTAATTCGCACGGGGTATTTCTACACCCGCGAAGAGTTTTCGTTATCTTACTTACTGAACGAGCATCTTACAAAGAATAGGGAACGAAATCGGCCACGTCATTTTCAAAGCAACCATCGTGGCATTCATTTTAAGTGATTCTAGCAACCACGAAATACTTAAACCCGGGTAGTCGTCAGATTATTGAACCCAGAAACTGTCAAGTGCGAGTCCAGTGGTTTGACCACTTCTCCTCTCTCCTCGCTTCTGCTCTCTGAGACCACTCATTTCCGTGAATTTCACGTACATTGGAGCAAGCATTTTGAACACTGTAAGTTACCTTTCATAAGCGATAAAAGCAAGTGCCCATCACGGCAACAGACGACCACACTTCTTTCTACAAAGGCTACGCAATTCCAAAGCAGCTATCGGAAGTTTCTGATCATCCACATTATTCCGCTCTTTAGCTCTTGCCACCACTAATGCATTGGGCCGGGTGTGTACGGTTCGACGATGCTGAGGAGTTCCTTCAGTAGAAAACTGTCCGAATTTACAAGTAGCGAAACTTCACATGCACGTTCCTAAAAACCTTCTATCACGATATAGGATACTTCAGCAATTAAATAGCGATCCCACACGAAAACGATACGCTGGAGTACATGTTTGAATCAATTAATAAGTTTCCATTTTCTTAATTGAGCTTGTGTTGTACCCAGTCGACTCTTAGATGTCAAATACAGGATGTCCATAAAGCCCTGCCTTCACTTCAAAAAATCGTAACTTGAAAATTATTAGAGGTAGAGCTTCGTGGATTCTTGTGAAACATTTAGCAGCTACCAAAGGTGTTATTTTGTTATGCCAGAATTTCACAGTACGCCCCCACTCATCGCACGTAGAACATCAATAAAACATCAAGGTGAACTTTGAGTTCCGCCTATACACGGGTCACTATTGTAGCCTCATTGATTCAAGCGCAAAGGGTAGGAGTGTCACTTACTAGTGTTGTGTACACGCGATCCTTGACGTAACCGTAAAAAAATAAATCTTATCGAGTGACATCCAAAGAGCGCGGGGAATATGCCTTAGGACCATCACGACCCATACATCTCTCAGGAAATGTGTCATTCAGCCCATCCCAAACGTACAAATTCCAATGTCTGGGTGGTCCGTCATGCTGGAACATGATGAACGGCTGCAGCTCTTCGATCTATGGTAGCAAGAACTGTTCGAACATTTCCCGTTATGGTTTTCTCTGCGAAGAAAAATCGTGCTATAGCCCTATCTTGCACTGAGCCATACAAGCATGAAGCCTCTTGCTATCACTTACGTTTTCATGTGTGTTGTGTAGGCTTTAGGAGCCGAAAATCCCAATCTTATTGTGATTCACAAGTATAGAAATGTGAGACATTGCTGGATATGACAACAAACACTTCTTCAGCTAGTCATTGTCAGCATCTGTGGAGGCCAGCACGGAATGGTCAAATGCATAACGCGGAAGACAATTGTTTGGCTTCAGTGCTCGAAGCACAAAAAGATTAACAGCTTATGTAGCACTTCGTTGCTAGTTGATCTTGATTCCTACAATTCGTGAGCAGCACAAAGAATTGACTAATGGGGGCTGCGTTGAACTGCAGCTTGCTCTCTGTCGACGCGCTTGAGACAGAGTAGAATGTCCACTTCGAGAAGGTCTTTGCCACTGACTGCCTCTTTGAAGTTTTTGAACCACCACATTGTACTTATATTTGCCTGTTGTGCCCTCCTATACTGGCTCCTATACTGGCGTCAATAATTTAGCGGTAATAATTTTTTCATAATGCAGGGCCACAGTCATAATATATTTCTTTAAAGTCAGTACCGCCATTAGACTGTTGTTTATTTACAGTGTTACATTTACGCTTACACAATCATGATTTCGGCTTCAAAGTCCCATTATCGAGTGTTTTAAGTGTTATAAATTGCCTAAGATGGCATACTGTCATATTAAAATACACTATTAGACACAATGTCTAAGGCTCTTAGACAATGTGTCTAATAGTGTATTTTAATGCGACAGTATGCCATCTTAGGCAATTTATAACACTTAAAACACTTGATAACGGCACTTTGAAACTGAAATCATGATTGCGTAAGTTTAAATGTAACACTGTAAATAAAGAACAGTCTAATGGCGGTACTGACTTTAAATACATTTAGCGGTACCTTTGTCACAGATTCGGACTCTACATACTCTACATACCTAATCTGTTGGCATTTTGATGCACTCCAAGTCAAATCTGCAACGAAGAACAAAGTGGAAAAAAACTGAGGGCTGGTAAACTTTTTACAACGAAACACAATTCTCTATCTCTAATAGAGTCAAAGTTATGATTTTTGAAACGATAACAGGGCGTTATGGACAGCCTGTAGAACAGGCAACGGACCCTTAATGTGTCGCTTAGAACTACTTAAACCTAACTAACCAAAGGACATCACACACATCCATGCCCAAGGCAGGATTCGAATCTGCGACTGTAGCAGCAGCGCGGTCCCGGACTGAAGCGCCTACAACCGCTCTGGCACAGCGGCCGGCGAAAATTTAACACTCCGAGCTAGGATAAATTACAAATGCATAACATTTATGCTACGCGAAAGTAAAGACAAAATAAATAAACTAACACATCATTATGATTTATTACATGCCACGCTCTTTTAACTAGTGTTTGGAGTTCGAGAGGAGAGTACCATTGATAATACTATCGCTGATTGGATTGGATTAGGCGATTTGTAGTGGCACTCATCATTTTATGAGTAAACATCCAACGTATCCCGAAGCATAACATTAACAATATCGTAATACAATTTTTTAAACGAAACAAAAATGTAGTGACACGAAATCTGATAACTGTGGCTCAAGCTATCTTGTAACAATGAAGAGGCGAGACCACCACTTCGCATGCTTTGGCCCATATTTTATATGCCCAAAATGTTTGTCTGCACTGGACGTTGTGGCCGAGCGGTTCTAGGCGCTTCAGTCTGGAACCGCGTGACCGCTACGGTCGCAGGTTCGAATCCTGCCTCGGGCATGGATGTGTGTGATGTCCTTAGATTAGTTAGGTTTAAGTAGTTCTAAGTCTAGGGGACTGATGACCTCGGATGTTAAGTCCCATAGTGCTTAGAGCCATTTTTTGTTTGTCTGCAATTGTCATTTAATTAAATGTACATAAGTGTACATAAGACTTCGATTTTTGAACTAGATAATTTGTTTGGGGCAGTTTTATGCTTGGCTTTATGCTAATTGCCTCACTGAACAAGGCTCCAGGTTAGTTACTAGCAGCCAGTTAAACCATGCTACAGAAAGACAATATGAATGTGATACCGAAATGTGGGCTATTAGGCTGTGAGACATTTATGTTTGTACATGCAAGCTGTAAAGAAAACCACTGACAATGTGCGAAAGAAAATTAAAGTTCAGGTTTGCTGATGACTTTGAAGTTGGCTGATGGCTTTGAGGTTTGCTGATGACACAGTAATTCTATCTGAGGCCACAAACTACTTTGATGATCAGTTAAATGATGTCGATAATATACTGAAGAAAGGTTACAAGATGAGTATCAAAAGAGATTAAAGAAGATTAACGAAATGGTTTGGAATTAAGTCAATGAATTAAATTAAGAGCTGAAACACTGACAGTAGTAAAGAAGTTTTGCTGTTTTGGTAGCAAAATAACTAATGACTTAGAGAAAACATGAAATGCACACTGGTAACAACAAAAATTCCTTTCCGAAAAGAGGAATTTGTTAACATAAAACAAAAATTTAAGTGTTAGAAAGTCTTGTCTGGAGCCAGTCAGAAGAACAGAATGGTGATGTCAAGTGTTCTTCTAAAAGCTTCAACTGGTGTGATGAATCTCGGATTATCAGAACCCACAACGCCACAATCCATAGTAATGTGTGGACAATGCGACAGCAGAAGATACAGGAAAGGCTGCTGCCTGAGCCCGTGGTGTGGGGCAGGACCAGCCACAGCACGTGCGTAGGTGGGCCTTTTGTAGCCCGTGTGCAGGTCCAGGCTCGGCCTATCTCGGCTTTGCTCTGTACTTCTCGAAAGTACCCAGTACAGTGTGGCACTTCATGTAGCACTGTGGTGCGGCGTTTGCCGGTAGGTACAACTCTCTTCAATTCGGCGGAATCATGGTGTCAGCGCTGTTCATCCTTAGCTATTTGTTCAGTGGTTGTTTGCGCAAAAAGATGCAGTCTAGCGACCTGTCGTCACAAACCTTTAAAACTGAATGGGCTGAGAGACGAGAGGGATACAAATACTTAAGATATATTGCACAGTAGCATAATCGTCGGGTACTACAAATTTTCTGTGAAATATTACAAAATAATGCAGAAAGAATTTAAAGATTTAGTTGACAAAGAAAGACCAAAAAACTACAATGTTTCACAAGCAGGATTCATCGTTCCTCTACATTAAGAAGCACTTTGTGCTAAATTTGCAGGCATGGAGCACATGAAGAAATTTGTGGTATGAATAGTAACCCTTCTGATGTCGCACGCATTGTTCCACATCAGTTGCAACAATTTTTGACGCAAGAAGAAGGATTTTGATACTATTAATAAAATTGCCTGCAAATGGAGTATCGTCTCAGCTGTGTGACTGATTCGTGATTTCCACTCAGAGAGATCACAGTTCGTAGTGATAGGCGGTAAATCATCGAGTAGAACAGAAGTGATATCTGGTGTTCCGCAAGGTAGTGTCGTAGGCCCTCTGCTGTTCCTGATTTACGTAAATGATCTAGGTGATAATCTGAGCAGCACCCTTAGATTGTTTGCAGATGACGCTGCAATTTACTGTCTAGTAAAATCATCAGATGATCAATTCCAACTACAAAATTATCTACAGAGAATTTCTGAATGGTGCGAAAACTGGCAATTAGCACTAAATAAAGAAAATCGCGAGGCCATCCGCATGGGTACTAAAAGAAATCCGATAAATTTTGAGTACACGGTGAATCGCATGAATGTGAGGGCTGTCAGTTCGACTGGATACCTAGCAATTACAATTACGAGCAACTTAAATTGGAAAACCACATAGATAATATTGTTAGGAAGGCGAAACAACTGCGCTTTGTTGGTAGAACACCTGTAAGATGCGACAAACCCACTAAAGAGACAGCCTAAATTACACTTGTGCGTCCTCTACTGGAATATTGCTGCGCGCTATGGGATCATTACCAGGTAGGATTGACAGAAGGCATCAAAAAAGTACGAAGGGCAGCTCGTTTCGTGTTATAGCGCAATAGGGGTGAGAGTATCACTGATATGATACGCGAGTTTGAGTGGCAGTCACTGAAACAAAGGCGGTTTTCTTTGCGGCGAGATCTATTTACGAAATTTCAATCACCAACTTTCTCTTCCGAATGCGAAAATATTTAGTTGACACCCACCTACGTAGGGAGAAATGATCATCATAATAAAACAAGAGAAATCAGAGCCCGAACGGAATGATTTAGGTGTTCCTTTTTCCCACGCGCCATTTGAGAGTGAAATGGTAGAGAAGGCACTTACGTGTGAATTGCAGAGTAGCTATGTAAATGTATAACTGAATGAAGAGTATAGAGACTATATAAATTTCAGCAAAGTACTTTCGTAAAGACAAGGAGTATGCCTGGAACGATTTTTCAATTTGAAAATGCTGTTGTTGAATTTATGAAGGAAAAAGTTGTGCTGGAACGAAAATTAGAAAATCCAGACTGGATTACAGACCTCGCATTTTCAGTCGACTTGACTGCTCACTGCTCACAAAAAACCACTGCAAGGTGAGGAACAAGTTATTCTAATTGACTGGGATGCATTTAAGAAGAAAATCGCATAGTAGAAGGGACAAATTCTGACGAACATTGACATTAAAGAAAATGCAAGGTTTGAAGAATTCATTGTTACCTCGAAAGAATTACGAGGATAGTTTACTAAACGTTTTAAGGACAATACTAATCTCACATGTTTTCAAGCCGTTATCCGTATCAATCAGAAGTGCGACTCTGCCTTTGTATGTGTGTGTGTAAATCCCGTTTTGAAAGCAAATCCTCTTACGGTGAAATTGTTCAGGGTGTCAGTACTGTGGTGCAGCCATGGGGCTGTGAGAGTCATAAACACAGATGGCGGTACTATCACGTAGACAAGGTATAAAAGGTAGCTGTCATGTGTACTTAGATGATTCATGTTTAAAGGTTTCCGACGTGATTATGGCCGCACGACGAGAATTAAAAGACTCTGAATGCGGAATGGTAGTTAGAGCTAGACGCATGGGACATTCCATTTCGGAAATTCAATATTCTGAGATACACAGTGTCAAGAATGTGTAAAGAATAACAGATTTCTGGCATTGTCTCTCACCATAAACAAAGCAGAGGCCGACGGCCTTCACTTAACGACCGAGAGCAGCGGCGTTTGGGTAGAGCTGTCCGTGCTAACACGCAAGCAACACTACGTGAAATACCCGCAGAAATCAATGTGAACGTACGATGGATGAATCCGTTAGGACAGTGCAGAGAAATTTGGTGTTGATATGCTATGGCAGCAGACGACCGACGTGAGTGCCTTTCCTAACAGCAAGGCATCGCCTGCAGTGCCTCTCCTGGGCTCGTGACCATACTGGTCGGACCCTAGACGACTGTAAAACTGTGGCCTGGTCAGACGAGTCCCAATTTCAGTTGGTAAGAGTTCATCGTAGCGATCGAGTGTGTCGCAGATACGACGACGCCATGGACCCAAGTTGCCAACAAAGCACTGTGAAAGCTGGCGGTGGCTCCACAATGGCGTGGTCTGTGTTTACATGGAATGGATTGAGTCCTCTGGTCCAAGTGAACCGATAATTGACGGAAAATGGCTATGTTCGGCTACCTGGAGACGATTTGTCGCCATTTGTGGACTTCATGTTTCCAAACAACAATGGAATTTTTATGGATGACAATGTTCTATGTCACCAGACCGCAACCATTCGCGATTGGATTGAAGAATATTGTGGACAGTTGGAGTGAATGATTTGTCGTCCCAGATCGTCCAAAATGAATCCTATGGAACATTTTTGAGACACAATGGAGAGGTTGCGACGGGGTGGTAAATAAGTGCGCTTGAAGCGTTCTCGCGAATGTGCATGTACAAATGTTCGTTAAAAATGTTAGTGCAAATTTTGGCTCTCACGTAAGCCTCAGGGGATGATTTTCACACTTGGTGCATTAGTACACCTCGTAATTCGTACACAAATAATCGTAGCACTTCCAGTTGACCAAATATACGCTTGCAAAATGGCTCTGAGCACTATGCGACTTAACTTCTGAGATCATCAGTCGCCTAGAACTTAGAACTACTTAAACCTAACTAACCTAAGGACATCACACACATCCATGCCCGAGGCAGGATTCGAACCTGCGACCGTCGCGGTCGCTCGGCTCCAGACTGTAGCGCCCAGAACCGCACGGCCACTCCGGCCGGCTATACGCTTGCACACTTGCACTATTAAACAATACTCTTCGTCGAAATAAATCAACGCGAAAAAGAATTCTTACTCAAACGACCACATAGACCACCCAAAAGTGGGGCTTGCTCGCCACCCACCGGCTCCCCGACTGCCGAACGACTGACCAACGACTCACCCTTGGCCAGGATGGCCGCTCCCTTATATAGGCTCGGATGTCTACTCCCCTTGTTATGCATGTACCAATCTCACCAGTTAAGGTTACAAATTTTGATACATACATCCCTCGACAGAAATAAGTACACAATCTGAACCGCGCAAAAATATAGATCTTATTTACTATCTTACATTTATTTCTAGGATTATTCCATCCCCCGTAAATTAAGTTCTATTTTTTGCAAAATTTCTCCACTTAGCGCAAATTTATTTGTTTATATCTGTGCTGCAAAGTTTTAACATAGAACTGTATATAGCACCGTTTTTAGACGTAATCTACAGTGACCTACACCTTGCGCTGCTCAAAATCTTCATATCTACAAGAATTAATTAATTATGGGCGATAAATGTTAATAATAATTTACAAACAATGAAAACTATTGCAAGTAAAGTGTATAGTATAACTTAACTAGTTTAAAATACGTGTGATGCCACCCAAAATATTATATAGTGCCGTTCTTTACGTCATGAATTTTCTATTGAATTTTATAAACAATTTTCCATCAAACTTTGTTTCTTGCTCTTTACGGGCTTCATTATTTATGAATCTTAACATATGACTGCGGCACTCAGTCCGCTATGACTAAACGTTTTTAATGAGTGCTCGCTCATCCCTGTAAGTTGATATTTCCTATTTTTATTAATCTTTCAGTATTCGTGAAATTAACCGATTTTGAGGTTTTTATAACTTTTGCGTCTCGTGACTTGAAATAAAGATCGATCATTCGGAAGGTGCATATTGCTGACCACAATCCACTGCCGCATCGCTCTTCACAGTAAGTTACATAGTTTTCGCGTAGTGCGCGAAAAACCAAACAATGTCCCAAGTTGCGGGCCACGTGGCCGCTCGGCGACGGAGACATCCCGCCGACCATTGCAAACTTCGCGCGAGCGCGCCATGTCGCGTGCTCGCTCTCCACAAAGCAATCCTTGCGTACTAGACCTATTTATCTAGTAACGGGAGTTTTCACTGTCACAAGGTCAGCTGGTGCACACAATCCTGCACTGGCAACACTTTCGCGATTATGGACTGCTATATAGAAGCAGCATGGTTCAGTATTTCCGCAGGGTATTTCCAACGAATGGTTGAGTCCATGCCACGTCGGGTTTCTGCACCATGCCAGGCAAAACGAGGACTGACACGATATTTGAAGGTATCCCACAACTTTTGTCAACTCAGTGTAAATCTTTTTCCTCAGAGTCCCAAGTCTTCACAAAGAGGTTGCAAAAGTGCTACAAAATTTCGATCAACATATTTGTGTCAAAGACTGTTATTCGATTATGAAATTAAATAAGTCACAAGCAAGTGGCAACTGAGTGCGAGAATCTGTGAAAGTGTCTGCGTCTGTCTGTCTGTATGGCAACAGTTTTTACCAGATAAAAATTATATTATGTTTTCAGCGCACCAAAATTAATTAAACAGTACTGAAATTTTGTTTCATTTGTGGTCTATGTTGCTGAGAAATCTGCAGTGTAAAACGAAGTCGTATACTCTGCGACTGCATTGCCATTTAAATGCTGCCCTGTGCGCCTCCTTAGGCTGAGACGGCGTGTCGTGGCTTTGGGGGGGAGGGGGAGAGGGTGGAATGTGCAGCTAGGCTGAGCGCTATGACATTCTGCCAGGGCACGGCTTGCGAGCCGAATTCTTGACCGCCCCTGCTGAAGGGAAAGTCCGTGTTGGAACGCCGTGATGTACGAGTATACGCTGTGTGCAGCGGAGCGCTTATTTACTAGTGAGTCTCGTTTGTGCTCGAGAAAATGTCAACTATACTGTTAGTAACACGTATTTCTGGACGAGAGAAACTTTGAAATATAGTATTTTGGAAGGATCTCCGAAAAGCCTACCCTTGTCGCTATTCGGGAGTGACAAATTAAGGATGTCAGGTTAATGAAGAAGTGATGTGAGTTCATACTTAACGGCGGTGTAAACTGTGTATTTGCTAAACGCATAAATAATGCCGTTTGTAAGCGAATAGTCAGGAACACTAACGGTGTCGTAAAATTTTAGCGTAATGACAGTGCTGCTACCAAAGTGTTAATAGCGTACGGAGGTCTTGGCTTGTGAGCTATGAGAATCTGTGACTTACCGTTTGAAGTGCGGCTTCAAAAGATCTGAGAAGAGCTTAGTTCCTACGGGACAGTTTACTGTATCAGAGAAGAGATGTGGTTCGAAAACTTTTGGCATGGCAAGTTCAGTGGTAACCGAACAGCCAAAGTACATCTACAAAAGCACATACCCCCTTGTGTGACTGTATGTAATCACGGGGAGTACGTTGTGTATTAAAACCAACCTCACACATGCTTCGTATGCAGTTCAGCTAAACACCCGAGGGGAAAGTGTGACCATAAACTGTCTGTGCAAATGGAAAAAGTCAGTCGGGAGTACTGGCGTCTTCAACTGTTTCATTAGGGCGGACTGGCCCATCTCAGGGTGCATTGGAGCCTTGAAGCTGTAGATATGTGAATGGACGAGTTACCGAAACTGCCACCAAAGTGAAAGGCAATAAAATGGAGAGCGATAAAGGTGACAATAAAAATGAATCAATCGTCGAGGTGTTGTCGACAACATTGGTAACGCATATGATGAGGAACAACATAATGTGCCTATAAGACTGGAAAAGCATGTGAAAATGGCAGAAAGCGTTGGTGAAACTAACGCGGCAGAGAAAGGGAACAGAATAGAAAGCGGAATATCAAACAATGAACGTAAATTAATCGAATAAAATGGCGTCATAGTCACTGACTACATACAGGACAAGCACGAGTTAAGGCAAGCAACTGCAGAACCCATGAGACACATACTACACGATATCCAAAATTATGTAACATCTTATCTCAGGCATTACAGTTGAAATTCAGCGGTGCGTGCAGAGCCCTAGTCGTAATCTATCGATGATCACGGGTGACTTGATCGAGACTATTCATCATAAAACCGGCCGTAGTGGCCGAGCGGTTCTAGGCGCTTCAGTCTGGATCCGCGCGACCGCTACGGTCGCAGGTTCGAATCCTGCCTCGGGCATGGATATATGTGATGTCCTTAGGTTAGTTAGGTTTAAATAGTTCGAAGTTCTAGGGGACTGATGACTTCAGATGTTCAGTCCCATAGTGCTCAGAGTCATTTGAACCATCTATTCATCATGAAGAATGGCTGCTGAGCATGATCGAGCACAACGCGGCTTATCGTACACATATCTTTTACCACAACCGAAACACACATATCCAAAAGAGCAGACACCACGCATTCATATAGTTTATTCCCCTTGAAAGGCAATGAATACACAACCTTCGTTGTGGATTAATATTTATGCTCGTCCTCCAGTGGGAAATTAAAATTAGCGAGCCTGGAGGACATGTATGGGGACTGCAAATAGGTGGCCCTAGATGGGAATGTGGGTCGGCATAGAGTCGTCCCGAGACAGTCCACGCATGTGCCATAAACACTTTGTCCTGGTGGCGCACTGGTAAACGCATCTGGCCAGTAAGCAGGAAGCCCCAGGTTCGTGTCCCGGTCTCGCCCACATTTTCACTCAGCGCCTCTAATTCTGCATAAATTCTCGATGTAGGTGATATCATCAGCTCCTTTCCTTTTCTCCCCACCCCCGTCCCCCTTGTTGTTGTTGTTGTTGTTGTTGTGGTCTTCAGTCCTGAGACTGGTTTGATGCAGCTCTCCATCCTACTCTATCCTGTGCAAGCTTCTTCATCTCCCAGTACCTACTGCAACCTACATCCTTCTGAATCTGCTTAGTGTATTGATCTCTTGGTCTCCCTCTACGATTTTTACCCTCCACGCTGCCCTCCAATGCTAAATTTGTGATCCCTTGATGCCTCAAAACATGTCCTACCAACCGATCCCTTCTTCTAGTCAAGTTGTGCCACAAACTTCTCTTCTCCCCAATCCTATTCAATACCTCCTCATTAGTTACGTGATCTACCCACCTTATCTTCAGCATTCTTCTGTAGCACCACATTTCGAAAGCTTCTATTCTCTTCTTGTCCAAACTGGTTATCGTCCATGTTTCACTTCCATACATGGCTACACTCCATACTAATACTTTCAGAAACGACTTCCTGACACTTAAATCTATACTCGATGTTAACAAATTTCTCTTCTTCAGAAACGATTTCCTTGCCATTGCCAGTCTACATTTTATATCTCTCTACTTCCACCATCATCAGTTATTTTACTCCCTAAATAGCAAAACTCATTTACTACTTTAAGTGTCTCATTTCCTAATCTAATCCCCTCAGCATCACCCGATTTAATTTGACTACATTCCATTATCCTCGTTTTGCTTTTGTTGATGTTCATCTTATATCCTCCTTTCAAGACACTGTCCATTCCATTCAACTGCTCTTCCAAGTCCTTTGCTGTCTCTGACAGAATTACAATGTCATCGGCGAACCTCAAAGTTTTTACTTCTTCTCCATGAATTTTAATACCTACTCCGAATTTTTCTTTTGTTTCCTTTACTGCTTGCTCAATATACAGATTGAATAACATCGGGGAGAGGCTACAACCCTGTCTTACTCCCTTCCCAACCACTGCTTCCCTTTCATGTCCCTCGACTCTTATAACTGCCATCTGGTTTCTGTACAAATTGTAAATAGCCTTGTCGCTCCCTGTATTTTACCCCTGCCACCTTTAGAATTTGAAAGAGAGTATTCCACTTAACGTTGTCAAAAGCTTTCTCTAAGTCTACAAATGCTAGAAACGTAGGTTTGCCTTTTCTTAATCTTTCTTCTAAGATAAGTCGTAAGGTCAGTATTGCCTCACGTGTTCCAACATTTCTACGGAATCCAAACTGATCTTCCCCGAGGTTGGCTTCTGCCAGTTTTTCCATTCGCCTGTATAGAATTCGCGTTACTATTTTGCAGCTGTGACTTATTAAACTGATATTTCGGTAATTTTCACATCTGTCAACACCTGCTTTCTTTGGGATTGGAATTATTATATTCTTCTTGAAGTCTGTGGGTATTTCGCCTGTCTCATACATCTTGCTCACCAGATGGTAGAGTTTTGTCATGACTGGCTCTCCCAAGGCCATCAGTAGTTCTAATGGAATGTTGTCTACTCCCGGGGCCTTGTTTCGACTCAGGTCTTTCAGTGCTCTGTCAAACTCTTCACGCAGTATCGTATCTCCCATTTCATCTTCATCTACATCCTCTTCCATTTCCATAATATTCTCCTCAAGTACTTCGCCCTTGTATAAACCTTCCATATACTCCTTCCACCTTTCTGCCTTCCCTTCTTTGCTTAGAACTGGGTTGCCATCTGAGCTCTTGATATTCATACAAGCGGCTGTCTTCTCTCCAAAGGTCTCTTTAATTTTCCTGTAGGCAGTATCTATCTTACCCCTAGTGAGACAAGCCTCTACATCCTTACATTTGTCCTCTAGCCATCCCTGCTTAGCCATTTTGCACTTCCTGTCGATCTCATTTTTGAGACGTTTGTATTCCTTTTTGCCTGCTTCATTTACTGCATTTTTATATTTTCTCCTTTCATCAATTAAATTCAATATTTCTTCTGTTACCCAAGGATTTCTATTAGCCCTCGTCTTCTTACCTACTTGATCCTCTGCTGCCTTCACTACTTCATCCCTCAGAGCTACCCATTCTTCTTCTGCTGTATTTCTTTCCCCCATTCCTGTCAATTGTTCCCTTATGCTCTCCCTGAAACTCTCTACAACCTCTGGTTCTTTCAGTTTATCCAGGTCCCATCTCCATAAATTCCCGCCTTTTTGCAGTTTCTTCAGTTTCAATCTGCAGTTCATAACCAATAGATTGTGGTCAGAATCCACATCTGCCCCTGGAAATGTCTTACAATTTAAAACCTGGTTCCTAAATCTCTGTCTTACCATTATGTAATCTATCTGATACCTTTTAGTATCTCCAGGATTCTTCCAGGTATACAACCTTCTTTCATGATTCTTGAACCAAGTGTTAGCTATGATTAAGTTATGCTCTGTGCAAAATTCTACAAGACGGCTTCCTCTTTCATTTCTTCCCCCCCATCCATATTCACCTACTATGTTTCCTTCTCTCCCTTTTCCTACTGACGAATTCCAGTCACCCATGACTATTAAATTTTCGTCTCCCTTCACTACCTGAATAATTTCTTTTATCTCGTCATACATTTCATCAATTTCTTCATCATCTGCAGAGCTAGTTGGCATATAAACTTGTACTACTGTAGTAGGCATGGGCTTTGTGTCTATCTTGGCCACAATAATGCGTTCACTATGCTGTTTGTAGTAGCTAACCCGCACTCCTATTTTTTTTATTCATTATTAAACCTACTCCTGCATTACCCCTATTTGATTTTGTATTTATAACCCTGTAATCACCTGACCAAAAGTCTTGTTCCTCCTGCCACCGAACTTCACTAATTCCCACAATATCTAACTTTAACCTATCCATTTCCCTTTTTAAATTTTCTAACCTACCTGCCCGATTAAGGGATCTGACATTCCACGCTCCGATCCGTAGAATGCCAGTTTTCTTTCTCCTGATAACGACGTCCTCTTGAGTAGTCCCCGCCCGGAGAGTCGTCCCGAGACAGTCCACGCATGTGACATAAACACTTTGTCCTGGTGGCGCACTGGTAAACGCATCTGGCCAGTAAGCAGGAAGCCCCAGGTTCGTGTCCCGGTCTCGCCCACATTTTCACTCAGCGCCTCTAATTCTGCATAAATTCTCCCTTAAATTTATATAATTGCCATGTAGCGTCGATAAATTTCAGCAGTGAAGAATTCATTGACACATATCTGTTTTACGCGCACCTAATTGTCAGATATCACTTCGGAACTCTCCTCTTCTGCTGCTGTCAGTCGCAGGGCAACGAACCCAACGGGCATTAACAGGAATATTAAAAAATTTGCATAACACGGAAATAATACTAAAAGTCAGCACCAAAAAATGGGAGGCACTAGTTCTGGAGTGACCCTAGTAGAACTATCATCAGTACTCAATTACACGCTTCTGATTGGCTGCCAAAATAGAGTAAAGTAATGTAAATATGCAAAGGCTGTGGAGGCGTACATACAGTCACCCACTAGTGGCAGTGTACGGGCGCTAACGCATCTTGATGGGGATTAATTAACCTGGCGCCGAAATTCAGCCACTCGACTGTGAGAGCATCCGCCTCGCGTTTCGGCATTTAATAGAATTCTTACAGCACGTATTTTAGTTACGCAGAAAATACCAGCTGGCATTCTGCACGTTCTTTTCTGTGCTCATGTCTTCGGGAAAGAAATCCTAAGAGTGTGAAATGGAAGAAAGAAAAAGTATTATTTCTCCGCCTTAACTATTGAAATACAAAAATCTCCTAAGGAATTTACGTGTGGAGGTACATCTGGCGGGAATCGCAATATTCCGTGTGGATGCGGCCGAAACGACAGGGCTGACCCATAGCTCGGCTGATTGAGGGAGCAGTAAAATCGAGAGAAACGGCGGGTCACAAACATCGTAGCCCGCCGAACGATCTACTCGCTGGGAAGGGGTTTACACGACGGACGTCTGGCGTCTCAGCGACTAGGCTGTGACCCCTCGCACTTCTTTATCTCTGGAGAATGTCGGCGTCAGAGATCATACATTATAACGACTACACCTCAGTGGAAAAATGCAATCTACTAACAACATTGACCTCTACACCACCGTCCGATATAAACGGTCGCAAGACTCTCTGCTGTAAAAATTGTTACTGACAGCTAGACGTACACTAGCGCTCCAAGCGGTGAGAAAGCAGACATTCTCCTTTTAGTCGTACGGATAATGTATGTTTTCAATTATTTTTCAACTTAATTAACAAAATAATTGCTATATTTTCCGTTCCATGCATTAGTAAATTACCAAAGGTAATGAATTATATGAAATAAATGTAAAAACAGCCTGATTCAGTGACATAAGCTACAATTTATTCATGAAGAAATACTTTCGAGTATGTGTAAATTGCAGCTTACTTCACTGACAGGAAGGAAATATAAATATAAGTTTCATGCCCTAGAAGGAATTATTTCTGTTCCTTACTGTTATTATTGTGATACTTACTTTAATTGGCAGGTAAAAATTTGTATGGGGTCTAATGGTTCACCCATTCTTACACTTCACCAGGCTTTCTGTTAAAGGAGTATTCCTGAAAATGCAGTTACTATTGCTTCAGAAGCGAATGTCTTGAAGATTCTTGCCATTTGTGACTCAGATGTGGCGACAATAGTGAAATTGGTTTTTCCTACGTTGGCGAACAGTATTATTGCTTTTAAAGTTTTAATATGACGTCTATGCGACTTTCCCATTAGCTACGGATATGGTGGCTTGTTTGGGATGTTAAATAAAGTAGGTATTCCAGCCCACACGGGTTTGTTACGCCCGACATTCACTTATTTGGCAGCAAGTGTAGCGAACAAAACTTTGCGTTGTTGGTAAGATATACGACGTCTTCCCGCAAAACGTCGTAGTTCCTGGTGTTTACTAGCAATTTTTTGTTGTTAAAGGTAAACGACATTCTTCAGTAAGTATTTGTACGTTACAAGAGACTCGTAAATAAACTGTCCTGTAATGTACTGTTTCATACCTCCCAGCGTCCTAAGAAAACTGAAGAATGACAAATATGCTGCCATTTTTCATTTATTGTCAATTTGTATGGTACTTCATACCCTCCTTATTGTGAAACCTATGTCACAAATCAATATAAACGATAGTATTTGCACTAATCAGAAATCGTACTCAGAGGTGTCACTTGCTGGCCGCTTGGGGCGCTGCTGTCACAGGATGTAACAAAAACAGAATGGAGTGTCGCGACTGTCATGTTAGACTGTGTCTATACTACATAAGTAGAGAACCATGGAGTAGAGAAATTATGTGTGCTTGCAGGTTACCATCTTCACTGTCCGCCACGTTGTGGCTAGCCAAATATTTTCTATGGATCTGTACTTGATAAAGGATCATTCACTTATTTCCGGATGGAAACCTGTTGTCATTAAGTGTGACTGTCTGTAGCAGAATCTGTCATATCAGCACAAGATAGGAATACCTCAGTACAAGGCCCCCACGTAAATAGAATATTTCCTTCCTTCACAATAGGAACGAATTTCCACGAACTCTTTTATGGTTTTGTTCCTGCAAATGGCAACGAATAATTCTGTGTATTTTGTAGCTTTATTGTGCAAGGATTTGCTCTTCTAAAATTCGTCATCTTCCAACTTAAACAACAACATTTGATACCAAAACAAAACACGCAAAGTACCCATAAGTGCACGTAATATTCATGGAAGCTTGATATTTATCATTTGTTGTTGAGTAGGTTACACAGCTATAATACCTAAAATGGCTCTGAGCATTATGGAACTTAACTTCTGAGGTCATCAGTCCCCTAGAACTTAGAACTACTTAAACCAAACTAACCTAAGGACATCACACACATCCATGCCCGAGGCAGGATTCGAATCTGCGACCGTAGCGAGTTATGTAACACCTAAGGCTGTTGTTCAGTTTATTTTTTGTTGTGCGACCGATTTCGGTCGAAGACCATTATCCAGCACAGATTTCTGTTACTTAAATACATACATACAAAAATACAATGTTAAAAATACAATATTTGTAAGTAATATTTACTCATGAAGAAGTAGATGCATTTATTTATAAATATTATATTTATGACACTGTGTTTTTAATGTATGTATTGTGTATATACCAGCAAAGATATGAGCTGGATGACTGTCTGTGACAGAAACCTATAGCACAATAAAGAACAACCTGAACAGCAGCTTAAGGTATTACATAGTGTCATTTCCACAGTAGCTATTTAATGTTCTGTTGGGATAAATAAACTGTTTCATTTAGTGCAAGTATTTCATGGCACTAAGTGGCAAAATAAATGTTTGTATGCAGAGCAACACTTCCGATACCACCAAATACGTAAGAATGTACTGAGCTTTACACTGAGACGTTTGCATATTTTAATTGTAGTTTATAATTAATGAATAGCTGTTTAGCTCATTTTCAGTTTTTATCGTCAGGAGTGCCATATCTGAACAAACGAAGACAACACTGTTAAAGAGAGGTCTTCGTAGTTTGCCACGCTTCATTTTACAAATTACACAGTCTCGTACAAAAAAACTGTGTGCAGTAGCACATGTTACACCCGTCTACACGAAGGATAGCAGAAGTAGTCACAGCCATCTGTTGTGGAAGCTTAGAACAGTAAAGTCAGTTAGGGCAACTTTTTACCAATTAGGGTAACTTTGTACCACTCACCAATTTTGTTTCAATTGGCTGTTGTTCCACCTACTTGCATTATTTTATACTGAAAGTGGGTTTTGTTACCTCTGTGATTTGTAGTTAGTATTTCAGTTGTCTTTCCAACCTTCTAAAAGCTCTTATGTTTGTGATTATCCTATAATTGCATTTGCTGTGGAGAGAGCTTTTGGTAACAGTGATTTGAGTTGAACAACGCCAAATCGATACAAATGTTTCGATATTTCAAAGAAGTAAACTTGAATTACTGAATTCAAATTTACTTCTTATTAACACTTGATTTCCTTCCGCCACGATCTGAATTTACCCAGAGTACTAGATACAGGAAAAAAGTCTTTGTTTTTTAAGACTGGTCCACAGTTATCCTAAATGACAGTGTAACTTTGAATCACTATTAAAATTGAAATATTGCTCTAACAGGGCACAGTTAATAAACATTTTCACTTTTGCAAACACTCAATAACTGTTGACGTAAAATGTCACAATTTCCCTTATTTCGACCAATATTTTCAAAAATGGCACGAATTGGTACAAAGTTACCTCGATTGACTGTAATGAGGTATCTCGAACAGAAAGCTTCCTGCGTGGCAGTTAGCATGGATTCGGAAGACAAAGTCCATGCGAAAGCCAACTTGCGATTTTCTCATGCGACATCCTGAAACACACAAATCAATTGTAATGTAATGTAACAAATATTTGCCTTGCTACCTGATGACTTAAAACGGTACCGTTTATTTAAATTCGATGTAAGTCATTGCAATATTAATCTTTGGAAAGAAATGGTGAAGTTGAAAGTTCGAAATATATTACAAGGAATGAGCGTTGAACGTCTCGATATAATGCTGTATCAGGCAGATACACAAATGGCACACACTGTATTACGCATTCCTTTCTTATAACAAAAAAATATAAGTGAAAAAGTTTTAATTAATGAGTAGTTGTTTGAGTTGATACCAATAATGAAACATTGTTTAGCTTTAATTAGCTGACCGACCCTTTGTGATTTATTAATTACAAATTTATTAAATGTAGCTTAAATGAGTGCATGTACCTCTTTCACCTTTTGCGGACAGACAGTCACAAAATGAAGGACGGATATTGGTAGCAATAGTATTTTAAAATTTTCGTACTGTTAGAGCAACCCCAGATGTTTTGCAGGTAATGTAGTTGCCTACAATTCATATATAATTCATTTCTGAAAGAAAAGACTGGGCCCGTATTCAGGTAGATCTTGATAAGATTCTGATGTGGTGCAAAGACTGAAAAATTGTTTTAAACTTTCAGAAATACAAAATTTTGAACACAAAACAACGAAAATTAAATACACTGTGACTAAAGTTGCAATTATTCACAATTTCAGTGGATCAACCCATGCAAATACCACAGCGTCGTTTGCAGGGATATGAAATGGAAATGATTACACAGAATTGGCCGTGCGGCTCTAGGCGCTACAGTCTGGAACTGAGCGACCGCCACGGTCGCAGGTTCAAATCCTGCCTCGGGCATGGATGTGTGTGATGTCCTTAGGTTAGTTAGGTTTAATTAGTTCTAAGTTCTAGGTGACTTATGACCTCAGAAGTTGAGTCGCATAGCGCTCAGAACCATTTGATTACACAGATTCAGTCGTAGACAAGCTGGTGACAGATTTATTTTGACTGGTAAGGTATCTCCGGGGTGTCTCATGACGTCTACATGAAATCTACAAGCCATACAGAAAATAGACACGTATCACGGGATAGGGCATCTCTGCACATTTTTAACTCACATTACAAGCCCTCAAATATGGGTACCGTTTGTAACACAGAAAATGTCAGTACGGATGGAAGAGCATGTGGGTACACTTCATTGAAATCGTGACTGCTCAGAATGGCATATCAACAGCAACCCGCTTTGGAGATCTGTTCATTGGGTTGCCGATCTGCAGACGTGAAAAATACTATGCGGCAAAACGGAAGTGATGATTATCTAATGCAGTCCCCGGTGGCCGAGCGGTTCTAGGCACTTCAGTTCGGAACCGCGCGACTACTATGGTCACAAGTCGAATCCTGCCTCGGGCATGGATGTGTGTGATGTCCTTATGTTAGTTAAGTTTAAGTAGTTCTAACTTCTAGGGGACTGATGACCTTAGATGTTAAGTCCCATAGTGCTCACAGCCATTTGAACCATTTTGATTATCTAATGTGCTGATATTCCAGTTGTGCCATAGCACGTATTACGAATCGAACATGGAGATACGTACTGTCTACTGACGTGTCATTCTTCCGTGTCTTGTAGTTTTCACACAGTCCTCTTTTGAAACCCCAGAGGTACTTATGAACAACTCTGTAGTATATCACCTATACAAACACTCTCGTAGGCACTGTGAAGACAAATCAGACTAATTACAGCACAAACAGAGCATTTAAGCAATCATTCTTCCGCGCTCCATACGAGTTTGGAGCGAGAAGACACTCTACTAAATGGTGTAATGGGAATTACCCTCTAATACGCACGTCTACGGTGGTTTGCAGAGAGCAGAGGTACATGTACATGCTTGAAAATTTGGCTGATATATTACCTACTTCTGTCCCCTTCTGCTGCATTTTATGGCGTTGCTTTGCACGATAACGCTTTCTATGAGTAAAGCATCAGTATAACAAAGAGCAATGTTCTCATCAGCCTGTTAATGTCTGTATCAGACTAGAGTTCTGGAATGGTGCCACACATCTGTTATCGCTTCTTTCACCAGTTTTGGAACAAGTAATTTTGCTCTTCCACAGAAATTTGAAACAACTGATGTAACAGATTTATGTGGGCGCTAAATACAAACGCATTGTCTTTCAATTATAGCGGTACTTCGTGTCTACCATGCTGCAGTTAGCCAAGAAACCAGGATGGTCTTTGGCCAGAACGCTTTTACATGTGAAATTCGACATCCAGTTTAGGTCATGTGCTGTATATTATACACTTTCTCGCTTTCCTTACCAAAGATCATATCTGATCACACTAATCGAAGTAGTGCAGTACTTCCACGTCTTCACCTTATACACAACTATTACGATTATAGCTCCACCCACATGCTTCGAATTGTCGTGTGAAGTTGAACACAAGCCCAGCTTTAGTTCAGAAGACTGAAGTTAACCTCCTAAAAACATAGTAAAACTGATGAGTGCAAACGCTTCTTAACAACCTACAGTCCTCGTATTCCTGGTTTGGCATCTCGCTGTGCAGTCACGTCAGTGCACCAGTATTTAGGAAACGAACTGTAAATTCAACATTTCTAACTTTTTTCCTCACGATTTTATCTAAAAGAATATCATACCATCGCATTAATATATATAATTTTGCAGAATTATTGCTCGATTGCTGAAAACAGAGTTTGATTTCAGCAATAAATTAAAAAAACTGCGTCTTTTTGCTCCACTTTGCACACCACGTGACCACAGGGACTCGGCCTTATTCCACCCATCACGTGACTTTAATCTTGGTTTAAAAGCTCGACACGGTAGGATCATAATTCTACTTAGTCCACACGCACAGGGTGACAGTTATTGAACTATATGAAAAAATCGTGAATTAGTTACAAACTACGGCGTGCACACACTTTATTCTACGCCTAAACGACACTACAGACACTCGGATCTAGGTTATGACATGTTCGATATGCCTGTCATCATTGGCGATGATGCGGCGCAGACGAATAGCGAAATTCTGCAAGACACGCTGAAGTGTCGGAATATCGATGCTGCCGAAGACCTCCTGAATGGCTGTTTCCAGCTCAGCATTGGTTTTGGGGTTATTGCCGTATACCTTGTCTTTAATATATGCCCGCAAAGAGGAGTCACATGTGTTCATTTCCGGAGGACATGGTGGACAATCAAGGTCCATGCCACTGGTTCAAATGGTTCAGATCACTATGAGACTTAACTTCTGAGGTCATCAGTCGCCTAGAACTTAGAATTAAGTGAACCTAACTACCCTAAGGACATCACACACATCCATGCCCGAGGCAGGATTCGAACCTGCGACCGTAGCGGTCGCTCGGCTCCAGACTGTAGCGCCTAGAACCGCACGGCCACTCCGGCCGGCCACGTCACTGGTCTCTGAGGATCATAGAGCCAGAGTGCGGTCCCAAAAATCCTCCTCCAAGACATTAAATACTCTCCTGCTTCGATGGGGTTGAGCTCCGAGCGGCATGAAACACATCTTCTCGAAATCAAGCTCACTTTGGATTTCTGGGATGAAATCATCTTCCAAAAGTTTCATCTACCCTTCGGTAGTCACCGTGCCATCAAGGAATATCGCATCTAATTATTCTGTGACTGGACATTGCACACCGCACAGTTACCCGTTGAGAGTGAAGAGACTTCCTGATCGTGAAATGCTGATTCTCAGTCGCCCAACTGCGCCAATTTTGCTTATTGACGATTCCATACAAATGAAAGTGGGCTTCGTCGCTAAACCAAACTATACATGCGCATACTAATTCCCATCACGCCTCACGGACAACCGTGAGGTTTGAACGTCCTAACGGAAGCCGTTCAGAAGTTATGACGATTTTATTTCATATACTTCAATAACTGTCACCGTGGACCCTGGATCTACCGTCTAAGTCAGTGGTCGTCAAACGTTTTTCCTCAAAAGCCAATACTGACATTCTCGGGTAGCACCTCGGACCGCACTCATATCGATCTTGTTATTAATTAGCAACCTACGTAACTTAGCACGTATGAGCCCGCAGTATATTAGCTACAGCAATTTCGCGGTTAAGTTGGCAGCCGTCCCGCAAGTACTGATCGTTAAAAGCTCATTTGGAACAATCCATGTCTACCATTCTGCGTCAGATTGCTGTCACCCTCAGCAACTGCATAGTCATGATGCTGTAATTGCCTAATGAATTGTTGCTGAGTTGTCTATGTGAGCAAATATTAACTAATTAATAAGAGTAACTGTACTTATTTTTAAATGCATTATGCAATATTAAACATGATCACAAAAGCTTGCAAAATTTTTTCATCGTAACTTTTCTTCCACCCGTTGCGTTTTTACAACAACCTTAGTATAACTTCATATTCCTTGCTTCAAATATGTTCCACTTTCAAAGATGGCCATCTCTATAACGCGCATCCACGAATACATGCTACTTCCGTTTGCAATTTATACCGTAGCAGCTCATCTGTAGCAGCTGCGGACGCCCGCGAGTTGTCGATGCTGGAAGGTAAACAATAAAACATTCTCCCTCTCACGTCCCCTCTCTGCCCCTGTGGTATGTGGTCAAAGCTGCTTACCTCACGGCCAAGTTCACTAGCGTCAAAATCACATCTTAAAACATTACTGTCCCGCTAAGTGTTTTTGTTTGTTACTGAACAGGAAAACTGCTCTCTTAGTAAGCTATTAACATTAGTTAAAGATTTTGCATGGAGCTGTTAGCTATTACTGGCATGCAATTAAAAAAACGGCTGGGAACCAAATGCCACACTAATACTCGATTCGGACGGCAGTTTGACGACCACCGATCTAAATCACTTACGATCTAAAGGACCCCACCGGAGATGTATACCTAAAACGGATGTCATCCTACTACCGTCTGAGCACATCGGCCTAAATTCGTGTAATTCGCTTCTCGCCTAACATCATCGTGGTGGCCACAGAACAGGAGAAAACACTTTCCGATTCTGTGCCCACATGAGCCTTTTACGTCGGATGTTTCACATTTCTGGAGGAGACGAAAACGAACTCATTCATAACTAGTGCAAGAAAACAGTGACTGTTCTGCTATTTCATTTCAAAACTGTAATGCCTCATTGCTCAGTAAACTGATTCTGATTTTTTGTCGTAATGCTTCCTCACATATTCTGTTATCGTTCAGAAGACGCCATCAGATGCAGTAGAGATCGATAAACTACGTCCTATATCAGCCAAACCGTAAAGTATAGAGACATGCAATACGTAAAACCAATGCTACCCAGAAGTTGTAACACTTAAATCGATTAGAAGTAGGTTTATATTATGCAACTGTGGATCTGCGATTATGGAGAATGTATTCTGTTTTATTTAAACTTCTTGATATGTGACAAGAAAATTAGAGTTTTGTAAAATACATATGGAAAAAGCAAAAGGATATGTTAAAATGATAAATTATTATAATATGTGTATGATTATAAAAAGAAAATGTTTGTAGAAACCTGGTTCATGCTTAGGGCACTTGTATTTGTAACATGCAAAAGCTGTAGGGAAGTCCCCTCGCAACGGAAGTGGAATGGCGCGATGTAAAAGGTGGTTTTGGCGGTCGAACTGAGCGGCTGCTTGGTGTGAATGGTAACCGTAGCACGGTACACTTCGACGGTGCTAAGAGAGACAATTGGAAGTTGCTTTACAAACGATTTGCCTCAGATATGGATCTGGCTATTATTTGGTATTCTCGGCATAAAGGAATGGCTCTAATATGTTGAAAATCCGACGCCAAGAAGAGATTTTATAGAGCATTCGAACATCAAGAGCCCTGAATACAGTTAGTCACCCTGTCACTTTTTGCTACCCTGATCACGAAAGTACGCAGGGTCCTCACCTAAGTGCTACTAAAACCGAGTATCCTGATTTAAATGAACGATTCTTGCATTCAAGTGTTTAAAAGTGATTTTTTGTCTAATTCAAAAGGAATAGTAAAAGTTAAAGTTAGAACCACGAAAGTGAAGTTGGATAGACTTTTGCTAAAGTATCCTTAGTTTATTACAGAATATAGGTTTGTACGATTATAGTGCAAGATAGTGTAAACATTATTGTCTAGAATTCCTGCTTCACAGGTGCTAAAAGGGAAATTGGTTAAACTCATTTTAAAAATAGTGCAGTTTTGATTTCTGTCATGAATAGTTCCTTTTTTGAAGTTAATTAAGCCCATTGTTGTATTTTACTGTCTCGCAAAGTAGATTAAGAATTGCTCCAAGTGAAGTGAATGATTAGCCTTTTGAATTAGTCTTTTCTACTGTAATAACCAGAGAGCATTGACTAGTGAAACTATACTGGTTTATGGATCCCCATCACATTCTCCACCTATTAGAAATAAAATTGAACTATTACTGCTGCTAAGGAAAACTGCTATATGTAGAGGAGTTTTAACAGTGTACACTGCTGGCCACCGTAAATGCAACACCCTGAAGGAAGCATCCGAATCAAGTGAAATTTACACCATGGGTTTGCAGCGATGAGATATGCAACTGATTAGAATTTCAGCCCAGACGCACATCACGCGCGCCTGTGGCGCCACCTCATAGCGCCATTTAACGCTTGGCGATTTCGACGAGTGTACGTTCGGCACGTGTGTTTACCTTGTGGTTGTTTCACAAGACGATCAGTTATGCCTCGTAGACAACAGCGAACATCTTTTGATCAAGTATCCGAGTTCGACAGATGAAGCATAGTGGCTTACCGAGATTGTGGATTATCATACAGAGAAATCGCTAGTCGTGTTGGACGAAACCAAACAACTGTAATGCGGATATGTGACCGTTGGATGCAGGAGGGTACGACGGACCGACGTGGTCGATCGCATTCACCTCGGTGCACCACTGCACGTGCTGATAGGCAAATTGTGCGCATGGCAGTGACGGATCGCTCAGTGACATCCCGAACCATAGCACAGCACATTGCGTCTGTAACGCATCATCCAGTGTCTGTGCGTACCATTCGACGCCGTTTACAGCAGAGTGGTCTGTCCGCAAGACGTCCATTGCTTCGTCTACCACTGACGCAGAACCAGAGACGTCTCCGTCGCCAATGGTGTGATGACAGACGGATGTGGA
This sequence comes from Schistocerca piceifrons, assembly GCF_021461385.2. Lineage (NCBI taxonomy): Eukaryota > Metazoa > Arthropoda > Insecta > Orthoptera > Acrididae > Schistocerca > Schistocerca piceifrons. The sequence continues at coordinate 503,077,371 of NC_060144.1, forward strand.
CGGCAGAATGGAATGACGTTGTCTTTACTGACGAGGCACGCTTCTGTCTGCAGCACCACGATGGTCGTATTCGAGTGTGGAGACACCGTGGAGAGAGGACGCTGGACAGCTGCATTATGCACCGCCACACTGGTCTTGCACCGGGTATTATGGTATGGGGCGGTATTGGATATTACTCTCGCACGCCTCTAGTACGCATTGCCGGTACTTTAAATAGCCAGCGCTACATATCCAAGGTGCTGGAGCCAGTTGTCCTTCCTTACCTTCAGGGCTCGGCCACAGCCATATTTCAACAGGATAATGCGCGACCACACGTGGCACCCATTGTCCAAAGGTTCTTCGTCAATAACCAGATTGAATTGCTTCCCTGGCCGGCTCGCTCTCCGGATCTTTCGCCGATAGAAAACATGTGGTCCATGGTTGCTCAACGAGTGACCCAGATTACATCCCCAGCTGCCACACCAGATGATCTTTGGCAACGTGTGGAAGCTGCTTGGGCTGCTGTAACCCAGGAACACATCCAACGTCTCTTTGACTCAATGCAGAGACGTGTGGCAGCGGTGATCTCCAACAATGGCGGCTACTCTGGCTACTGATTCTGGCAGGAACCACATGTCACAGACCTCTGTAAACGTAATCATTTGATACTTGGTCAACATGTTATCTACAAAATAAATCTTGTTGTGCTACCTCTTGTCTTTCTTGGTGTTGCATTTACGGTGGCCAGCAGTGTATTTATGATATTATTCATCCTTATCTGGTTTTTTTTCATATCAGTTAAGATAAAAGCCCCTCATGTCCAAATTTAGTTCTGCACTTCGTGCAGTAACATTTCAGTATTTGATAGAGTAATGCTTTTGAGTGCAGTTGTCTTTAGTATGAGCTTGGTGCATATCTACTCCCTACAATGTAATGGAGTGTGCGTTATTGGTAGCTGCTGCTACACACAGTTCAGAGTGCACTGTGTCAGTTTGTATCCTGTTTGCTATTCAAAGGGACATCTCAACAAAAGTAACTTCAATGACTAATATTCAGTTTTGTTAAACATCTATTTCTAAATTAATGTGGCTAATTGCGCTGGCGACCGTTCATTTCTTTCATTCCCTCTTGATTTTACCACTTTCGTTAACTCCCAAGGTTAAATTCAGTTTAGTTTTCTGTTAGTTTCGCCATATTCAAAATTATAGTCAGATAGCTTTGTCCATTAGACACATGAGAGGTCAAAATTGGAAATCCTGTCAGAGGGCAACATTAGCGTGTTTCGCGGCACGTTAGTGTTATAAAGTCCGTGGAAATCAGATGATATCATTTTCTAAAACGTATTACAAATAACGGCCTATATCACTAATCAATGTAGAAAGTAATCGTTAAGTGTAAATTGTATCAAAATGTGTAATAACACCTTTCTTTCAGTCGTACCGAAAAGCGGCTGTCAGACTCATTTCATTATTGTGATACACTTGTTTCACATTCACATTTACAGGTATAATGCATTTCCAAAGATTCATGTGATAATCAATCCTAGCCCACTTAGCAGTGTGCTCTTTGAGTCGATACGCGACTGGGCGAAATTAGTATTTTCATGAAATCTTTGGGTGACCACGGGGGAAGCACGTTGAGGAGAGAAGTCCGGATCCAGTGCGTGGTGTGAAATGCTTTCGTAGAGTTTATTTTTTGCTATAATTCCTTACTGCCTTCATTATGTAAGTCGGTTTTCGTGAGTTCTGTATACATATTCTTTTGTAATGATTGCTGTGTTATACGGCACACAGACTTGTAGATTCTCTGAGTAGTTTTGCATAAGAAGGCTATATCGACCACAATATTCATTTGATATTTGCACATCTATACCTGTTAATTAGTCTAACTAGCCGCTTTCAAATGGGAGTGAGTATAAACTATCGCTTGCGAGAATATTTTCTACATTTATTGTTAGGATGGTCTGTGAGTTTCCTTGGTGATGGTGGATGAAGTCCAAGTGAATTAAATTTACTTATCGCTTAGGTAAACTTTCTTAATGGTTTCTTCCTGTCATTACTCTGTGAGATATTGTACTGTAAATTTTAAATATCAGCTTTCTATATACGTCAAGTCATTCCCTTTGCTGACTGGCGAGAGCATGATCAGTGTTCACATATTTAACTTTTTGTTTAAGTAAACAGATGACTGTATATTAAATTCATTTCACAGGTGGTTTCCCCAGAGCCATAGTAAAATCTCCTCAGCATCCATTGCCAGAGACCATCTCAAGCCTATGTCAGGCTTTGGGTATTCTAAGAACTCTGACTTGTTAAGCAACCCTGTCTGTCTTACGTCTCCCACAGCAGCAAAGACATGTTCCTTTTCTTCTAATTGTTCGCATTCGTAATTCGTCTTTGGAGGCGGCGAATAACGCATTAACGCTAGGAGCTAGGAGGTTTTGTTTTCGTTGGCTCAGTACAGACAGCATAGATACGTGGTTTGCATGATTTGCTCCTACAAGGAATGACTTACTTACAGTAAGGTGTAACCATGTGTTACGTTCCTCAAAGGCTTAAACTTTAAAATTAATAATTTCCACGCTTTCTACCACAATGCCACTTCATTTATAAAACCAGACGCCTAGCAAAACTTATTTCTCTCAGACTGCCAACTCCTTTCAGGATTGCAAATTAATTCAGAAATACAAGCAGATTACTTCCAACATACAGGTATTTATGTTACCGATCAGTGTCACTGAGACACTCACTGCAAATGTGTTGCTGTATTTCTCTCAACAAGAATATCTAGCTTTATTATGGGTACTAGATTCATGTGTCTGGCGTATGTGTCATAAGTTCAATTAGCGGGATATACAGGAGATATTAAAATCAGGAACTTAATAAACTGTAAACGATGTAGAAGAAAAAGTGGCTTTAGTAGGGACAGGTCCTGTTTAGATAACATCTTTACCCAAAGACAGGTCACGCAGAAGAGACTGGAAAGGAATCCAAACGATCATTTGGGCTTCACAGATCTTTAAAAAGAATACAACACAGTGCCATTGGAGATATTGTTCGAGGTCCAGTGGTTATGGGAATTGCAAAACATTTGGAAAGAAGTAGCCCAGACTTCAACAAGTCGGCAAAATGAGTGCTTGATTGGAAAAGAAATTTCTAAATAGGCCTTCAGAATAACTAAAGGACTGAAACAAAGATGCTGTCTGTCTCCTACAATCTGTAAGACGTTTGTGCAGAAGGCATTTGATCTATGGTGTAGAAAGCGCATGGATATGGGGATTAAAGAAGGTTGTATACATGGAAGAACCCTGGAGATACTAAAAGGTATCAGATAGATTATATAATGGTAAAACAGAGAATTAGGAACCAGGTTTTAAATTTTAAGATATTTCCAGGGGCAGATGTGGACTCTGACTACAATCTATTGGTTATAACCTGTAGATTAAAACTGAAGAAACTGCAAAAAGGTGAGAATTTAACGAGATGGGACCTGGATAAACTGAAAGAATCAGAGGTTGTACAGAGTTTCAGGGAGAGCATAAGGGAACGATTGACAGGAATGGGGGAAAGAAATACAGTAGAAGAAGAATGGGTAGCTTTGAGGAATGAAGTAGTGAAGGCAGCAGAGGATCAAGTAGGTAAAAAGACGAGGGCTAGTAGAAATCCTTGGGTAGCAGAAGAAATATTGAATTTAATTGATGAAAGGAGAAAATATAAAAATGCAGTAAATGAAGCAGGCAAAAAGGAATACAAACGTCTCAAAAATGAAATCGACAGGAAGTGCAAAATGGCTAAGCAGGGATGGCTAGACGACAACTGTAAGGATGTAGAGGCTTATCTCACTAGGGGTAAGATAGATACTGCCTACAGGAAAATTAAAGAGACCTTTGGAGATAAGAGAACCACTTGTATGAACATCAAGAGCTCAAATGAAAACCCAGTTCTAAGCAAAGAAGGGAAAGCAGAAAGGTGGAAGGAGTATATAGAGGGTCTGTACAAGGGCGATGTACTTGAGGACAATATTATGGAAATGGAAGAGGATGTAGATGAAGATGAAATGGGAGATACGATACTGCGTGAAGAGTTTGACAGAGCACTGAAAGACCTGAGTCGAAACAAGGCCCCCGGACTAGACAACATTCCATTGGAACTACTTACGGCCTTGGGAGAGCCAGTCCTGACAGAACTCTACCATGAAACAGGCGAAATACCCTCAGACTTCAAGAAGAATATAATAATTCCAATCCCAAAGAAAGCAGGTGTTGACAGATGTGAAAATTACCGAACTATCAGTTTAATAAGCCACAGCTGCAAAATACTAACACGAATTCTTTACAGACGAATGGAAAAACTAGTAGAAGCCGACCTCGGGGAAGATCAGTTTGGATTCCGTAGAAATACTGGAACACGTGAGGCAATACTGACCTTACGACTTATCTTAGAAGAAAGATTAAGGAAAGACAAATCTACGTTTCTAGCATTTGTAGACTTAGAGAAAGCTTTTGACAATGTTGACTGGAATACTCTCTTTCAGATTCTGAAGGTGGCAGGGGTAAAATACAGGGAGCGAAAGGCTATTTACAATTTGTACAGAAACCAGATGGCAGTTATGAGTCGAGGGACATGAAAGGGAAGCAGTTGTTGGGAAGGGAGTAAGACAGGGTCGTAGCCTCTCCCCGATATTATTCAATCTGTATATTGAGCAAGCAGTAAAGGAAACAAAAGAAAAATTCGGAGTAGGTATTAAAATACATGGAGAAGAAATAAAAACTTTTAGGTTCGCCGATGACATTGTAATTCTGTCAGAGACAGCAAAGGACTTAGAAGAGCAGTTGAACGGAATGGATAGCGTCTTGAAAGGAGGATATAAGATGAACATCAACAAAGCAAAACGAGGATAATGGAATGTAATCGAATTAAGTCGGGTGTTGCTGAGGGAATTAGATTAGGAAATGAGACACTTAAAGTAGTAAAGGAGTTTTGCTATTTGGGGAGCAAAATAACTGATGATGGTCGAATTAGAGAGGATATAAAATGTAGACTGGCAATGGCAAGGAAAGCGTTTCTGAAGAAGAGAAATTTGTTAACATCGAGTATTGATGTCAGGAAGTCATTTCTGAAAGTATTTGTATGGAGTGTAGCCATGTATGGAAGTGAAACACGGACGATAAATAGTTTGGACAAGAAGAGAATAGAAGCTTTCGAAATGTGGTGCTACAGAAGAATGCTGAATATTAGATGGCTAGATCACATAACTAATGAGGAGGTGTTGAATATAATTGTTGAGAAGAGAAGTTTGTGGCACAACTTGACCAGAAGAAGGGATCGGTTGGTAGGACATGTCCTGAGGCATCAAGGGATCACCAATTTAGTATTGGAGGGCAGCGTGGAGGGTAAAAATCGTATAGGGAGACCAAGAGATGAATACACTAAGCAGATTCAGAAGGATGTAGGTTGCAGTAGGTACTGGGAGATGAAGAAGCTTGCACAGGATAGAGTAGCATGGAGAGCTGCATCAAACCAGTCTCAGGACTGAAGACTACAACAACACAACAACATGGGGATTAAAGTAGGGAACCAGTGTATGAACACATTTTTGTAGGCTGATGCTCAGTTCGTTGTAGCAAACGACAAAAAGGATAAATCTTACATGTTTGGGAAGTTTTTGGAAGAGTATGAAAAGTGGCGTGATGGAAGATGTACACAACGGATCAGGCAGGGAATGTTGGCTGTTCATAAACTAAATCCTATACTTTGGTCCTCAAAAATTAGGTTTAAGGTTCAAACGCGTTTACGCAAATCCAATGTGGAACCAATAACATGCTATGGCAGTGAGTCTTGGGAACTAACAGAAAGAAATAAAGCGAGGCTTAGAGCTTTAGAAATGGACCACCTGAGAAGGGTACATAGAATATCTCTACTTGACCACGTAAGAAGTGGAAAAATAACAGAAATGACGCAGGCTCATTGTAGTATTACGTAAAGAACAGAAGAAAGACAGCTAGAATGGATAGGACAAGTCAAAAGAACTGGAAGAAAACAAATGACGCAAGAGGGCACTTTCATGTCAACGTCCTCGAAGGAGAAGAAGAGAAAGACAAGGGAAAGGATGCCTAAAGCGTTTGCAAGAAGTAATGGAGAGAAGAGGAATAGAAGAGGATGAGAAAGAATGGCGAGATCGACGTGTTTGGAGACAGAGATGAGGGATGCAGCGACAGGCTGTGGGACTCCCGCAACGAGAACACACAGGTACATTGTGGCAGAGAACAGAGCTTTACACAGAGGCAGTGCCGGGCTTAGAGAAACTTTTTCAATAGGACAGGCTTAACAACGTACGGGGATGGGCCTTCAATACGGTGCTTCGGAAACGACAACGCAGCAGCCTTGAAATTTGGTGCCTCAGGAAACTTTGAAACTCAGCAGTCTTGTGGTATAATTCAAAAATAGGGTGTTTATACATGTAGTCCCAGTTTCTCAAAATACATTAGCTGCGAGAAAACATCCTCAAGAACAGAAAAGGACCTATTAGCGCCTATTTTCACGTTCCTTAAAGTCAGTCAATCTCCATATGGTGTGGCGTCTGAGTGTCTCGTGACTGCACAAGTGGAGAGGGGGGGGGGGGGGGGACGTGGTATCGCGGCGTATTGCGAGTTGCAGTAAGGGGTCCGAAGCAAAGATCTGTTGGTAGCCTCCGTGTCTGTTTGCTTGGCCATCATTGCTCCTACTGTCCATGCCTTTGCTATTATGCTCTCCCAAAACCTACAGGCCTGCACAACATTCTGGTCTGTCGAAAATCGGACTTAATACTTTCTTCTTTGCTGCGCTCAGAGACCACCGATGTGACCTTCTGCCCCACATTCAGCGCACCATAAAGCAGCGCTATCTGCCCGTGTTCACACTGAGTGCTGTAGACGCCAGGCGCTGGCAGTCACACTGGATCTTTGGCCGAGTCAACTAGGTGTCTCATCTTCCGATGTAGTCGGAAGACTTTTTGGACATCGTGTTTCTTCAGCATCCTTGCGATCTGATTTTGGTCCTACATATAGCGCAAAAGCCAGTCGTTTGTACTTCTTAACCGCTGCAGCTCGTTAGGCAGGCTTTCCTCGTCACTTTTCGCCTGAACCCGATTGAGAAGAGTTTTTAAAGCAGCATCACTTTGGGCTAGGTCGTGGGAGCTACATGCATGTAAATAGAAAACCGCGTGCATTGGTGTCCGGTATACAGAGTGACCTAAAGTGCTGTATTGCCTCTTCCACTTCCAAACCAAGAAATTAATCCGGAGCTATCCTGCCATATCGTTAAGCAAAATAAATGTCGTCCCCATATGTCTAGAAATACTTGGGTTTTGGGCATGGAGTTTCTTCTATAGACAGGCAATTTTTACTTCTAGCAAATGCCCCCTCACCACACCATTTATCTATTAGTAATAATGCCCCCTATTCGAAAACTCTCATTATCGGCGGTTCAATATATTGTGACATTAATGCTGGCTATTCCTTCACAGGCAAACGGGTGAGAAAAAAGTGTTGCGTCAAATATTTACGGAAAAATGGAAAAACTGGCAAAATACGACCTCAGGAAAGATCCGCTTGGGTTCTGGAGAAATACAAGAAAACTCGAGGCAATGCGGATCTATGACTTACCTTAAAAGAGACTTAGAGAAAGATTTTGACAGTGTTAAATGGTATGAAAGTAGGAGGAACTAAGTATAGGAAGCGACAGATTATTTACAACTTGTACGGAAGTCAGAGGGCAGTTATAAGAAAGAAAAGTGACAGAATTGAAGGCTATCTGTGATGTTACTCAATCTGTACACTGGACAAGCAGTAAAGGAAACTAAAGGAAAATTGGAGAAGGTATTAAAGTTCAGAGGGAAGAGATAACACCTTTGGGTTTTGCCGATGATATTGTAATCTTTTCAGAGGTGGAAAAGGAATCAGTAGAACAGTTGAACGGAATGGACAGTGTCTTAAAAGAAGGATATGAGATGAACATCAACAAAACCGGAACAAGAGTAGTGGCATGCAGTCGAATGAAATCAGGCGATACTGACGGAAATAGATTAGGAAGTGAGACACTAAAAGCGGTAGATGAGTTTTGCTACTTTGGCTGTTAAATAAATGAGAAAGGTCGAAGTACAGAGAATATAAAATGTAGACTGGCTATTGCAAAGAAAGTTGTCCTGAAAATGACGAATTTGTTAACGTGCTACAAAGTCTTTTTCGAGGATATTTGTCTGGAGTGCAACGTGTGAAACGTGGACGATAAACAGTTAAGACAAGAGGGGAACAGAAGCTTATGAAATGAGCTACTAAAGAAGAATGCTAACATTAGATTGATAGATCGTGCTACTGATAGGAGGTACTAGATGGAAATGGGGAGAAAATAAATTTGTGGCGTAACTTGACTAAAAGAAGCGATCGGTTGGTAGGACACATTTCAGAATATCACGGCATCACCAATTTAGTGCTGGAGGGAAGAGTGGAGAGTTAAATTCGCAGAGGGTTATCGAGAGATGAATATAGTACGACTGCTAAGAAGGATGTAGCGTGCAGTGGTTATTCGGAGATAAAGAGGTTTGCACAGGATAGAGTAGAGCTGCATCAAACCAGTCTTCGGACTGAACACAGCAACAACCACCTCAGAACTCACTAGCAGTTCGTTGAGTCCAGTGTCCTTGAGCAGCTTCAGTAAGTCATACTAGGAAGGCGTGTGCAGTGAGGGATTTAAAATATCCCACAACAGTAACTTGAAATACTCAACCTACGGAGGGGACGACAGATGCTTAAAAAAAAGTGCTGTGTATCACAAAGTTGTTGCTATCCTTTACTTGAAAGCGGCTAAACGGCCGAAACTTCAGCAGTGCATTTGGTGAATAAATAGCTTTAACTGCCGTAGTTGATGACTATGTCCTTCAAAATAGTTTTCTGTGACTATGAACGACAGCTACAAAACACAGCTGCTGCATGGAGAGTAGTATATGCGTTACCAGGAGTCCCATGGTATAACAAAACCCTGAAGCTAAATGCACAGAGGTAATCACATTTAGTTTGTTTATTACAGACTCGTCTTTTTACGAGCTTGTTTTTATGGCCTTTCCTGATCGTGTTTATTCACTGTGACAGCACTTCGTAAACTACGCTGTTTCCATTCATCTATTAAGTACTGAAAATGCACTCCAAGACAGCGACAGAGTCACACCAGATTCCACTCGATGCTTTTTGGTGAAATAAGTTCTGAGTTGTAGCCAGTGGGTTTACACCTGTCGTTAGAAGAATTTTCTTATCTCAGAGAGCGGGAACGACGGAACTGAAAAGGTGCTGAAAGAGACCTGATCGTTTAAAGAGCAAGAATGCTTAGAATTATCGTAGATTTTCACTATTCCAGACGTTCTTTCAAAAACTCTTAATAAAAAAATTTACTTTTGAGTAATAAAACTGAATAAATCACGTTACAGGTTTTATCTGTCTCAGATACATCGACAAATCCTAATCAGAGTAACAGAAGATCACTCACTGTAAGAAAATTGATTTTACAAGGACTATCTCATCTTTAGTTACTCGATTCCTGATATTTTTAATATTGTGATAATAATTCATACTTGGAGAGATTGACCTACTAGTCATGTATCCTGGAGTATCAATTCAACGCAGTCACAAGACAGTGTAGTCAACTTACCAGGAAAAGCTACATACAATTTTATGTTATGTGGGTTGCGGTTATATCAGACCGATTACGGTTCTGATCAATCGGAAACTTTTGCCCATGGTAGTACTTAAACAATGGTATGGAGTTCATTTTAGTACCGTGCTTTTAGTTGCTCAAAAGTTAGTTTAAATGAACTTAGTAGTAGGATACTACGTTTATGACAGGAACAGTGCGGAAGTATACGAAACAGCCTTTAAAACCTAGTGTAAGTACTGTAAATGCGGAAGCAAAATCATGAATTCAGAGAACTTAATGTTCGCGATTTATACAGGTTGAACCAAACGTAGCGCCCTCTGGAGCCACCTCGCGATCCATAGCGTAATAACACAACAACGATGAAGGTGGTGGTCAAATACATAGAAACATCACAAACGCAACACGTTACCATGACTTATATAGTGTAGCTTCCAGTCGCCTCGGAACGGATAAATACAGGTATTATTCCGTTTTCAAAGGAACCTTACACGGAAGAGCCAAAGAAATTGGTACACCTGCCTAATATCGTGTAGAGCCCTCGCGAGCAAGGAGAAGTGCTGCAACACGACGTGGCATAGACTCGACTAATGTCTATAGTAGTGCTGGAGGGAACTGATACCATGAATCCCGCAGGGCTGTCCATATATCCGTAAAAGTACGACGGGCTGGAGATCTCCTCTGAACAGCAAGTTGCCGGCCGCTGTGGCGGTTCTAGGCGCTTCAGTCCGGAACCGCGCGACCGCTGCGGTCGCAGGTTCGAATCCTACCTCGGGCATGGATGCGTGTGATGTCCTTAGGTTAGTTAGGTTTACGCAGGGGACTGATAACGTCAGATGTTAAGTCCCATAGAGCTCAGAGGTATTTGAACCATTTAAACAGTAAGTTCCAAGGCATTCCAGATATGCTAAATTATGTTCATGTCTGCAAAGTTTGATGGGCAGCGCTAGTGTTTAAACTCAGAGAAGTGTTCCTGCAGCCACTCTGTGACAATCCTAGACTTGTGGGATGTCGCTTTGTCCTGCTGTAATTGTCCAAATTCGTCAGAATGCACAATGGACATGAATGAATGCAGGTGATCATACAGGATGCTTACATACGTGCCATGTGTCACAGTGGTATCCAGACGTCTGCACACGCTCCACACCATCACAGAGCCTCCACCACCTTGAACAATCCCCTACTGAAATGCAGGGTCCATGGATTCATGAGGTTGTCTCTATACCCGTACACGCCCATCCGCTCGATACAATTTGAAACGAGACTCGTTCGACCAGGCAACATGTTTCCAGTCATCAACAGTCCAGCGTTCTTGTCTACAGGCCAGGCTAGGTGTAAAGCTTTATGTCGTGCAGTCCTAAAGGGTACACGAGTGGGCCTTCGGCTCCGAAAGCCCGTATCCACGATGTTTCGTTGAATGCTTCGCACGCTGACACTTGTTGATGGACCAACATTGAAATCTGCAGCAATTTGTGCAAGGGTTGCACTTCTGTCACTTTGAACGATTCTCTTCAGTCGTCGTTGGTCCCATTCTTGCAGGATCTTTTTCCGGCCGCAGCGATGTCGGAGATTAGAAGTTTTACCGGATTCCTGATATTCACGGCACACACGTGAAATGGTCGTATGGAAAAATCCCCTCTTCATCGCGACCTCCGAGATGCTTTGTTCAATCGCTCGTGCGCCGACTATAATACCACGTTCAACTGCTGTGCAGATTGAAAATCTCATTCTGCAAACATCCCCAAGGCTGTGGCTAGGCCATGTCTCGGTAATATCCTTTCTTTCAGGAGTGCTAGTTCTGCAAGGTTCACAGGAGAGCTTCTGTAAAGTTTGCAAAGTAGGAGACGAGGTACTGGCAGAAGTAAAGCTATGAGGACGGGGCGTGAGTCGTGCTTGGGTAGCTCAGATGGTAGAGCATTTGCCCGCGAAAGGCAAAGGTCACGAGTTAGAGTCTCGGTCCGACACACAGTTTTAATCTGCCAGGATGTTTCATTTAAATCTTGATAACCTGCCGTTGTTGCAGCAGTAACAGATCTAACAACTGCGCCAGACACTTGTTTTATATAGGTGTTGCCGACAGCAGCGCCGTATTCTGACTGTTTACATATCTCTCTATTTAAATACGCACACCTATACGAGTTTTTTTTGCACTTGAGTGTATATCACACTTACTGCAAAAAGGAAGCACGTTAAGGTGACGGTGAAGGAAGTGGGTACCGATCACGCATCCTTGTCTCCGAAGTTGACCACGAGGGCTCAATAATACGAGAATTTATCCTTGTGCCCAAAAACCCAATCTTGGACAATTTGAGCTGTGTGAACAAGGACACTGTAGTCGTGGAACACAGCACCACCATTGGGGAACAAACATTGTACCATGAAATGGACCTGATCTTCAAAAAATGGTCACATAATCCATAGAGTAATGCGCTCTTGCAGAGTAACTGTGGGGCACATGGACTAACATGATGTGACTGCCCAAATCATCACTGAGACCCCGATATATTTTATTCTTCGGATGTAAACTCGGCTAGAGGCTCTAAACTGTGAGAAGCAAGACTCATCCGAGCAAACGACTTTCTTCAATTCCTCCATAGTCCAGATATTATAGGTCGGCGTCACGCTTTCCTGTTACGAAAATTTTCATCACTGATGAGCGATTTTGGAATTCCGGCCCGCCCTGCAATTCCCTGCTTATGGAGATTCCTTCGCGTTGTTTTGATGCTGACTGTGGTCGCGAGTGTCCTTTTTTTCGTCACAATCCTTTTCACTGACCGTATGTCACGATCACTGAAAGCAAACACATGTGACTTAGCGGATGGTGATTCTCCTGTTTTGCCGTTTGTGGTGTAAATCTTCGGTACGGGGGCTCTTGAAACACCACACACTTCAGCTCTGTTGATTACGGGAACACGAACCGTACGAGCATCAGCCATTTGCCCAAGTTCGAATTCATTCAGCTCCAACAGAATGCATTCAGAGCTACACAGAATATCGTTCTGGCTACGACTGACACAACGACTTCAGGACATCGCACAGGTACAGTTCGTGGTTAAATAAACTGATGCGCCAAAGAAACTGGTATAGCCACGCGTATTCAAATACGGAGATACACTCCTGGAAATTGAAATAAGAACATCGTGAATTCATTGTCCCAGGAAGGGGAAACTTTATTGACACATTCCTGGGGCCAGATACATCACATGATCACACTGACAGAACCACAGGCACATAGACACAGGCAACAGAGCATGCACAATGTCGGCACTAGTACAGTGTATATCCACCTTTCGCAGCAATGCAGGCTGCTATTCTCCCATGGAGACGATCGTAGAGATGATGGATGTAGTCCTGTGGAACGGCTTGCCATGCCATTTCCACCTGGCGCCTCAGTTGGACCAGCGTTCGTGCTGGACGTGCAGACCGCGTGAGACGACGCTTCATCCAGTCCCAAACATGCTCAATGGGGGACAGATCCGGAGATCTTGCTGGCCAGGGTAGTTGACTTACACCTTCTAGAGCACGTTGGGTGGCACGGGATACATGCGGACGTGCATTGTCCTGTTGGAACAGCAAGTTCCCTTGCCGGTCTAGGAATGGTAGAACGATGGGTTCGATGACGGTTTGGATGTACCGTGCACTATTCAGTGTCCCCTCGACGATCACCAGTGGTGTACGGCCAGTGTAGCAGATCGCTCCCCACACCATGATGCCGAGTGTTGGCCCTGTGTGCCTCGGTCGTATGCAGTCCTGATTGTGGCGCTCACCTGCACGGCGCCAAACACGCATACGACCATCATTGGCACCAAGGCAGAAGCGACTCTCATCGCTGAAGACGACACGTCTCCATTCGTCCCTCCATTCACGCCTGTCGCGACACCACTGGAGGCGGGCTGCACGATGTGCGGAAGACGGCCTAACGGTGTGCGGGACCGTAGCCCAGCTTCATGGAGCCGGTTGCGAATGGTCCTCGCCGATACCCCAGGAGCAACAGTGTCCCTAATTTGCTGGGAAGTGGCGGTGCGGTCCCCTACGGCACTGCGTAGGATCCTACGGTCTTCGCGTGCATCCGTGCGTCGCTGCGGTACGGTCCCAGGTCGACGGGCACGTGCACCTTCCGCCGACCACTGGCGACAACATCGATGTACTGTGGAGACCTCACGCCCCACGTGTTGAGCAATTCGGCGGTACGTCCACCCAGCCTCCCGCATGCCCACTATACGCCCTCGCTCAAAGTCCGTCAACTGCACATACGGTTCACGTCCACGCTGTCGCGGCATGCTACCAGTGTTAAAGACTGCGATGGAGCTCCGTATGGCACGGCAAACTGGCTGACACTGACGGCGGCGGTGCACAAATGCTGCGCAGCTAGCGCCATTCGACGGCCAACACCGCGGTTCCTGGTGTGTCCGCTGTGCCGTGCGTGTGATCATTGCTTGTACAGCCCTCTCGCAGTGTCCGGAGCAAGTATGGTGGGTCTGACACACCGGTGTCAATGTGTTCTTTTTTCCATTTCCAGGAGTGTAGTATCGAGCGGATGAACGTGTACAGGTATAGAGACAACCTTATGAATCCATGGACACTGTACGTCAGTAGTAGATTGTTCAAGCTGATGTAGGCTCTGTATTGGTGTGAAGCGTATGCAGTTGGAGTGATGTGGGACCCCTGATATTTCTAGATTCGGCTCTGACACGTGACACGTATGTAAGCTATCTGTCTGATCACCTGCATCCATTCATGTCCACTGTGCATTCTGATGGACTTGGGCAATTCCAGAGGGACAATGTGATACCCCACACGTCGAGAATTGGTACAGAGTGGCTCCAGAAACACTCTTCTGAGTTTAAACACTTCCGCTGGCCACCAGACTTCCCAGACATGAACATTATTGAGCATATCCGAAATGCCTTGCAACGTGCTGAATGTTACGGATTTATGGACAGCTCTGCAGGATTCATGGTGTCAATTCCCTCCATCACTACTTCAGACATTAGTCGAGTCCATGCCACGTCATACTGCGGCACTTCTACGTGCTCGCGAGGGGCCCTACACGATATTAGGCAGGTGTACCAGTTTCTTTGGCTTTTCGGTGTGTGACAGTGCCTCCGGCATTCTTGGCTATCATCTGCAGTCATGTTCAAGCATGAATTCCTCGCGGTTTATCCATATTTCTGTTCAATTTCTTCATCTGTGACAAAATTCGTGCCATGCATAGTTGCAGTAGGAAATGGACAAAAAAAAGGGACTTTCTCAACAATGTAATCACATATACGGCAACTATCATCATTTAGAACGATATAGCTATACTACCCAGCGGTGAATCTGATACAGTTCTGCGTTACAACACTCGAGTTCTTGAATTCGATTCCGGATTTCCGATTTTTGGACTGCATGGTACGTTATCAGGCTTCTTAACTCTCATGCAGCAATTGCAGCAGGTCTTGTATAAAAATTGTTAAATTATTTAGTAATAACACAGACCTAAGAGTACAATCGTTCTCATTATTCCAGTTTTAGGCTAATAATCAAGATTAACATGATGCAGTGAGTCGCTAAATGTTTGAAGATGTAGAGACGCCGATTTGAGCATCTGCAGTGACGACTATGTGCGCTTTGTGGAAAACATGCTGTCAGTGATAGTGCGTTTAAAATATTATAACTGGCCATTCTTACTGAATTTAATAATTACCCTGTGTTTAACATCTCCACATTGATAAGTTTAGTAGTTATTTCTGCTCGTTGCCAGGGAATTTATTTTTAACTGATTAGACCCTATTACTCTTCATGAATATTTCAGACATGTCTTACAAATAATTTTTATGTTGAAAGTTGAGAAATATGCACTTTAAGACAGTAAAAAAAGACGCACCACTATCGGATTATTCGAATGGGACGAAAATCGATAGATGTGGTGTTCATATACAGACATACAAATAATTACAGTTTCAGAAAATTTGTACGATTTATTAAAGAAAACGATCTGTGACAATTGGGCAAGTGAATAAAGAGATCATGCACCTCTGGCCCTTATGAAAGTAGTTATTCAGCTTGGCATTGATTACTAACGTTGTTGGACGTCCTCCTGAGACATATCGTGCCAAATTCTGTCCAACTGTTGTTAAATCGTCAAAATGCCAAGCTGGTTGGTAGGCGTTGCCCACACTGTTCCAAAAGTTCTCAATTGAGGAGAGATCCGGCGACCTTGCACGCCAAGACGGCATTTGGCAAGCACAAAGACAAGCAGTAGAAACTCTCGCCGTGAGAGGACGGATATTATCTTGCAGAAATGTAAGCCCAGGATGACTTGCCGTAATGGACAACAAAACGGGGCGTAGAGTACCATCGATGTATCCCTGTGCTGTAAGGGTGCTGCAGATGACAACCAAAGAGGTCCTGCCATGAAATGAAATGGCACCCCAGATAGATAGATAGATAGACATTCAGCGATCACAGACCCTGCAGACCGCGCGCTGCTTCCACAAACTGCCTCCATTCCTTCCTGTTTTGTGCCCGGTTCCTCCAGGTGTCTTCAGTTCCCAGGGCTGCTAGGTCCTTCGCTTTGTCTTCCATCCAGCGCTGCCTTCGTCGTCCAATCGGGCGTTTGGTGTTTGGTTTCCCCGCTAGTGCCATCTTCGCCTGTCTTCCATCTGACATACGAGCTACATGACCTTGAATCTCATTAACTGGAATCGAACTGTCTTCAGTGATGAGATGGTTCAAATGGCTCTGAGCACTATGGGACTTAAATGAGGCCATCAGTCCCCTAGAACTTAGAACTACTTAAACCTAACTAACCTAAGGACATCACACCCAGCCATGCCCCAGGCAGGATTCGAACCTGCGACCGTAGCGGTCGCGCAGTTCCACACTGTAGCGCCTAGAGCCGCTCAGCCACTCCAGCCGGCTTCAGTGATGAGTCCCACCTCTAATTACGCTCCGATGACCAGCGAAGACGTCTGGAGATGACCTGGACAGTAGTGGGGTATCAACCTGACTGTGGCCTGCGGTACGGCCCGACAACCAGCAGTGGTGGTCTGGGGCAACGTTTCTTTTTATAATAGTATCCCTTCGGTTGTCATCTGCGGCTCCCTTACAGCACAGCAGTATGTCGACAATATTGCACACTATCAATCAATTCCAAGCCGAACAACCGTTGCATAAGAGCCAGAGGTGGTCCAGTGCTTTATTAACATGCTCAGTTTGTGAAGCTCTTTCTTCTGAACGAATCATTGATTTTTTATGAAATTATAATCGCCGCGCTGGGTAGCCGTGTGGTCTCAGGAGCGTTGTCACGGTTCCAGCGGCTTCCCCCGTCGGAGGTTCGAGTCCTCCCTCGGACATGGGTGAGTGTGTTGTCCTTAGCGTAAGTTAGTTTAAGTTGCATTAAGTATTGTGTAAGCCTAGGGACTGATGATCTTAGCAGTTTGGTCCCATAGGAACTTACCACAAATTTCCAAAATTTGAAATTGTAATCTTTTGTTTGCCCGCACATGTGCATCACATCTACTTGTCTCTCTCCCATTCGGATAATTCCTTCAGTTGCTTTTCTCAGGGAGAATTTTTAAGATACGTAATGTTTATAAACAGTATATGCTACAGCAGTATGGGGCAGATCAAAATTATAAAATAAAGAGCAGTACATCTAGACCCAGAATCGGAGACACGAATTTGATACAGGTGTCCATAAAGTTCTTCTGCCATTTCAAAAAATTGAACTTGAAAACTATTAGAGATGAGAATCTTTGTTTGTTGTAAAACGTATAGTCGCTCCGAGATATTTTTTACTTTGTCTTCGTTTCTAGCATTTGTAGACTTAGAGAAAGCTTTTGACAATGTTGACTGGAATACTCTCTTTCAAATTCTGAAGGTGGCAAGGGGAAAATATAGGGAGCGAAAGGCTATTTACAATTTGTACAGAAACCAGATGGCAGTTATGAGTCGAGGGACATGAAAGGGAAGCAGTTGTTGGGAAGGGAGTAAGACAGGGTCGTAGCCTCTCCCCGATATTATTCAATCTGTATATTGAGCAAGCAGTAAAGGAAACAAAAGAAAAATTCGGAGTAGGTATTAAAATACATGGAGAAGAAATAAAAACTTTTAGGTTCGCCGATGACATTGTAATTCTGTCAGAGACAGCAAAGGACTTAGAAGAGCAGTTGAACGGAATGGATAGCGTCTTGAAAGGAGGATATAAGATGAACATCAACAAAGCAAAACGAGGATAATGGAATGTAATCGAATTAAGTCGGGTGTTGCTGAGGGAATTAGATTAGGAAATGAGACACTTAAAGTAGTAAAGGAGTTTTGCTATTTGGGGAGCAAAATAACTGATGATGGTCGAATTAGAGAGGATATAAAATGTAGACTGGCAATGGCAAGGAAAGCGTTTCTGAAGAAGAGAAATTTGTTAACATCGAGTATTGATGTCAGGAAGTCATTTCTGAAAGTATTTGTATGGAGTGTAGCCATGTATGGAAGTGAAACACGGACGATAAATAGTTTGGACAAGAAGAGAATAGAAGCTTTCGAAATGTGGTGCTACAGAAGAATGCTGAATATTAGATGGCTAGATCACATAACTAATGAGGAGGTGTTGAATATAATTGTTGAGAAGAGAAGTTTGTGGCACAACTTGACCAGAAGAAGGGATCGGTTGGTAGGACATGTCCTGAGGCATCAAGGGATCACCAATTTAGTATTGGAGGGCAGCGTGGAGGGTAAAAATCGTATAGGGAGACCAAGAGATGAATACACTAAGCAGATTCAGAAGGATGTAGGTTGCAGTAGGTACTGGGAGATGAAGAAGCTTGCACAGGATAGAGTAGCATGGAGAGCTGCATCAAACCAGTCTCAGGACTGAAGACTACAACAACACAACAACATGGGGATTAAAGTAGGGAACCAGTGTATGAACACATTTTTGTAGGCTGATGCTCAGTTCGTTGTAGCAAACGACAAAAAGGATAAATCTTACATGTTTGGGAAGTTTTTGGAAGAGTATGAAAAGTGGCGTGATGGAAGATGTACACAACGGATCAGGCAGGGAATGTTGGCTGTTCATAAACTAAATCCTATACTTTGGTCCTCAAAAATTAGGTTTAAGGTTCAAACGCGTTTACGCAAATCCAATGTGGAACCAATAACATGCTATGGCAGTGAGTCTTGGGAACTAACAGAAAGAAATAAAGCGAGGCTTAGAGCTTTAGAAATGGACCACCTGAGAAGGGTACATAGAATATCTCTACTTGACCACGTAAGAAGTGGAAAAATAACAGAAATGACGCAGGCTCATTGTAGTATTACGTAAAGAACAGAAGAAAGACAGCTAGAATGGATAGGACAAGTCAAAAGAACTGGAAGAAAACAAATGACGCAAGAGGGCACTTTCATGTCAACGTCCTCGAAGGAGAAGAAGAGAAAGACAAGGGAAAGGATGCCTAAAGCGTTTGCAAGAAGTAATGGAGAGAAGAGGAATAGAAGAGGATGAGAAAGAATGGCGAGATCGACGTGTTTGGAGACAGAGATGAGGGATGCAGCGACAGGCTGTGGGACTCCCGCAACGAGAACACACAGGTACATTGTGGCAGAGAACAGAGCTTTACACAGAGGCAGTGCCGGGCTTAGAGAAACTTTTTCAATAGGACAGGCTTAACAACGTACGGGGATGGGCCTTCAATACGGTGCTTCGGAAACGACAACGCAGCAGCCTTGAAATTTGGTGCCTCAGGAAACTTTGAAACTCAGCAGTCTTGTGGTATAATTCAAAAATAGGGTGTTTATACATGTAGTCCCAGTTTCTCAAAATACATTAGCTGCGAGAAAACATCCTCAAGAACAGAAAAGGACCTATTAGCGCCTATTTTCACGTTCCTTAAAGTCAGTCAATCTCCATATGGTGTGGCGTCTGAGTGTCTCGTGACTGCACAAGTGGAGAGGGGGGGGGGGGGGGGACGTGGTATCGCGGCGTATTGCGAGTTGCAGTAAGGGGTCCGAAGCAAAGATCTGTTGGTAGCCTCCGTGTCTGTTTGCTTGGCCATCATTGCTCCTACTGTCCATGCCTTTGCTATTATGCTCTCCCAAAACCTACAGGCCTGCACAACATTCTGGTCTGTCGAAAATCGGACTTAATACTTTCTTCTTTGCTGCGCTCAGAGACCACCGATGTGACCTTCTGCCCCACATTCAGCGCACCATAAAGCAGCGCTATCTGCCCGTGTTCACACTGAGTGCTGTAGACGCCAGGCGCTGGCAGTCACACTGGATCTTTGGCCGAGTCAACTAGGTGTCTCATCTTCCGATGTAGTCGGAAGACTTTTTGGACATCGTGTTTCTTCAGCATCCTTGCGATCTGATTTTGGTCCTACATATAGCGCAAAAGCCAGTCGTTTGTACTTCTTAACCGCTGCAGCTCGTTAGGCAGGCTTTCCTCGTCACTTTTCGCCTGAACCCGATTGAGAAGAGTTTTTAAAGCAGCATCACTTTGGGCTAGGTCGTGGGAGCTACATGCATGTAAATAGAAAACCGCGTGCATTGGTGTCCGGTATACAGAGTGACCTAAAGTGCTGTATTGCCTCTTCCACTTCCAAACCAAGAAATTAATCCGGAGCTATCCTGCCATATCGTTAAGCAAAATAAATGTCGTCCCCATATGTCTAGAAATACTTGGGTTTTGGGCATGGAGTTTCTTCTATAGACAGGCAATTTTTACTTCTAGCAAATGCCCCCTCACCACACCATTTATCTATTAGTAATAATGCCCCCTATTCGAAAACTCTCATTATCGGCGGTTCAATATATTGTGACATTAATGCTGGCTATTCCTTCACAGGCAAACGGGTGAGAAAAAAGTGTTGCGTCAAATATTTACGGAAAAATGGAAAAACTGGCAAAATACGACCTCAGGAAAGATCCGCTTGGGTTCTGGAGAAATACAAGAAAACTCGAGGCAATGCGGATCTATGACTTACCTTAAAAGAGACTTAGAGAAAGATTTTGACAGTGTTAAATGGTATGAAAGTAGGAGGAACTAAGTATAGGAAGCGACAGATTATTTACAACTTGTACGGAAGTCAGAGGGCAGTTATAAGAAAGAAAAGTGACAGAATTGAAGGCTATCTGTGATGTTACTCAATCTGTACACTGGACAAGCAGTAAAGGAAACTAAAGGAAAATTGGAGAAGGTATTAAAGTTCAGAGGGAAGAGATAACACCTTTGGGTTTTGCCGATGATATTGTAATCTTTTCAGAGGTGGAAAAGGAATCAGTAGAACAGTTGAACGGAATGGACAGTGTCTTAAAAGAAGGATATGAGATGAACATCAACAAAACCGGAACAAGAGTAGTGGCATGCAGTCGAATGAAATCAGGCGATACTGACGGAAATAGATTAGGAAGTGAGACACTAAAAGCGGTAGATGAGTTTTGCTACTTTGGCTGTTAAATAAATGAGAAAGGTCGAAGTACAGAGAATATAAAATGTAGACTGGCTATTGCAAAGAAAGTTGTCCTGAAAATGACGAATTTGTTAACGTGCTACAAAGTCTTTTTCGAGGATATTTGTCTGGAGTGCAACGTGTGAAACGTGGACGATAAACAGTTAAGACAAGAGGGGAACAGAAGCTTATGAAATGAGCTACTAAAGAAGAATGCTAACATTAGATTGATAGATCGTGCTACTGATAGGAGGTACTAGATGGAAATGGGGAGAAAATAAATTTGTGGCGTAACTTGACTAAAAGAAGCGATCGGTTGGTAGGACACATTTCAGAATATCACGGCATCACCAATTTAGTGCTGGAGGGAAGAGTGGAGAGTTAAATTCGCAGAGGGTTATCGAGAGATGAATATAGTACGACTGCTAAGAAGGATGTAGCGTGCAGTGGTTATTCGGAGATAAAGAGGTTTGCACAGGATAGAGTAGAGCTGCATCAAACCAGTCTTCGGACTGAACACAGCAACAACCACCTCAGAACTCACTAGCAGTTCGTTGAGTCCAGTGTCCTTGAGCAGCTTCAGTAAGTCATACTAGGAAGGCGTGTGCAGTGAGGGATTTAAAATATCCCACAACAGTAACTTGAAATACTCAACCTACGGAGGGGACGACAGATGCTTAAAAAAAAGTGCTGTGTATCACAAAGTTGTTGCTATCCTTTACTTGAAAGCGGCTAAACGGCCGAAACTTCAGCAGTGCATTTGGTGAATAAATAGCTTTAACTGCCGTAGTTGATGACTATGTCCTTCAAAATAGTTTTCTGTGACTATGAACGACAGCTACAAAACACAGCTGCTGCATGGAGAGTAGTATATGCGTTACCAGGAGTCCCATGGTATAACAAAACCCTGAAGCTAAATGCACAGAGGTAATCACATTTAGTTTGTTTATTACAGACTCGTCTTTTTACGAGCTTGTTTTTATGGCCTTTCCTGATCGTGTTTATTCACTGTGACAGCACTTCGTAAACTACGCTGTTTCCATTCATCTATTAAGTACTGAAAATGCACTCCAAGACAGCGACAGAGTCACACCAGATTCCACTCGATGCTTTTTGGTGAAATAAGTTCTGAGTTGTAGCCAGTGGGTTTACACCTGTCGTTAGAAGAATTTTCTTATCTCAGAGAGCGGGAACGACGGAACTGAAAAGGTGCTGAAAGAGACCTGATCGTTTAAAGAGCAAGAATGCTTAGAATTATCGTAGATTTTCACTATTCCAGACGTTCTTTCAAAAACTCTTAATAAAAAAATTTACTTTTGAGTAATAAAACTGAATAAATCACGTTACAGGTTTTATCTGTCTCAGATACATCGACAAATCCTAATCAGAGTAACAGAAGATCACTCACTGTAAGAAAATTGATTTTACAAGGACTATCTCATCTTTAGTTACTCGATTCCTGATATTTTTAATATTGTGATAATAATTCATACTTGGAGAGATTGACCTACTAGTCATGTATCCTGGAGTATCAATTCAACGCAGTCACAAGACAGTGTAGTCAACTTACCAGGAAAAGCTACATACAATTTTATGTTATGTGGGTTGCGGTTATATCAGACCGATTACGGTTCTGATCAATCGGAAACTTTTGCCCATGGTAGTACTTAAACAATGGTATGGAGTTCATTTTAGTACCGTGCTTTTAGTTGCTCAAAAGTTAGTTTAAATGAACTTAGTAGTAGGATACTACGTTTATGACAGGAACAGTGCGGAAGTATACGAAACAGCCTTTAAAACCTAGTGTAAGTACTGTAAATGCGGAAGCAAAATCATGAATTCAGAGAACTTAATGTTCGCGATTTATACAGGTTGAACCAAACGTAGCGCCCTCTGGAGCCACCTCGCGATCCATAGCGTAATAACACAACAACGATGAAGGTGGTGGTCAAATACATAGAAACATCACAAACGCAACACGTTACCATGACTTATATAGTGTAGCTTCCAGTCGCCTCGGAACGGATAAATACAGGTATTATTCCGTTTTCAAAGGAACCTTACACGGAAGAGCCAAAGAAATTGGTACACCTGCCTAATATCGTGTAGAGCCCTCGCGAGCAAGGAGAAGTGCTGCAACACGACGTGGCATAGACTCGACTAATGTCTATAGTAGTGCTGGAGGGAACTGATACCATGAATCCCGCAGGGCTGTCCATATATCCGTAAAAGTACGACGGGCTGGAGATCTCCTCTGAACAGCAAGTTGCCGGCCGCTGTGGCGGTTCTAGGCGCTTCAGTCCGGAACCGCGCGACCGCTGCGGTCGCAGGTTCGAATCCTACCTCGGGCATGGATGCGTGTGATGTCCTTAGGTTAGTTAGGTTTACGCAGGGGACTGATAACGTCAGATGTTAAGTCCCATAGAGCTCAGAGGTATTTGAACCATTTAAACAGTAAGTTCCAAGGCATTCCAGATATGCTAAATTATGTTCATGTCTGCAAAGTTTGATGGGCAGCGCTAGTGTTTAAACTCAGAGAAGTGTTCCTGCAGCCACTCTGTGACAATCCTAGACTTGTGGGATGTCGCTTTGTCCTGCTGTAATTGTCCAAATTCGTCAGAATGCACAATGGACATGAATGAATGCAGGTGATCATACAGGATGCTTACATACGTGCCATGTGTCACAGTGGTATCCAGACGTCTGCACACGCTCCACACCATCACAGAGCCTCCACCACCTTGAACAATCCCCTACTGAAATGCAGGGTCCATGGATTCATGAGGTTGTCTCTATACCCGTACACGCCCATCCGCTCGATACAATTTGAAACGAGACTCGTTCGACCAGGCAACATGTTTCCAGTCATCAACAGTCCAGCGTTCTTGTCTACAGGCCAGGCTAGGTGTAAAGCTTTATGTCGTGCAGTCCTAAAGGGTACACGAGTGGGCCTTCGGCTCCGAAAGCCCGTATCCACGATGTTTCGTTGAATGCTTCGCACGCTGACACTTGTTGATGGACCAACATTGAAATCTGCAGCAATTTGTGCAAGGGTTGCACTTCTGTCACTTTGAACGATTCTCTTCAGTCGTCGTTGGTCCCATTCTTGCAGGATCTTTTTCCGGCCGCAGCGATGTCGGAGATTAGAAGTTTTACCGGATTCCTGATATTCACGGCACACACGTGAAATGGTCGTATGGAAAAATCCCCTCTTCATCGCGACCTCCGAGATGCTTTGTTCAATCGCTCGTGCGCCGACTATAATACCACGTTCAACTGCTGTGCAGATTGAAAATCTCATTCTGCAAACATCCCCAAGGCTGTGGCTAGGCCATGTCTCGGTAATATCCTTTCTTTCAGGAGTGCTAGTTCTGCAAGGTTCACAGGAGAGCTTCTGTAAAGTTTGCAAAGTAGGAGACGAGGTACTGGCAGAAGTAAAGCTATGAGGACGGGGCGTGAGTCGTGCTTGGGTAGCTCAGATGGTAGAGCATTTGCCCGCGAAAGGCAAAGGTCACGAGTTAGAGTCTCGGTCCGACACACAGTTTTAATCTGCCAGGATGTTTCATTTAAATCTTGATAACCTGCCGTTGTTGCAGCAGTAACAGATCTAACAACTGCGCCAGACACTTGTTTTATATAGGTGTTGCCGACAGCAGCGCCGTATTCTGACTGTTTACATATCTCTCTATTTAAATACGCACACCTATACGAGTTTTTTTTGCACTTGAGTGTATATCACACTTACTGCAAAAAGGAAGCACGTTAAGGTGACGGTGAAGGAAGTGGGTACCGATCACGCATCCTTGTCTCCGAAGTTGACCACGAGGGCTCAATAATACGAGAATTTATCCTTGTGCCCAAAAACCCAATCTTGGACAATTTGAGCTGTGTGAACAAGGACACTGTAGTCGTGGAACACAGCACCACCATTGGGGAACAAACATTGTACCATGAAATGGACCTGATCTTCAAAAAATGGTCACATAATCCATAGAGTAATGCGCTCTTGCAGAGTAACTGTGGGGCACATGGACTAACATGATGTGACTGCCCAAATCATCACTGAGACCCCGATATATTTTATTCTTCGGATGTAAACTCGGCTAGAGGCTCTAAACTGTGAGAAGCAAGACTCATCCGAGCAAACGACTTTCTTCAATTCCTCCATAGTCCAGATATTATAGGTCGGCGTCACGCTTTCCTGTTACGAAAATTTTCATCACTGATGAGCGATTTTGGAATTCCGGCCCGCCCTGCAATTCCCTGCTTATGGAGATTCCTTCGCGTTGTTTTGATGCTGACTGTGGTCGCGAGTGTCCTTTTTTTCGTCACAATCCTTTTCACTGACCGTATGTCACGATCACTGAAAGCAAACACATGTGACTTAGCGGATGGTGATTCTCCTGTTTTGCCGTTTGTGGTGTAAATCTTCGGTACGGGGGCTCTTGAAACACCACACACTTCAGCTCTGTTGATTACGGGAACACGAACCGTACGAGCATCAGCCATTTGCCCAAGTTCGAATTCATTCAGCTCCAACAGAATGCATTCAGAGCTACACAGAATATCGTTCTGGCTACGACTGACACAACGACTTCAGGACATCGCACAGGTACAGTTCGTGGTTAAATAAACTGATGCGCCAAAGAAACTGGTATAGCCACGCGTATTCAAATACGGAGATACACTCCTGGAAATTGAAATAAGAACATCGTGAATTCATTGTCCCAGGAAGGGGAAACTTTATTGACACATTCCTGGGGCCAGATACATCACATGATCACACTGACAGAACCACAGGCACATAGACACAGGCAACAGAGCATGCACAATGTCGGCACTAGTACAGTGTATATCCACCTTTCGCAGCAATGCAGGCTGCTATTCTCCCATGGAGACGATCGTAGAGATGATGGATGTAGTCCTGTGGAACGGCTTGCCATGCCATTTCCACCTGGCGCCTCAGTTGGACCAGCGTTCGTGCTGGACGTGCAGACCGCGTGAGACGACGCTTCATCCAGTCCCAAACATGCTCAATGGGGGACAGATCCGGAGATCTTGCTGGCCAGGGTAGTTGACTTACACCTTCTAGAGCACGTTGGGTGGCACGGGATACATGCGGACGTGCATTGTCCTGTTGGAACAGCAAGTTCCCTTGCCGGTCTAGGAATGGTAGAACGATGGGTTCGATGACGGTTTGGATGTACCGTGCACTATTCAGTGTCCCCTCGACGATCACCAGTGGTGTACGGCCAGTGTAGCAGATCGCTCCCCACACCATGATGCCGAGTGTTGGCCCTGTGTGCCTCGGTCGTATGCAGTCCTGATTGTGGCGCTCACCTGCACGGCGCCAAACACGCATACGACCATCATTGGCACCAAGGCAGAAGCGACTCTCATCGCTGAAGACGACACGTCTCCATTCGTCCCTCCATTCACGCCTGTCGCGACACCACTGGAGGCGGGCTGCACGATGTGCGGAAGACGGCCTAACGGTGTGCGGGACCGTAGCCCAGCTTCATGGAGCCGGTTGCGAATGGTCCTCGCCGATACCCCAGGAGCAACAGTGTCCCTAATTTGCTGGGAAGTGGCGGTGCGGTCCCCTACGGCACTGCGTAGGATCCTACGGTCTTCGCGTGCATCCGTGCGTCGCTGCGGTACGGTCCCAGGTCGACGGGCACGTGCACCTTCCGCCGACCACTGGCGACAACATCGATGTACTGTGGAGACCTCACGCCCCACGTGTTGAGCAATTCGGCGGTACGTCCACCCAGCCTCCCGCATGCCCACTATACGCCCTCGCTCAAAGTCCGTCAACTGCACATACGGTTCACGTCCACGCTGTCGCGGCATGCTACCAGTGTTAAAGACTGCGATGGAGCTCCGTATGGCACGGCAAACTGGCTGACACTGACGGCGGCGGTGCACAAATGCTGCGCAGCTAGCGCCATTCGACGGCCAACACCGCGGTTCCTGGTGTGTCCGCTGTGCCGTGCGTGTGATCATTGCTTGTACAGCCCTCTCGCAGTGTCCGGAGCAAGTATGGTGGGTCTGACACACCGGTGTCAATGTGTTCTTTTTTCCATTTCCAGGAGTGTAGTATCGAGCGGATGAACGTGTACAGGTATAGAGACAACCTTATGAATCCATGGACACTGTACGTCAGTAGTAGATTGTTCAAGCTGATGTAGGCTCTGTATTGGTGTGAAGCGTATGCAGTTGGAGTGATGTGGGACCCCTGATATTTCTAGATTCGGCTCTGACACGTGACACGTATGTAAGCTATCTGTCTGATCACCTGCATCCATTCATGTCCACTGTGCATTCTGATGGACTTGGGCAATTCCAGAGGGACAATGTGATACCCCACACGTCGAGAATTGGTACAGAGTGGCTCCAGAAACACTCTTCTGAGTTTAAACACTTCCGCTGGCCACCAGACTTCCCAGACATGAACATTATTGAGCATATCCGAAATGCCTTGCAACGTGCTGAATGTTACGGATTTATGGACAGCTCTGCAGGATTCATGGTGTCAATTCCCTCCATCACTACTTCAGACATTAGTCGAGTCCATGCCACGTCATACTGCGGCACTTCTACGTGCTCGCGAGGGGCCCTACACGATATTAGGCAGGTGTACCAGTTTCTTTGGCTTTTCGGTGTGTGACAGTGCCTCCGGCATTCTTGGCTATCATCTGCAGTCATGTTCAAGCATGAATTCCTCGCGGTTTATCCATATTTCTGTTCAATTTCTTCATCTGTGACAAAATTCGTGCCATGCATAGTTGCAGTAGGAAATGGACAAAAAAAAGGGACTTTCTCAACAATGTAATCACATATACGGCAACTATCATCATTTAGAACGATATAGCTATACTACCCAGCGGTGAATCTGATACAGTTCTGCGTTACAACACTCGAGTTCTTGAATTCGATTCCGGATTTCCGATTTTTGGACTGCATGGTACGTTATCAGGCTTCTTAACTCTCATGCAGCAATTGCAGCAGGTCTTGTATAAAAATTGTTAAATTATTTAGTAATAACACAGACCTAAGAGTACAATCGTTCTCATTATTCCAGTTTTAGGCTAATAATCAAGATTAACATGATGCAGTGAGTCGCTAAATGTTTGAAGATGTAGAGACGCCGATTTGAGCATCTGCAGTGACGACTATGTGCGCTTTGTGGAAAACATGCTGTCAGTGATAGTGCGTTTAAAATATTATAACTGGCCATTCTTACTGAATTTAATAATTACCCTGTGTTTAACATCTCCACATTGATAAGTTTAGTAGTTATTTCTGCTCGTTGCCAGGGAATTTATTTTTAACTGATTAGACCCTATTACTCTTCATGAATATTTCAGACATGTCTTACAAATAATTTTTATGTTGAAAGTTGAGAAATATGCACTTTAAGACAGTAAAAAAAGACGCACCACTATCGGATTATTCGAATGGGACGAAAATCGATAGATGTGGTGTTCATATACAGACATACAAATAATTACAGTTTCAGAAAATTTGTACGATTTATTAAAGAAAACGATCTGTGACAATTGGGCAAGTGAATAAAGAGATCATGCACCTCTGGCCCTTATGAAAGTAGTTATTCAGCTTGGCATTGATTACTAACGTTGTTGGACGTCCTCCTGAGACATATCGTGCCAAATTCTGTCCAACTGTTGTTAAATCGTCAAAATGCCAAGCTGGTTGGTAGGCGTTGCCCACACTGTTCCAAAAGTTCTCAATTGAGGAGAGATCCGGCGACCTTGCACGCCAAGACGGCATTTGGCAAGCACAAAGACAAGCAGTAGAAACTCTCGCCGTGAGAGGACGGATATTATCTTGCAGAAATGTAAGCCCAGGATGACTTGCCGTAATGGACAACAAAACGGGGCGTAGAGTACCATCGATGTATCCCTGTGCTGTAAGGGTGCTGCAGATGACAACCAAAGAGGTCCTGCCATGAAATGAAATGGCACCCCAGATAGATAGATAGATAGACATTCAGCGATCACAGACCCTGCAGACCGCGCGCTGCTTCCACAAACTGCCTCCATTCCTTCCTGTTTTGTGCCCGGTTCCTCCAGGTGTCTTCAGTTCCCAGGGCTGCTAGGTCCTTCGCTTTGTCTTCCATCCAGCGCTGCCTTCGTCGTCCAATCGGGCGTTTGGTGTTTGGTTTCCCCGCTAGTGCCATCTTCGCCTGTCTTCCATCTGACATACGAGCTACATGACCTTGAATCTCATTAACTGGAATCGAACTGTCTTCAGTGATGAGATGGTTCAAATGGCTCTGAGCACTATGGGACTTAAATGAGGCCATCAGTCCCCTAGAACTTAGAACTACTTAAACCTAACTAACCTAAGGACATCACACCCAGCCATGCCCCAGGCAGGATTCGAACCTGCGACCGTAGCGGTCGCGCAGTTCCACACTGTAGCGCCTAGAGCCGCTCAGCCACTCCAGCCGGCTTCAGTGATGAGTCCCACCTCTAATTACGCTCCGATGACCAGCGAAGACGTCTGGAGATGACCTGGACAGTAGTGGGGTATCAACCTGACTGTGGCCTGCGGTACGGCCCGACAACCAGCAGTGGTGGTCTGGGGCAACGTTTCTTTTTATAATAGTATCCCTTCGGTTGTCATCTGCGGCTCCCTTACAGCACAGCAGTATGTCGACAATATTGCACACTATCAATCAATTCCAAGCCGAACAACCGTTGCATAAGAGCCAGAGGTGGTCCAGTGCTTTATTAACATGCTCAGTTTGTGAAGCTCTTTCTTCTGAACGAATCATTGATTTTTTATGAAATTATAATCGCCGCGCTGGGTAGCCGTGTGGTCTCAGGAGCGTTGTCACGGTTCCAGCGGCTTCCCCCGTCGGAGGTTCGAGTCCTCCCTCGGACATGGGTGAGTGTGTTGTCCTTAGCGTAAGTTAGTTTAAGTTGCATTAAGTATTGTGTAAGCCTAGGGACTGATGATCTTAGCAGTTTGGTCCCATAGGAACTTACCACAAATTTCCAAAATTTGAAATTGTAATCTTTTGTTTGCCCGCACATGTGCATCACATCTACTTGTCTCTCTCCCATTCGGATAATTCCTTCAGTTGCTTTTCTCAGGGAGAATTTTTAAGATACGTAATGTTTATAAACAGTATATGCTACAGCAGTATGGGGCAGATCAAAATTATAAAATAAAGAGCAGTACATCTAGACCCAGAATCGGAGACACGAATTTGATACAGGTGTCCATAAAGTTCTTCTGCCATTTCAAAAAATTGAACTTGAAAACTATTAGAGATGAGAATCTTTGTTTGTTGTAAAACGTATAGTCGCTCCGAGATATTTTTTACTTTGTCTTCGTTTCTAGCATTTGTAGACTTAGAGAAAGCTTTTGACAATGTTGACTGGAATACTCTCTTTCAAATTCTGAAGGTGGCAAGGGGAAAATATAGGGAGCGAAAGGCTATTTACAATTTTTACCGAAATCAGATGGCAGTAATAAGAGTCGAGGGACATGAAGGGGAAGCAGTGGTTGGGAAGGGAGTAAGACAGGGTTGTAGCCTCTCCCCGAGGCTGTTCAATCTCTATATTGAGCAAGCAGTAAAGGAAACGAAAGAAAAGTTCGGAGTAGGCATTAAAATCCATGGAGAAAAAATAAAAACTTTGAGGTTCCCTGATGACATTGTAATTCTGTCAGAGACAGCAAAGGGCTTTGAAGAGCAGTTGAACGGAATGGACAGAGTCTTGAAAGGAGGGTATAACATTAACATGAGCATCAACAAAAGTAAAACGAGGATAATGGAATGTAGTCGAATTAAGTCGGGTGATGCTGCGGGAATTAGATTAGGAAATGAGACACTTAAAGTAGTAAAGGAGTTTTGCTATTTGGGGAACAAAATAACTGGTGATGGTCGAGGTAGAGAGGATAGAAAACATAGACTGGCAATGGCAAGGAAAGCGTTTCTGAAGAAGAGACATTTGTTAACATCGAGTATTGATTTAAGTGTCAGGAAGTCGTTTCTGAAAGTATTTGTATGGAGTGTAGCCATATATGGATGTGAAACATGGACGATAAATAGTTTAGACAAGAAGAGAATAGAAGCTTTTGAAATGTGGTGCTGCAGAAGAATGCTGAAGATTAGATGGGTAGATCACATAACTAATGAGGAGGTATTGAATAGAATTGAGGAGAAGAGGAGTTTGTGGCACAACTTGACTCGAAGAAGGGATCGGTTGGTAGGACATGTTCTGAGGCATCAAGGGATCACCAGTTTAGTACTGGAAGGCAGTATGGAGGGTAAAAATCGTAGAGGGAGACCAAGAGATCCATACAGTAAGCAGATTCAGAAGGATGTAGGCTGCTGGGAGATGAAGAGGTTTGCACAGGATAGAGTAGCATGGAGAGCTTCATCAAACCCGTCTCAGAACTGAAGATCACAACAACAACAACAACATGAAAATGGTGACAGATCACGAAAAGGCACGATGTGTAATTTGGAAATCAGAAACGAATCTATGACGACAGTACTGCGGAATGTGGGAGGGCACCGCCGACAGAAACAAATATGACGTGGTGGTTAAAAATTTTGTACGGACAGGCAGTGTCAAAGCCCTTCCTCGAAGTGGACGTCGCCCAGTGACTCAGGCACGTGTTGTCAGAGTCCAAGATGTTCATAACGCGAATTGTAAGAAGTAAGACCAACTGTACTAAAGTGTTACATTACATGGCGCTCTCCCTGTGTCTCGTCATTAGACTTTATTGTGGGGTTACGTCAAGATTCGCGTTCTAACAGTCAGTGATGATATTACGCTTCGTGCAGGGATAAATGATGCAGTCAGAACTGATGATGCTGCAATGATAACCTGTACACAGCCAGAACTCGAAAACTGTAGTGATGTTCTAGAAGTGACGACAGGGACGCACATTGAAATTCTGGCAGAACAGAAAAAAATATGAAAGCTGCTAAACGTCTTATAACGAACCACGATACTCTGTGTTCTAACATTTTCCAAGTTCAGCCCTTTTTTTTCAGTGAACGCGAGACTTTATGGATAACTTGAATTCTGACGTAAAACCTTTGCCACTGCCCAAAATTAACAACGTAACTGTAATTACTGAATGAAAATGAAAAGGTAGTCGTGGTCAGAACCGTTTCCTGTGAGTGAATTATTTCGGATTTAAATGAATTCAAATATGGGCAAATTTCTGGTGCTCGCATGGTTCGTGCTCCCATAACCAAGGGAGCCGAAGTGTTACGTGTTTCAAGAGCCACCGCCTCGAAGATTTATACTGCGTACATGGAAATTGAAAAAAAAAAAAAAGATCCGCTAATTCAGAACGTGGACAAAAGTGTGTGCGGAGTGATGCTGACAGACGGTAACTGAAGAGAACTTTGACGAAAAATAAGAGGAGGACAGCTGCAATAGTCACTGCAGAACCGATTGTCTCACTGTCGACTCCTGTCAGTATCAAAGCACGAAGGAAGCAGCGTATTGCAGGGCGAGACGGAATTCAGAAACCACACAGATTGATTCAAATGCCAGTAACAGAAAAATGTGGTGCCGAAGCCATAAAACCTCGTCTGTGGAGCCATAAAAGAAAGTGATTTATTCGGGTGAATCTTGTTGCACACTGTTTCCAGCTTCTGGCCGAGTTTACGTCCCAAGAGTGAAGGATGGCGGAGGTTCGGTGATGATTTGGGCAGACATATCGTGGTATTCCGTATGCCCCGAGCGTAATATGCAAAGGCGCATTACTGCCAAGGATTATTGGCAAGTGCAACAAGAGATGCATTGCGCACAAGTGAGAGGTTTTCTGTCTAAATTTCAAGAACGCACAGTCCAGAAGGCATGCAGAAATATTATTACACTATTGGCCATTAAAATTGCTGCACCACGAAGATGACGTGCTACAGATGCGAAATTTAACCGCCAGGAAGAAGATGCTGTGATATGCAAATGATTAGCTTTTCAGAGCATTCACAGAAGGGTGGCGCCGGTGGCGACACCTACAACGTGTTGACACGAAGAAAGTTTCCAACTGATTTCTCAGACACAAACAGCAGTTGACCGGCATTGCCTGGTGAAACGTTGTTGTGATGCCTTGTGTAAGGAGCAGAAATGCGTACCATCACGTTTCCGACTTTGATAAAGGTCGGATTGTAGCCTATCGCGATTGCGGTGCATCGTATCGCGACACTGCTGCTCGCGTTGGTCGAGATCCAATGACTGTTAGCAGAATATGGAATCGGTGGGTTCAGGAGGGTAATACGGAACGCCATGCTGGATCCCAACGGCCTCGTATCACTAGCAGTCGAGATGACAGGCATCTTATCCGCATGGCTGTAACGGATCGTGCAGCCACGTCTCGATCCCTGAGTCAACAGATGGGGACGTTTGCAAGACAACAACCATCTGGACGAACAGTTCGTCAACGTTCGCAGCAGCGTGGACTATCAGCTCGGAGACCGTGGCTGCGGTTACCCTTGACGCTGCATCACAGACAGGAGCGCCTGCGATGGTGTACTCAACGACGAACCTGGGTGCTCGAATGGCAAAACGTCATTTTTTCGGATGAATCCAGTTTCTGTTTACAGCATCATGATAGTCGCATCCGTGTTTGGCGACATCGCGGTGAACGCACACTGGAAGCGTGTATTCGCCATCGCCGTACTGGTGTATCACTCGGCGTGATGGTATGGGGTGCCATTGGTTACACGTCTCGGTCACGTCTTGTTCGCATTGGCGGCACTTTGAACAGTGGACGTTACATTTCAGATGCGTTACGACCCGTGGCCCTTCCCTTCATTCGATCCCTGCGAAACCCTACATTTCGCAGGATAATGCACGACCGCATGTTGCAGGTCCTGTACGGACATTTCTGGATACAGAAAATGTTCGACTGCTGTCCTGGCCCGCACATTCTCCGGGTCTCTCACCAACTGTAAACGCCTGGTCAATGGTGGCCGAGCAACTGGCTCGTCACAATACGCCAGTCACTACTCTTGATGAACTCTGGTATCGTGTTGACGCTGCATGTGCAGCTAGCTGTACCTGTACACGCCATCAAAGCTCTGTATTACTCAATGCCCAGGCGTATCAAGGCCGTTATGACGGCCAGAGGTGGTTGTTCTGGGTACTGAGTTCTCTGGATCTCTGCACCCAAATTGCGTGAAGATGAAATCACATGTCAGTTCTAGTATAATATATTTATCCAATGAATACCCGTTTATCATCTGCATTTCTTCCTGGTGTAGCAATTTTAATGGCCAGTAGTGTACTTTGTCGCACAAATACCATGTGAAATTACGAGGATGGCATTATAATTCGAGCTCATACTGCAGCTTACCGACAGTCGGTCTTGCCTCGCACCGTTCGCTAATGAAACGGGAAGCGTTGGAGGAGATTGATAGTGGTACCCAAACTACTCCCCGCCACACATCGTAAGATGGCTCGCGGAGCTTAATCGTAGACGTGTATGGAAAAAGCCAGACAGCGGCTGCAAACACCCTAACAGAGAAGAGACATGTGCGCTCACCGTAAATCGTGCCTCTTCTCATTTCAACCTCCAGCTGCAGCAAATTTCTGAATTTACTGGCGCCTTGCCGGGAATTACAGCCTTCCGAATTTAGCGGATTCACTATATTAAGTTTCCTGCGCGCAGTTTACGACCGCTTCCCACATGGAATTGCCGCTTTTACTGCAGTCAATGAAAACAGTTATACCTTTACTTAAAGACGTCACAGATTAAAGAAGACGCACAGCACTTCTGAATGGAAATGAGGAGAGCGAAGACGGAGGGAGAGTTAGGCTACATAATCTCGTCTATATTGACATCATTAGAGACGGAGAACTGGGACGGATGGGTAACTATGACCAGTGATATCAGCTGTGACTTAGCAAAAGGAAGCGCTTCTCTGATTGTTTCTTTGTTTATTGAAAATACCGAACTTAATTGCATTCTTTACGAGCGATTAATGTAAATTAGCATCTCACGGTGGGTAGCATAAAAAATCACTACCACAGTAACTGGCTTTTCACTGTTCACTCAGCCCAACTTGAGGCTTAGCAAACTGTCCACAATTATTTTCGATTATTCCCTTTTGAGAGAGCGATTGATCTTGAGTAGTCATGATTTCTTTTTCTTTCTTCATTCTTCCAAAATTCTCTTCATACGTCCACTGTAATCTCTCTTGCGTTCGTCCGACCATCTTTTTCTCGCTCTGTTCTCCGTGTGTTCTTGTTTAAGTGTGTGTTTCTTTATGGTGTTTCTAAACTGTTCTCTATTGTTTATGTTGTCTTGTGTGATCCCCAGTTCTTTAATGTCTTCTTCTCCTTCAGTGATCCATATATATACAGGGTGTTACAAAAAGGTACGGCCAAACTTTCAGGAAACATTCCTCACACACAAAGAAAGAAAATTTGTTATGTGGACATGTGTCCGCAAACGCTTACTTTCCATGTTAGAGCTCATTTTATTACTTCTCTTCAAATCACATTAATCATGGAATGGAAACACACAGCAACAGAACGTACCAGCGTGACTTCAAACACTTTGTTACAGGAAATGTTCAAAATGTCCTCCGTTAGCGAGGATACATGCATCCACCCTCCTTCGCATGGAATCCCTGATGCGCTGGTGCAGCCCTGGAGAATGGCGTATTGTATCACAGCCGTCCACAGTACGAGCACGAAGAGTCTCTATATTTGGTACTGGGGTTGTGTAGACAAGAGCTTTCAAATGCCCCCATAAATGAAAGTCAAGAGGGTTGAGGTCAGGAGAGCTGGAGGCCATAGAATTGGTTCGCCTCTACCAATCCATCGGTCAACGAATCTGTTGTTGAGAAGCGCACGAACACTTCGACTGAAATGTGCAGGAGCTCCATCGTGCATGAACCACATGTTGTGTTGTACTTGTAAAGGCACATGTTCTAGCAGCACAGGTAGAGTATCCCGTATGAAATCATGATAACGTGCGCCATTGAGCGTAGGTGGAAGAAGCTAAAATAAGCTCTAACATTGAAATTAAGCGTTTCAGGACACATGTCCACATAACATCTTTTCTTTATTTGTGTGTGAGAAATGTTTCCTGAAAGTTTGGCCGTACCTTTTTGTAACACCCTAGACATGACAACAGCTACTCAAAAAAAGGATTTGTATGTTAATTGCACTTTAAGTTCTTGTTCACTATTAAAACCACGTTCTTTGCTGAAGAAAAGTATTACAGTACCACTTGGAATTAGGGGTGGAACAGTTTTAAGGTAACCATATTCTAAGACAGCTCATATGCCACATCATATTTTTATTAACACACATATGATTAATTTTTAGTATGGAAATTGATATCTGAATTTACCCCTGGACTCAGTCTATTGCGGATTTAACTCTTCAATTACAAAAGTACCATGATAAAGCGAATCGTTCAGAAAAGTACTGTGCTCATCAGACTATCACTTGAAAAACACGTGTTCTGCTATTGTGAACCCTTGTGTGGCGTTCACGTGATCAGAGCTTGGCAGGCAGATGTAGACATGGTGCTAAAGGAACGCCTATTCTGGCAGTCCGAGGGTGGCAACGATCGCAGTGGGACGGAAGAGAGAGAGAGAGAGAGA
Source organism: Schistocerca piceifrons (assembly GCF_021461385.2). Lineage (NCBI taxonomy): Eukaryota > Metazoa > Arthropoda > Insecta > Orthoptera > Acrididae > Schistocerca > Schistocerca piceifrons. Next base: position 503,114,081 of record NC_060144.1, read on the forward strand.
GAGAGAGAGGGGGGGGGAGGGGGCGGCTGTGGGGCTACAGTAAATGGCGTTTGCTGACGATTGGCAGTATATGCACAGAACTGACCACTATACGAGTGTATCATGTTGAGGGTGCAAGAAAGGCCTGAATGACTCGAGTGAATAATAGGCCAAATACTGTGTTCATTTCGGTGTTAGCCTTAGTGTCTAACATGATTGAAAAACGTGGTGCAGTCAGTACCAGTTCGGTACATTAACAGTTGATGCCAAGAATCTAAGTGATTTACAATAATTCGTAACTCAAAATATTATTACAGTTGTGGACTTCTTATGTAACATAATCTACAACCCAAGAGTAACAGTGACGTCACCATGACGGAAGCGATCCATTCAATAATGGCTCGCCACCATGATACAGGCAAAATGGATCTCTTTATTGGCATATATTGGAAACTATCATTTAGGGTGTAGAGGACAGATCCAGACACGCTTTCAACATGAGGACAACGGTATTCAGTATTCAGGAGTAGATCCTGCATGTTGCATGTTCTTTCAGTAACACCCTAAAGTCAGATTGTAACAAAATAAATCTGTTGAACAGCAAAAGTTAAATGACAGTTATATGACTATAAAGAGTAAGAAGGGTTGTTTTTTAAAACAGACTAAATATGCAGTAGCAGTACAGTTAATTTATTCATGGTTTTCGGTGTCAATATAAACCCATCAATTTTATTTCAGCACTGTTACAACGTCTTTCAGTGTCAACGTCACATTCAGCAACTGCAGTTGAAGAGTTCTCAGAATTGAGTGGTAATAAGTTCACGTGACTTGGTTTAGATTTACATGAACTTGAGTTCAGTGCCAGTACACTACCATACAGCAGATATGTCTAGTTCTGAGACCCTCTTTTCCTGAAGTGGAAGCACTAAGTAGAAAGTGTGTTTGATGAGTGTGAGCATGAGTGTACAAAACACGTAAGCATCGCAAAGAAACGATAAGAGGAATTAGAGCTCATACTGCGACGTATAGACAGTTGTTTTCCTACATACACCATACAGTAATTTGCAGAGTACATGTAGAAGTCGATGTAGTGGAGAATCTCCAGTGGGTGCATGGGAGACTGCAACCCAGATCATGCTGCATTCGTTTCCAAAGTTACCCAAAGCACCACCATCATCGTCATCAACATCATCATCCTCACGTACTCGATGCTGCTGGATACAGGCATCCTCCAGAGTTCCGAACACGTTATAGTTTTCCGTCATGCGAATCAATATCATTCTTGGCAGATTAAAACTGTGTGCCGGACGGGGACTCGAACTCGGGATCTTTGCCTTTCGCGGGCAAGTGCTCCACCAATTAAGCTACCCAAGCACGCCCCGTCCTCACAGCTTTACTTCTGCCAGTACCTCGTCTCCTACTTTCCAAACTTTACAGAAGCTCTCTTGCGAACCTTGCAGAACTAGCACTCCTGAAAGAAAGGATATTGCGGAGACATGGCTTAGCCACAGCCTGGGGGGATGTTTCCAGAATGACATTGTCACTCTGCAACGGAGAGTGCGCTGATATGAAACTTTCTGGCAGATTAAAACTGTGTGCCGGGCCGAGACTCGACCTCGGGACCTTTGCCTTTCGCGGGCAAGTGCTCTACCATCTGAGGGTCCCGAGTTCGAATCTCGGTCCGGCACACAGTTTTAATCTGCCAGGAAGTTTCATATCAGCGCACACTCCGCTGCAGAGTGAAAATCTCATTCTGGGAGTATCATTCTCTCCTGTGTTCTGTTCTCATCTCACCGACTAACTATCTTCCTTCGTATCACCTTCTCGGTCTGTTCTTATCTCTAAAAATCCACCAAAGAACAAACTTGGTGTATGTAACTTTTGTTCACCTGCCTACAAATCCTGCCGATTTTCATTTTCATTAAAGCTATAATTATGTCTTCCACTTGTAACACCTCCGTTTATTTTATCCCGACCTGATCTGATCGAATAGCAGCCCAATAATTATTATTAATGTGACCGTGTACCTAATGGAGCTGGCAATCGGAATTGACTGCTACGGAAGTTGTTACTTTCGAGTTCGTCCTTCTCAATACTGTAATAATGAATTGTCTGGTAACAAGAAAAACACCAACACAGTTTCACTAATTACGAACCTATATTCGTCTCAAAAACACAAAAAAGGAGGAGACAGACACTGCCTTCATCATACATATCTAATTAGGCTAATCTCAGCACAGGCTTCTTCATTTTCCATTATCGTCACACGCTAATCCATCACTGCATCCAACACTGCAATCCAACACTGCAATCCAACACTGCAATCCAAGGAGATGCCGGCGCGGTAGACGCGAAACCAAAATATCAGCACTAGAAATATCACTGACCACTTCCGTAATTATACTTCTTCACTTTCCCGGTATTATTCTAGTACAAAGGGGTTAAACCACGGCGATGGCAACTCCCTTTCTCCTTAAAGCCTTGCATTACAACAACTGGCCTCCACACACCTCTGCCCGCAACATGGCACTCGCTCAACTCCACACTAGCTCTCGCAACACGACACGATCGATTGTTCGCCCTATCGACCTGTGCGGAGTGCAAATTTATAGTAAGGGCCTACGGACCCCTTACACACTCCAATCTGTGCAGCTTTCCAACCATTTGTTTTTCTATGTCTTTTTGATTCCTACCACGCTTCTATCATCATTCACTGAGCATCCCCCGTTTTTGAATTTTCTGACACATAAGAAGCTTAGTTTTGGAAACTGTACTTACGCACTTCGGGCTTCTTCTACTCTTTCATTTATTTGCAATTCCTGACAGCAAAAGTGAAGCAGGGAGAAGAGGAAGACTAAATGAAGTAAAGGTAAGCAATGTTATTTCAGCGATTGCAAAATAGATTCACATTTACGAATAACTTGGCAGTATGAGTCCACCTATCAGTACGAAATTCAACCCACTCTTGCCAAGACACATGCAGAGATTCAGTTGGTAAGAGTGTCACACAGCCCTTATATACTGTTCTGAGAAAAACTGCACCTTAACTATTGTAACTGGTCCTTGATATCCTACATACTGGCACTGGGATGGTGTTGACGTCCGATCACGTTCCACACAAGTCACATCAGGGACAGATGCGCGACCCTCTCTGGCCATAGAAGCGCCTCAGCATCACGCAGTCAGTTCACAGAGACATGTGCTTTGTGTATATGAGTATTGTCCTGTTGAAAAATGGCACCACTATAGTGTTGCATGAGACATAAAACACGCGCACGCCGTTGTGTGTTCCCTTAGTCACTACCAGCCTTGACCGGAAGTGATTCCCAATGGCTCCCTATACCACGACGACATAGTAACACCACTGTGCTTCTCAGAAACACTGGAAGAGTAGGACCTCTTCTCAGGTCGCCGCCGTCCTCGCCAATCAACAGTCCGCGTTTTCCAGTCACGGCACCACTCCAAATGCAGCTATTTTTGTTGTGGTATTAATGGCAGCCTATGCATGGGATAGTAATTCCCTAGTCTGGATAAAGCTTGCCTCCAACATATAGTGTGGGATGACACAGAATGTTGTACAGAGTCCATTGTTTGTTCTCTGATGTCAGATTCAAATCTGAAGGGGTTACATTGAGCTTGGTGAACAATAAGTCTGTTCTCCCTTGTGGTGATCAAATGCTGTCGACTGGAAACTCGAAGACGAGTATTCCTGCCTTCACATTCCTACGCAGTTCACATCAGGCCATTGTCACATCTGAGTGTCCAACAAATCTGGTTATTGCGGAATTCGTCATGCTTACGAAATGGAGATCTACAATGAAGTCCATTTCACATTCTGTTTGCTGCTGGCAACGCTGTCTCATATGAGTACTTGGCATCTCTGTACTCTTTACAGCAATTGTCCAACTTCTGGCAGTGTTCAGGCATTTACACTTCCTACCAAACCTGATAACAACACCAAACACATGCAACACTAATACACCCTGATGGGCATTCCACGTGTCACCGAAAATTTTATCTGTAATCATTTAGTGACACAGTAGTGCAATGTAAGGGAAGTTCAGCTACACTAAAAGCAAACAGTACTATGTCATTAGCAAACCGTTTCTCAGTTTGGGGATCTTAGGATTTCCTCTAGTGTTCAGTGTTGGCTTTCACGGGTGGTGTTTACTTCAGTAAACACTTCCCTCTCCGCAAAGCTGCGCTCGATATACAAAACTGTTTCGTGATTTTTCGTTTGACTGCGTGATTCACCTTCACGCGTAAAACATTTGATTACTAATACAGCAAATATTCTGGATGTATCAGTAATGAAATGGGTCGACGAGCATCAGGCCATAAGTGTACCGGAAAGCTATAAATATTGAACGATACCTCCACAAGAAAGCTAGCAGCTACTCAAGGTAAGAAAGAGGTGTCATTAGAAGGTTGAAAGACTAGGCCAACAAATTTACGAACTGGTTCATTTACAAGACAAGATGAATCATTTACGGTCGGTTTTCAAGAAAAGGGGTTACTCCAGGAAGAATGTGGATCGAGTGATCCACTGAAGAAGAGAGAACGCCGGGACTAATGTGGAACAACACTCGCCAACAGGGAAAATGTATCTCCTGCTTATTAAGAATACTACAGATCGCATTAGGAGAGTGTTCACCGAAGATGAAATTGAAGCAATTTGTAGCCCACGAAGAAAATAAAAGAACGCTTAAGAAGTACGGCATCTACTAGCGACATAACATTCCTTTTAGTTGTGGCCAAGCACAAGTGGGTGCGAAAAAAAGGAGGGATAGCGCCCGCCAAGCTGAACGTAAAGGGACTCCCACCGGGGGCATACTGACTGTGGTGTCATCGCCAGACACCACACTTGCTAGGTGGTGGCTTTAAATCGGCCGCGGTCCGTTAGTACATACAGGACCCGCGCGTCGCCACTGTCAGTGATCGCAGACCGGGCGCCACCACACGGCAGGTCTCGAGAGACTTACTAGCACTCGCCCCAGTTGTACGGACGACTTAGCTAACGATGCAACACTGACGAAGCCTCGCTTATTTGCAGAGAAGATAGTTAGAATAGCCTTCAGGTAAGTCAATGGCTAGGACCTAGCAAGGCGCCATTAACAGTTGCTATTATTTATACCGTACCGTCAAGAACGATGTATACAAATGATAGATTAAAGTTAAGTAATCCAGCAGCTACGTACTTTTCTTTATAGCATTCATTCCGTATCCTGTTTCAGACCTCACGCCAGCCTGCGTGAGTTTAACGCGTGCATTTCGGCCTCCTCTCTCAATTAGTGTGCGTAGTGTTGGCTAACTGAAAACAGAAAAAATGGAGTTAAGTTACATAAAACATACTGCCGACTCTGCACCAATAGAATGACGATCGATTACTTTTAATCGATAAGGCTGATGCCAGGTAGAGATAACGACGCATTCGACATCACTTGACGAATGGTGATGCCCTCCACAGAGCTCTACAAATTTGCGGGCCTTCAAGCACTTGATGCAGTTGCCGTTTTGTCTTCGAAGATGTCTCTCACAGCAGTATAGGAAACATTGTAAGCCCCCTTGGTGTTTGTTACATACGGCGTGTGTATGTGTGGTTGCCTAATGTTGTCTTTGCAATGTATTCTCACGCCTACAAATGGTTAAAACGACACTGCCATGGACAATCTATACTAGATATTTCCGCAAAACGAAGTATCATTTTTTGGTTTTACGTCAGGTTAGTAAATCAAACCAGTTATTCCTATCAGAATCAACTAGAACGAATCACAGCTTGGGTACCGTAAATGAAAATATAGAGTGCAAAACTTCTATAAATATTAATTACACGTCTGATTCTACGGTTAATGTAATTTCGAGATTGGCTGAGCATATGATTCACATTATTTAGACAGCGCTCCGCTTCACTAGACGGACACAAAGTTGACTGATACTGATTATTAGTGATAAACAGAAGACTTACACCCTGACTGGCACTTTCAGTGGAGAAGCATATGGAACTCGACACATTTACTGTGAGCGTTTGGCAATCCGCCGAACCAGAGTGCACATATTTGTTATGGAAGTACGGGCAGCAATTACACTGCACCGATTATCTGCTCGTTGCGGCGTTGGCCGCTGTGCAGATGATGTCCTTCACGTAACTGTAAATCTCTGCCTACACAGAGGACACAATATGCCGTCTACAAACCCCTAGCGCTGAAATTACCTCAGTACAAGACAGAACAGGAATCAAGAGATCTGTTTGCTCTCTAGTCAGGCACAGAAATTCGACTCAAGTATTCTTCCGTAAAGAAGCACTTCAAAGTACGTCGAATCGTCACTCGAGTAAACAGAATAACGACTCTGTTCGCAGAGTAACGATTTCACGTGCTCTTTGTGGTGACATCAGTACTTCTCCAAATCTAACAGCCAGATACTCCAATGTTGGTCTCGGCAGCGAAGTATCTAGGTCGATCCTCAGAGGGAAGTGTCTTCGATTGATCCCCACAAGGAAGTGTTTCTCCACGCCATACGTCCGCTCCCTCTTGGACACACTGTATCTACGTTTGCGCTGACTCGACGAATCCCAGTGGCCATTACAAAAACATTACCTCCCACTACACGTGTCATGAAATAGTTAATAATCTGATAGTGCATTGTTAGCAGTGATCTAACATAAATATAAATTGAAAAGAATTCACAGAAATAGTTTTATATATGGACTATAGAGACCGGGATCGAACAAAACAGGAAAGACTCGAGAATCTGCGAAGACTGTTAAACTGGCCGAGGGCGTCAACAGCGAGCCACCGGGGAGTAAATAGATAGACAACAGCGAAAGAAGTACACACAGTGGAGGCGGCACGACAGAAGTCAAACGAGTACACCAAGATCGAAAAGCCTAAGACGTATCGAATCCAGAACCAAAACACGGATGTGTATTGAGGTGAATTGAATAGCGCAGTAAAATAACGACTGACTGACTAAAGCCGGCCGAGGTGGCCGAGCGGTTCTTGGCGCTCAGTCCGGAACCACGCGACTGCTACGGTCGCAGGTTCGAATCCTGCCTCGGGCATGGATGTGTGTGATGTCCTTAGGTTAAATAGGTTTAAGTAGTTCCAAGTTCTAGGGGACTGATGACCTTAGAAGTTAAGTCCCATAGTTTTCAGAGGCATTTGAACCATTTTTTGAAAATGATGCACGTTCACACTTGGAGATAACCACTTTTCCAACAATGGTAACCGCATATGAGTGGTACAGTAAAAGATGTCCGTTATGTTCGACGTTCGGTTTCGTCACACATCGGATTTGTCCGGAACACTTCATGTCGACTTCCCTGTTTTTTTCAATGCCAGCGACCAGCAGTTGTAGTGTCAGCACTGCGTGGTGAAATTAAACGTCGCACTTTCTTTTGGTAGCGCCGAGCGCCGATTATGTCAGCATTTCCCTTCACACGACTCCGCCCATTGCAGAGAGCAATCTACATTTTCGCTCATTTGTTTTAACACTCAACTGGTGTGCTATTTCTTCACATCGGAAATCTTGTTATTCCATTCACACTCCACCCCCCCCCCCCCCACCTCCACTGCACCCCGTACCCAATCTACCCCACCCATCCCTTCACCCCCCACCCATTGTAGCAGGGCTTCTTCTTACTGCCACCTACACTAATTTCAGAAAATCCGAGATGTAGACTGGATGTCATGAAGGCTAAGGAAAGTAGTAAGACTCCTTCGCACTGTGAACGTAAAATTATGTTCTACAACAATTTCGAAACAACCAATATTTACCGAGAATTTCGAGGAAAGTACAATATAAAATAATAATATTGGCACTCGATAGTGCCACTTCGATATCGATGTATCGCGGATGAAACGTCGCCAATCTGTATCGATAATGTTTGGAGTAAAATCGATCTATCGATATTGTATCAACAGCAATACTTCGTAGTGAGTCCTGCAGCGGCGTCACCAGCGATCGCAGATAAAATCAGTGCCGCCTAGGTCCATCCCTCCTGGCAGGCTTTCAGATCCGCCGGACCACAGCCTCTTAGCCGGAAAGTTTTGACTGAAATTCCTGTAGGGTAACTGAGTATACTTTTGTTACTGTGGGATATCCATATCTGGTTCTTCTTTTATGTCTGAATTTCCCACTATCCAGGTGGAAGCTTTATCATTGCAATTACGTTCTTCATTATTAAAGCACTGGTTAAGTCAATGCCATTATGATTTATTTGTAAAGAACGGCCCTAATCACAAAGTGATAGCGATGTGGCAGTTGAAACGATGATCGTCGAATGGGAACACGGAATTACATGCGACATTGTCAGGGATATTCCCAAACTAGCATAAGTCATAAATGTTTCTATTCTTCGTAGAGTGATCAAGATTTAGTTTACAGTGCATCCAGCCATTTACTAACATTTCATACAAAAATGACGCTGGGCAATTCTATATGACTAATTTGTACATTGTGTATAACTTAAAGTTTCTTATAGACACTTGTTAGAGCGACTATGATTACTAACAGCACATCCACAATACGATACTCCCTTGTTCCTTGTTAAGTCTCTCTCCATATTTCGAGGGAGGTATCGACCGCAGCCGCAACTGGGCACTGAAATAATGCAATGGTGAAATTTGAAAATTTGTATCTGACCAGGACCCGAAACCGAATTTCTTGCTTTACATGAGCGATCGCCTTAATCGTTCAGCTATCCAAGAAAGCTTTCCGTCCATCCCAGTTTCTCAACTCACTGCACACTACGAAGTAGCGTTCCCGCCCATTTACTTCATTTGTTCGCAGCTTCTCCTGTATTCCCACAAAATGATTCGCATCCTAGTTTGCATCTGCACTGAGGATATCATAGCAGTTAAGCATACAGACTGAAAGACTGCCATGGTAACACACATCAGGTACTTCCCCTTTCATTGTGTTTTAGTGATAATCATACAATTTCATTCGACTTTTGTGTATCTAAATTTTCCCTGATTGATATTAATTTGGTGTACTTCAAGGGTTAGGGTAAAGCACTGATTCATCTCACAGTAATTGTGTGGATTGAGTAGCCGTAGTAGAATGAAACTCAGTTATAGAGAGAGATTTTTGGACGCTGGAGGTGACCATTGCATTAGAGGCAGTTTTAGAGCTTTCTCGAAGCAGCAAGTGAGTTCGTGGATTCCTCTGAAGTCAGTATGGTCCCCCATTTCCAAAAGTGGCCAAGCAAGAGGGTGGGAACGCTGTGGCTGAACGCGAAATGACACTTAGAAACTGGTGGCGTCGAGCATCCTGGCGCTGGTCTAACTGCTTTGTTAGCGAGTGGACGTGGTGTGGGAGTCTGGTCTCCTTATACTGTGTGTGGGTCCAGGTAAAGCAGCGTCGGACTGGCGCCTGGCTAATGCGTTTATTACAGGAAAAGCGTACCTTGTGAGACGGAAGGACGAATTTCTCCATATGTCGCGTTTCTTAGATGCTGCCGCGCCTCGCCAAAACGGCGCCCACTGAATCGTTTTACGGACGAAACTGAGCTTGTTTTCACTACGAAGCTCCCCTCATCTTGTGAAATGAGCCGGGGGTTTGGCTGCAGAACCGCCAGGCATTGTGTGCCTTTTTTTTTTTTTTTTTTTTTTTTTTTTTGGAGAACAGAATGTGTACTGCAACGCAGTGATTGGTTGAGGAAGATCGTGTCTCCTTGACAGAAAACGTGATTGGCACGGTAACCACTGCTGGGCCACGATAGGTTTATTCAAGAACATCAGGGGGAACGGCTGCTTTTCGGAGGATTCTGAGCAATGGGAGTGGTTGTAAGTAGGCTGTTGAGGTTTTTATGTTGGTAACACCACGTAGCGCTCTGTATGAAAATCACTGACTGTGCTGTGTGCAGTCTGTGGCTGGTTTGCATTGTAGGAATACTTGCTGTTGTAGTGTTGGGCAGTTGGATGTGAACAGCGCGTAGCGTTGCGCAGTTGGAGGTGAGCAGCCAGCAGTGGTGGATGTGGGGAGAGAGATGGCAGAATTTTGAGGGCGGACTATCTGGACGTGTGTCCGTCGGAGAAATGAAATTTGTAAGACTGGATGTTATGAACATATACTGCATTGCAGTAGTTCGAGTAACGAAGATTTTAGTGGGGTAAGTGATTCATGAAAGGTATAGGTTATTGTTTGTCAGGGCCATTCTTTTGTAGGGATTATTGAAAGTCAGATTGTGTTGCGCTAAAAATATTGTGTGTCAGTTTAATGATGATCAGAATAAGTAAAGAGAGAAATCTCTAAGCGCGTTCAGTTTTGCTCAGCTGTTTGAAAATCAAATAACGTAAGAGGTTTACCAGCACAGTCATTTATAATTTTCAAAAGGGGAGGACTTGCTTCTCGATCATCAAACATTACGGTCGCTAGAGCTCTTCCAATTCTATGGAGAGGGCAGTTAGTTGTAAACACGTCCTGACACCCAGGCAAAACTTTATACATTTTCGCAGATGTGAGACATCCGCCGGCGGATGTGGGGTCATCTCCCGCAGTACGACGCTTCGGCAGTTTCTGCACACAGACGATAGCGTCTCGTTTATCTCCGGCGTTATCGGTAATGTTGCACAGCTTCAGCAAATTCAGAATCTTATCAATCATCCTCACAAACATATTTCTTTATTACCGCCTTGCACTCTCAGTAGTCATTCCCAGTGTCGATTGTATGCTTAATTATAATTTGAAATGAGAGACCAGCAGAATTTGCTTGACTAGATTGGCATTCTTCCACTCACAGTAGCCAGACTCATCTACACGTAAATTCCAATTAGGTTCCCGAAGTCTGTTGCCAACCGACCTGAGTTTGTATTAATGAAATGTTACACAGCTGAAGTTTCTGTTTATATGTTTTATCTCTCTTGACCTTGATGTTAGTTAATAAATCTCTTTCTGATACCGTAGGTTCTTGTTATCACTTTGTCAACAACACCGATTCTCATTCACTGTGACGTCATTTATTTTGTTTTGGGCTTGAAGGAATTAAGTTAATTTTATGTTAAGTCAGTCAACTCAGGAGTGATCGACACTGGGGACACTAGTCAGATTTCCTTGTGATACTGATAGCTGTGGTCCCTCTTGGGTGTGATTGTTACGACTTTTTAGTCGTTTGTCTAATAAAGAACTGTCGCCACCATAGGTTAGGTTGCAAAACAGGCTGTAGGGGGTATATGTGTTGCATCCAATGGTTTTTCCACTGTGGTTACACCGGTTTCCATCAGATCAACGTAGCACTTGGACGGGTCACCATCCGGGTTTGCCGAGTGCTGTTGGCAAGTGAGGTGTACTCAATCCTAATGAGGTCAGTTGAGGAGCTACTTAACTGAGAAGTAGCAGCATCGGTCACAAAAACTGATACTAGCTGGTAGAGCATTGTGCTGACTACGTGCCGCTCCACGTCTGCGTCCGGCGACGCCTGGCTTGGATGACATGATGGGCCAATCAGTACCGATGGCCCTCCAAGGCCTATTCGGATGCTATTTGTTCGGATATATCTGTAGCGTCTGTTCTGTCCGCCGTTTCTGAGCAGACACCACAGTTTTTCATGCAGCGGCCGCAAATATCAATATCTCGTTGGAGGTACCGACATATGCAATGTTAATTAATGACGGGATGCACAATTAACTAAATTTTGATCATCCAGTGAAGAACAAAAATATTTATCACTTATAAACGTGTGAGAATATCCCCGACAGTATCTCATGCAACAAAATCAGTGGCGCTTGATCTGTCGGGCATGTCAAACGTAACAGACACCACAAATATGCAGCCTCTTCCGTAGGACTTTATCACGTGCACAGAACCGAAAATAAAGTCAAGAGTTAACGTCCCGGTGACGATGAGACGTTAGGAAAGGCTTACCATCACAGGCACGACACATATCGGGCAGAAAATCGGTCGTCACTAATTTAATCGTCCAACTACGTGCATTTACCAACTCTTGGAACCCACACACTGAGGTAACAAAAGTCATGGTATGGCAATATGCACGTATACTGATGGCAGTAGTACGATAGTATCGCGTACAGTAGGTATAAAGCGGCAGTTCATTGGCGGAGCTGTCATTTTTACTCGTGTGATTCATGTGAAAAGGTTTCCGACGTGATTATAGCTGCACAACGGGAGTGAATAGACTTTGATCGCGGAATTGCAGTTGGAGCTAGGCGCATGGAACATTCCGTTTCGGAAATCGATAAGGAATTCAACATCCGGAGATCCACGGTGTCAACAATGTACCGAGAATACCAAATTTCAGGCATTACCACTGACCACGTACAACGCAGTGGCTCACCTAACAACCAAGAACGGTGGCGTTTGCGTATACTTGTCAGTGCTAACAGACAAGCAACACTGGGTGAAATAACCGCAGAAATCAATGTGGGACTTACGACGAAAATATCCATCAGGACAGTGTAGCGAAATGCGGCGCTAACGTGGTATAGCAGCTGACGACCGACGCGACTCCCCTTGCTAACAGCACATCGCCTGCAGCGCCTCTGTTGGTCTCGTGACCATATCGGTAACACCCTAGACGACTAGAAAACCGCGACTTTGTCACATGAGCCCCGATTTGAGTTAGTAAGAGGTGATGGTAGGGTTCGAGTGTGGCACAGACCGCACGAAGCCAGGGGGCCAAGTTCTCAACAAGGCACTGTGCAAGCTAGTGATGGCTGCGTAATGGTTCAAATGGCTCTGAGCACTATGGGACTCAACTGCTGAGGTCATTAGTCCCCTAGAACTTAGAACTAGTTAAACCTAACTAACCTAAGGACATCACAAACATCCATGCCCGAGGCAGGATTCGAACCTGCGACCGTAGCGGTCTTGCGGTTCCAGACTGCAGCGCCTTTAACCGCACGGCCACTTCGGCCGGCCGGCTGCATAATGGTGTGGGCTGTGTTTACATGGAATAGACTGGGTTCTCTGGTGCAACTGAACCGATAATTGACTTGGAGACCACTTGCAGCCATTCATGGATTTCTGTTTAGTCAGAACAACTGTCCGTGTCACATACCCAGAATAGTGCATCAGTGGTAAGAAAACATGATAATGAACTCACGTTGATGTCTTTGCCACCAAATTCGCCTGATCTCGACCCGGGAACTATCGCGTGCCAGTTCCGCGCTTACAAACTGTTGGTTCGTAATGTATGTGACTTGAGAGACATGTGCGAAGACGTTTGCTGCTACATAACTCTGGAAGTCTACCAAGGAGTCAACAGTTTTCCAAAGGTGGACCAACAGGTTATTAATCAGGTGGTCAACATATCTTCAACTAAACTAAACTCCATCCGAACATTCCCTGGAAGGCCCAAATGTACCGACCGGCCGCCGTGTCATCCTTAGCCTACAGGCGTCATTGGACGCGGATATGGAGGGGCATGTGGTCAGCACACCGCACTCCCGGCCGTATGTCAGTTTACGAGTCCGGAGCCGCTACTTTTTCCACAAGTAGCTCCTCAGTTTGCCTCACGAGAGCTGAGTGCACCCCGCAACATATCTTTACTCGCCGTAATAAATATCCCATATGCTGTCTTTATACTGAGGTGACAAAAGTCATGGGATAACTCGTAATATCGTGTAGCACCTCCTTTTGCCCAGCGTAGTGCAGCAACTCGACGTCCATGGACTCAACGAATCTTTGGAAGTCCCCTGCAGACATACTGAACCATGCTGCCTCTACATTCATCCGTAATACCGAAAGTGTTGCCAGTGGAGGATTTTGTGCAAGAACTGACCTCTTGATTACGTCCCATAAATGTTCGATGGGATTCATGTCGGGCGATCTGGATGGCCCGAACTGTCCGAAATGTTTTTCAAACCAATCGCGAACAATTGTACCCTGGTGATATAGGGCGCAGTTATTATAAAAATTCCATCGTTTTTTCAGAACATTAGAGTTCTACACAAACATAATTATCTACATAGACAACAACAATAATAATAATAAATTCGTCTGGCTCAGGAACCTCGTGCAAGTCTTTCAATTGGACCCCACCTCGGTGACTTGCGTGTTCCTAACCTACCCAAGTTATCGAACTAGGGAAAGGGGACCAACAGTTTAACGTTGAATCCGAACCATGTGTTGTTTCTGGCGATTCCTCACATCGGTTAGAGCTGAAGGCTAGGCTAAAACGAAGACTGAAAAATCCATTGCCGACCCGAGATTCGATACCGCCAAGTAGACGCTTTTCCGTTACACCACCAACCCCGCCAGGACATCTACATCTACATGGATACCCTGAAAATCACATTTAAGTGCCTTGGCAGAGGATTCATCGAACCACCTTCACAATTCTCTATTATTCCACTCTCGTATAACGCGCGGGAAGAATGAACACCTATATCTTTCCGTACGAGCTCTGATTTCCCTTACTTTATCTTTGTGATAGTTCCACCCTATGTAAGTCTGTGTCAACAAAATATTTTCGCATTTGGAGGAGAAAGTTGCTGATTGGAATTTCGTGATATGATTCCGTCGCAACGAAAAACGCCATCCTTTTGATGATGTCCATCCCGATGTACTCCGTCAGTCCTATATGGTAAGGATCCCACACCGCGCAAGAGTATTCTAAAAGAGGACGGACAAGCGTAGTACAGGCTGGACAGTTCAACTATAGATTTTTATGAGTGAGTTTGTGCTTATCAAAACATATGACATATACGGCCGTATCTTTTGGCTGCATTGACTTAGAAGTTTAAATTTTTTATACCGCCAAGGTTCCATAGACCTTAGTATTTGGCATAAACATAAACTGGACTTCACCCGTTCCTGACTGACAACAAAGCGAACCTGTAAGGGTTCCATTTTTACCAATTGCAATACAGAACCTTAAACGTAAATAATCTCTTCATTATTTCAAAAGTAACAGACGTAACTATTAAGATATTTATCTCACTGTGAAACAAGATCGTCAAAGCCTTCACGAAAAATCTTTAACATAATGCAGCACTTCAGCTACCGTGAATTATTCAGAAAATAAGAAATTCAGCCTTCAGTTGCAAGGCAAATTTTTTTTTCGTTTACCTAGATTTCTATGCCAATAATGGTATCTTCTCCAAAACAGAAATCAATCATCATGAGGGCCAAACGCTGGCCACGTTACAGAATAAAACTAATGCAGAAAAACGCATAATCATATGATTATGTCTGTCAATACTAAAAACAATAAGAAAAACGTAGACGGAGCTACACCGGGCCAGAAATAAGGGTCACACGTAAGCAACAGGGATATACTCTCCTTGTTGCTTACATGTGACCCTTATTCCTGGCCCAGCGTAGCAACAAGGAAACTCTCTTTGTTGCTTACATGTGACCCTTATTCCTGGCCTGGCGTAGAAACAAGGAAACTCTCCTTGTTACTTTCGTGTGACCCTTATTCCTGGCCCAGCGTAGCAACAAGGAAACTCTCCTTGTTGCTTACAAGTGACCCTTATTCCTGGCCTGGCGTAGATACAAGGAAACTCTCCTTGTTACTTTCGTGTGACCCTTATTCCTGGCCCAGCGTAGCAACAAGGAAACTCTCCTTGTTGCTTACAAGTGACCCTTATTCCTGGCCTGGCGCAGAAACAAGGAAACTCTCCTTGTTACTTTCGTGTGACCCTTATTCCTGGCCCGGCGTAACAAAAAGGAAACTCTCCTTGTTGCTTACGTGTGACCCTTATCCCTGGCCTGGGGTAGCTACAAGGAAACTCACCTTGCTGCTTTCTTGTGACCCTTATTCCTGGCCTGGGGTAGCTACAAGGAAACTCTCCTTGTTGCTTACGTGTGACCCTTATTCCTGGCCTGGCGTAGCAACAAGGAAAATCTCCTTGTTACTTATGTGTGACATCCCTGGCCTGGGGTAGCTACAAGGAAACTCTCCTTGTTGCTTTCGTGTGACCCTTATTCCTGGCCCGGCGTAGCAACAAGGAAACTCTCCTTGTTGCTTACGTGTGACCCTTATTCCTGGCCTGCGGTAGCTACAAGGAAACTCTCCTTGTTGCTTACGTGTGACCCTTATTCCTGGCCTGGCGTAGCAACAAGGAAACTCTCCTTGTTGCTTATGTGTGACCCTTATTCCTGGCCCGGCGTAGCAACAAGGAAACTCACCTTGTTGCTTATGTGTGACCCTTATCCCTGGCCTGGGGTAGCTACAAGGAAACTCTCCTTGTTGCTTGCTTACGTGTGACACTTATTCCTGGCCCAGCGTAGCAACAAGGAAACTCTCCTTGTTGCTTACGTGTGACCCTTATTCCTGGTCCGGCGTAGCAACAAGGAAACTCTCCTTGTTGCTTTCGTGTGACCCTTATTCCTGGCCCGGCGTAGCAACAAGGAAACTCTCCTTGTTGCTTACGTGTGACCCTTATTCCTGGCCTGGGGTAGCTAAAAGGAAACTCTCCTTGTTGCTTACATGTGACCCTTATTCCTGGCCTGGCGTAGCAACAAGGAAACTCTCCTTGTTGCTTACGTGTGACCCTTATTCCTTGCCCGGCGTAGGTCCGTCTACGTTTTTCTTACTGATTTTAGTATTGACATATATAATCTTATAATTATGCTTCTTTATTCTGCATTAGTTTTATTCTGTGACATGGCCAACGTTTGGCCCTCAAAATAATTTATATTTGTTCTGAAGAAGTTAGCATTACTGGCATCGAAACCTAAGTAAACTAAAAAAAATTATCTTGCAACTGAATGCTGATTTTCTTATTGCCTTCACTAAAAACTGTTTGGAGATGTGTATGGAAACATGATTCTACGCAGCAAATCGATGACCACGAATGTCTTTCTTTAGTGCTCCAAAAACATGGAAATCGTGTGGGGAGGTATCGGGGCTGCGTGGAGGATGCGTAAGGGCTTCCCAGCAAAACTTCTGCAGCGTCGTCGAATCAACCATGACAGCATGTAAGTGGACATTCTGCGACAAAATGAACCCGTCCGTCAAAATTCCTGGTCGTTTAGACTTGATGGCGCGCTTCAGTTTTTGCAAAATGGCCACATAACGGTGTCTGTTAATAGTGGTGGCGTGTTCCAGCGACTGAATACGCAGCGGATCCTAGCAGTCAAAGAAAAAGGTCGTATGACTTTCCCAAAGCCGGTGCGCACTGCTTTGGATTTTTTCGGTGGGGGTGAGTAGGTGTGCTTCCATTATTGGCTATGATACTTGCACTCCGGCGCAAAACGATGACATCAAGTTTCATTTCTCGCGGCAATGCGGGACAGGAAACGACATTCTTCATCGTGATACCATGCCAGAAGATGCAGTAATGTCGGCATTCTGTTCAACTTCTGCTCCTTTGTCAGACTATGGGGAATCCACTGCCCACAGATTTTCCTGATCTGCAGCTGCTTCGTCATGATGGCTAGAGCGGTGCCGTGACTGACGCCCAGCATTGGCCGAATGTCTTCCACTGCCCGCGGTCGGTCATTTCTGATGGCAGCATCCACCACAGCAATGACTGAGGGGTTAGTGAAAAGACGCGCCTGTCCTGGCCGACGCTGTCTTTCAGTAACACCCAATTTCCTTAGCAATGTATATTCCACGGGACCACGGGCGCACGTGTCATACCGTGAACGCCAAGCAACAGGTTTCTTACGCCGTATTATTAATCTGTATGGGACTTGGGTCGAATTGCAGGAACCACACCTCAAACCCTAGTCAAATGAATAGTGTCATTAGTGGTTACCACGACGATAAAAATTTCGTCAGACCCCAAGTTACGTAAGAACGCCATTGTGCTATTACTGTCCTTTTTGTAACACAAGACGCTGCCAGCTTGGATAAAGAAGCGGCGACACATCCTGCAGAAGCCGTTCATCATTTTTCAGGACTATGCTTGGGGACATACAGCGCAAGCTCTCTGCCTGGTAATTTTATTTGTTTTGTATGAGTGTCAACAAGTAATTGCTACTATTAAAATTCCAACCCTCGTAGTATGAGATATCAATCAAGTGACATATCAAACTATCCAATTAATTTGTTTTTGTATAGATCCCGCCTTGAGCAAATTCAATTTTTCCTTCTTTTTCTACCCAGACATTTTTCACTGAAGATACAGCCTCATCAGTGGGTTATTTATTTGTTTTCTCATCGGCACATCCTGTGGTTTCTGTAGCTTTCTGTACTCTGTTACTCTTGCACACCATGTCTTTTTTACAGGTTTCCACATTGCCTTCACAGTGAAACTGCACTTATCTTGTAACAGCATAGTTCAGATGCCAAATATTTTTTTTATTAATTATGCTTTGTATAAAGTATGTTTTCTTTGATATGTAATCCTTGATATGCTGGAAAGATTAGAAAGATGTATAATATGTTTTCTCTTCACTGTTTAAACACCTTGCCTCATTTGGAGGAGGATGACTTATATAATATGTATTTTTTGTTGCTTTACTAATATGTGTAAATGAAATAATTTTGTAAAAGGTATGAATATACAAATATGTACACGCTGATCCACACTTAGGGCTTTCGGTTTATATCGAGTTAAAACCTGGTGTACTTTCCCTCTGCAAAGGAAGAGAATTAGCGGGCGCAAAATGTGGTTGGTGCAAGGGAAAAGATGAACAATAGACAGCCGGAGACTAACAACCGTACAGTCGGCAGCTAATAATTGGAAGGTGCATTGTGCAGATGCCGAGTGAGGATTTCAGTGCATGGAGATATTATGGAAAAGCCTCGGGTGGATGAATGGCTCTATCACATTACTCTGTTGCTAAAAAAATACCACAAAAGCTGATCTTCGTCAAGATGAAAATAACAGAGCATATTACTCCCAAGGGGAAGTCCACCTGTCGTCATTCAGTCGCCACCAACATTGCGGAATCACTTAAGCAGAGAGGAGAAGTCTAAATTTTGTAATGTGTTGGATCAGCACACTTAGTATGTGCAAATGTAAGGTAACTCATGTTAAATTAGTGTACATACCTTGAATTGTTTCATATCATGATACCTCTTAGGATCCTCTCCTTTTGAACAACGATTTCAGAGTGCCCTGAGTACGAGAACTGATAATCAAAAACAAGTGTTTGATTACTTTTTTTGAAATTGAGTGCAAAAGGTTGCCTAAAATTGCTGCGGATTTTGTTGAAGTTGAGAGAGGAAGTAATTGTTGCTTTTATGAAAGCCTCCTTAGTAACTGAATTGATTCAAGTTTTGTGGTTTTAAGGATTACTTGCTTAAATTCTGACTATAAAAATCAATGATTGTGTTGATGACGAACAGTTAACAAGTCATGTTGAGGTTAGTTAAAATAAATGTTCTCAAAGGTAGATTTGAAATACAATACCTGGTAAAAATATCTGCTGCATTAACTGTTGAGGAAGCATATAAGGCGAGTCAAATTTATGAAAGGGTGTTACCAAAGTTTACTGATTTGAATTTGCTTCAGAAAAGTGTGTCCAGTTTGCTTTATAATATCAGTCAAGTTTAAGGGCCCCCATTGTAAACTGTTCAAAATACATAAAGTTACTTCATTAACGAATACAGTAACTGCTTTTGAAGTTTATGTTGAGTTTTGTGCACATTGTGTGATAAAAAGTGTAATGTCAGATTGGGAGCCCCCTACTTACTGTTTTTATTACTGAAGGTGAAGCTACTATGAGTGCCCTTATTCACAGAAACAGTTACTACATTGCTTACTGAGGAATGTGTGAATCTTAATGCAAGTGAATTTTAATTAAATTTGTGGTTGGTTGGTTGTTTGGGGAAGGAGACCAGACAGCGTGGTCAGCGGTCTCATCGAATTAGGGAAGGATGGGGAAGGAAGTCGGCCGTGCCCTTTCAGAGGAACCATCCCGGCATTTGCCTGGAGTGATTTAGGGAAATCACGGAAAACCTAAATCAGGATGGCCGGACGCGGGATTGAACCGTCGTCCTCCCGAATGCGAGTCCAGTGTCAATTAAATTTGTGCTGTGTAGAAAGTGTCTGATGAAATAAGACTAGGTCCACGTCCATTTATAGATTAGTAATGAATTTCAATTGCTGTGATGATGAAATAACTCAGGTTTGGCAAAGTATTTACTGTTGATGAGTGTTAAAGTGTCATTTGTGTTTGTGAAGACTTGAATATCTTACAATACTTGCTTTTATGCACTATACCATTTTTGTGTTTGTGATAGGGTACATTGCACTTTCGTAAGAAAGGAGTGTAGGTGGTGTTTTTCCATCAAAACTATTTACTTTTTCTTCAAAAGACATGTTTCACATTTCTATGCCTAATTAGGCTGGCGGCCGTATTCCTTTTCATTTGAATAAATTTCATTAGTTAAAGACATTAACTGAATTGGATCTGGCACTTTCTGTGTTTTACGCAACTTTAATTTCAAGTTCGATAAACAAAATCCTTTAGGCATTTCACAGTTAAATATGTAAAAATCCTCCCAGAGGGTAACATTATAATGCATGCAAACACCAAAATCGAGTATTATCTACATGCTGACATAGCAAAACGGTGGAGTGATACTGTTATAATCTCACTGAGACAGAAAAGCTGTTTGCTCAATATGGAACCAACTCGAGAACAAATTCTTTTGCAACCAAACACGGACACAAGAGTGAACGGCAACCTCAAGACAAATACCGCATTCACTTTGTCTACAGGAACGCTTTATCTGTTTCTTTCTAACACAGCAGCTATCTCTAATTCGTTCACTGTTTACAGGAAACTAACCAAACAATTCCTGTAGAGGTTTTGTGCAATAAAACAAGATCAAGAGGGAAACGAAACTCACAAAAATTAAGAGAGTGTATCACATTTTGGAAACAAATTCAGTACCAACATTAAACATTTTAACTGATTTTCTAGAAAAACAGGAAATTAAAATCAGACAGTCAACAAGCGGAAACAAGCACAATAGCTGACTTACGAAATACAGTTACTCGAGTGAAATCCTTCTGACTTTTTTCATACAGGAATTAAAAAGGTCAGATCACAAATAGCTACATACAAGCACCCAGTTTTATGGTTTCAAAAGAATGAAATCAAGCAGTGAAACAAAGTAATATTACGATGAAAAAAAAAACAGAGAAAACATTTCTCAGGTTTTAAATGCCGTTTCGGCAAGAAGGAATAGGAGAACATTGAAAACTTTGCGTTAAAAAATTCAATAGTTGGACACTCCGTATAATAGTCGAAAATTGCGTGAAGCAGCAATCCATAAACCCTGGTCGTAGCTGAGGGACGAGAAGCCAACCGTGAACAGAGAGGAATTTCAATTAACATGGTTGGAACGCAGAGCGGAAAGCGCTCTGGATGAGGGAAATATTACCCCGCGGTTATGACCACGCGTATTAAGTAATAAAAAAACGAATCAAAGGCAAAATCAATTTCAAAGGCCGGTCTCGAGGAAGGGGAATGAATATGTTGCAGTAAACCTTTGAAACTGAGACAGTAAAGGAATTGGAAGATGCTGCCTATCTGCAGTGAAGCAGAACCTCGACATAGACTCAAGCATAGGAGTGACGCATCACAGCGAAACTGCGGCACTTAACTCTTTAAACATCCACAGATCATTTTGCAGTGGCATTAGAGAGATCACACACTAAGAAGTAATTGAAGGGTAACTAACGTTCAGGCTTCTTGTTACTTAAAACTCTAGTTAATTCCTAAACCAATGTTACACTACGTATTCACGTCTTTTCACGGATCGTTGTACAAATAGCACTCAGCTTCACATACCACACACACACACACACACACACACACACACACACATTTATCCATTTGGCTAATATCAGGACCGAAATAATACATGTGGCGCAGCATTGCATTCTTTGTGAGCTCTCATTTGTCCGTTTAAAAAACAAAGACAACATCCGTCTATAATGAATGTTGAAGTCAGGGAGTTGAAAAGAGATTAGTATATCTCATCGCAGATGTTATGCTAACAGTTATCCAATAACATTTATGTACTATGAAAGCGTGTCGTAAAATAACAGACGTTTTATTTCTTAATTTCTACCGTTTTATTACCAACTCACATTTCGTGTTATTTAAGTAATCATTTACTGTATAACATGTATTATTTAAGATAAAAATGCTTTAACTGCTTATCAAACGTGTTTTCGTTGGTTATCTCCGCCGGCCGCTGTGACCCCGTGGTTCAAGGCGCTTTAGTCTGGGACCGCGCTACTGCTACGGTCGCAGGTTCGAAACCTGTCTCGGGCATTGATGTGTGATGTCCTTAGGTTAGTTAGGTTTAAGTAGTTCTAAGCCTAGGGGCTGACGACCTCAGATGTTAAGTCCCATAGTGCTTAGAGCCATTTGAACCATTTAGCTATCTCCGCTATTTCCCTCGGAATTTTATTGCACAGTTTGAATGCCTTGTAATAAACACTGTTTTGACTGTTTTAATGTTTCTCCGTCCATTTTGCTCTTAAGCTACTGCCAAGAACGTAAAGTAAGTGCGTAAATTATATTCATTACATGGAATTATTTTTATAATAGATTGGCGTAGAAATAGTAACCACTGTCACAATTTTACTCCATTTTTGGCTAGTATGGATCACGCAAACAGGTACCTCTGATTTAACTTACAGTCTTCTCAACAATTTTTCATTCGGTGAGTGCTGTTGTTTCCAAACTTTTATCCATTTTGCTCCATTTTTCTTTTTTGGCTTTCTCTGCAGATGGGAACTCGAAACTTTCTTTCGGAACGTATCTACTCAGAATTTTATGTTCTTCAGTCGTCATCTCTTTCAGATCACTTCTGATTTCTCTGAGACATTCCGAGCACGGAAATGTTTTCCAGTTGACAAGTTTTGAAATTCTGTTGTATGTATTGTTTCCGTTCGTCAAAACTAGATGGCCGCAATACATCGTTATACTCAAAGTGACTCTTTAAGATTTCCTGGTGGATATATTGCTAATAATCGTCACAGGTCCTCAAGAATCGGAAGAGTCCTCGGAAGATATGACATTAAGTGTGTTTTTCGACCACCTGTAAAACTGAGGAACCTGTTGGGTTCGGTTAAGGATGACCTTGGCCTGAGGAAACGTGGTGTGCACCAGATTCTTTGCCAGTGTGGGCGGCATGTATAGGCCAGACATGTCGCACTGTATAAGAATGCTGCGATGAACATCAGCGTCATACACTCACACGTCAACCGGAAAAGTCGGCAACTGGAGAACACTGTCTAAATACAAGACGTCGTATGAGTAATGTAAAGACGGAAATTTTAACCCTGGCATCATCTTTCTGGGATTGCGTCATTAAGGAACCAATACATATCCGTACAGTGGATAATGTCATCAACAAGGATGCGGAATTTCAACTGAATAGAGTCTGGAACCCTGCATTGGGTGCTATCAAATCACGGCGAGAAAATAAAGATTGTTTTCGATAACATATCCGTCATAAAACTGGTGTAGCATGGTTTTTTCTTTGCGTCTTTATACTCTTTCTTATCGTTCCATTCAGTTATTCAATTCTCTTGTTCGGATCTTCATTACTCCTGTTCTAATTTTAATCGTTATACGTTGTTGCCCCCAATGTTTGTCTCATGATTTTCCTCTCTTTCGTTTCCCTGTTTTCCCTGTTTTGTATTTCTCCCGTCTTAGTAAAATCGCCGGCCGCGGTGGCCGAGCGGTTTTAGGCGCTTCAGTCCGGAACCGAGCGACTGCTATGGTCGCAGGTTCGAATCCTGCCTCCGGCATGGATGTGTGTGATGTCCTTAGGTTAGTTAGGTTTAATTAGTTCTAAGTTCTAGGGGACTGATGACCTAAGATGTTAAGTTCCATAGTGCTCAGAGGCATTTTTTTTCTAGTAAAATCAAGGCATTCGACTGCGTATAAACGATCTTGTTTCATTACTGTAACATAATACCGAAACAATGCTTAAGAGGAGGTATGTGTCTTATGGTACAATTCTGCATTCAACTGAAAGGCCATTCCCATAGCCCTTGCCTGAGTTAATTAGCCTGCCCGTCACGGCCTGTTCTGTTTTACATCTTGGCTGTTGAATGGTTTTTAACAATTAAACAGATCGCCCTTCAGTTCTCGAAAAGTCAATCATTAGAGCTGCAATCCTCTGTGACAGATAGAAGCGCATTAGTGTTGTTCATATTTAGTGTTGTCACCAGGCCTAGTAGGGTATATAAGGGGCGTGAGCAGCATCAGACATTGAGTAATCACTCTGAAGGACACGGACATTGGCGTCGTCATGGGTCTCCATTTGGCCGGCTGGTCGAGTCGTGCAACATCCACATTTGTGTGATATTCAGATGTGACGGTGGCCCGTTGTTGTACGGTACGGGAGCGTCAGGGCAGACGTGATGTTCGCCAAGGTTCTGGTTGATCACATGCGACCAATACAACGTAGCATCGTCATATTGTGCACCAAACACGTCTTAACCCTTTCACATCTGCACCTCCCATCCCTGAACAAGTAACTGACTCCTGAACGTTGTGTGTCATCGTGCGCCATTGATTGGAGACTTGCAGCAACCGGAACAGGGAATCACCGTCTCACTGGTAGCCTGATTTAACGCCACAACACAAACTGTTGATTCTGGAGTAGTGACTTCAGCGGGAAGCATGGACTGTCGGTGAATGATGTCGAGTGATTTTCAGCCATGAGTCGCGGTTCTAGAATACCCACAGAGAATACCATCGGCGAGTATGGCATGGGGAGAGGTTCCATTCTTCCACTGTTTTGGAGAGACACAGCGGTGCTACTACTGGCATCATGGTGTGAGGTCACAACAAGTACGACTTCAGATCACGGCTGGTAGAGACTCAGGGAAATCTGACGTCACAGCAGTACGTCACAGACTTCCTGTGTCCTTGTGTACTACTTGTCAGGCGACATTATCGTCGTGCCATCTTTCAACAGGACAGTGCTCTTCCACCCATGGCAATTGTCTCTATAATCTGTCTGCATGATGTTGACGTAATCCCATGGCCAGGAAAACCCTCAGATCAGTACCCGATAGAACGTATCATGTGGGACTGTTTGGAAGTCAATTCCGGTCCAGTCGCAGCATCTAGGCTATCATGGACCAGGTACGATAGTTGTGAGCCAACTTGCCTCAGGACAGGATACAGCGACTTGCTCGACACCCTTCCCAACCGAATGAGTGCGCGCATCCAGGTCGGAGAACCTGAAACGTCATAGTGACGAGTGGTTTCATACTGCCACGTTTCTTGTAAATTTGACTCGGTTTTGAAATCACTGAAATACCATCACATAACCTCTCAACCCGTAAACTTTCATTTCGTTTCCTCCCCCCCCCCCCCCCGCCCCCTTCTGAGTGGTTCACATTTTTTGTACAAAGTATTTTTATTAACTCTTCCAATTTTTCCGTAGTCTGTGTTCATGTAATTGGGAGCACGTTGTATAAGAGTATTTGTCTCATATTACGTTTTTGCGTAAGGTATTTGAAGTCCTATTCGTTCTGTGAATCTTCTGGAAATTTTAATTTATCTTGTTAACGTTGCTGTCTCCGTATAGTACTGATAGATCGTTGATAAAAGGTAAATATAAAACTCCTGTTTTTACAGCCCAGTTCCACTTTTTTAGTTCTTCTTTCCATTCTGGGGTCACATTTTCATGAATACAACTGAACCAGAAAGTGGGTAGACCGTTTCCTTTTCTAACACATGTCCGCACTTCGAAAGATTCACTTATCTCTCACAAAAATTAAAATTTAGATTTTGTGACTATTAGTGACTGTTGAAATTTGTTTCTTGTTTTACTAACCACACCAAACTATTCCAAAATTTGAAATAGAGGTTTTCTGTTAAGATGGTCGCATATCTTTCTGAAGTCCGCAAAAACAGTGACATAGCGAATGTATTTTGCTATTATGCCTTCAATTATGAGGCTAATACCCAGCACCTGCTCCACACATGATCTTCCTTTCAGAAATCCACCTTGATAATATCCGCCCTTGTCGTCTACCTGCTTCTCTAGCCTATTAATTTCTGTGTATAGGATCTGATATGTAACTGGCAACAGTGATATTTTTCTGCAGCTGTTGGAATCAGTTTTATCTCCATTCTTATATAAAGGATGATTTAAGGTTCAAAACATGGCTCTGAGCACTATGGGACTTAACTTCTGAGGTCATCAGTCCCCTAGAACTTAGAACTACTTAAACCTAACTAACCTAAGGACATCACACACAGCCATGCCCGAGGCAGGATTCGAACCTGCGACCGTAGCGGTCGCGCGGCTCCAGACTGTAGCGCCTAGAACCGCTTGGCCACTTGGCCGGCGATGATTTAAGGTGCTCTTCAAAACCTCTGCAGTGTCCTCTGACACCAACAAATTTTGCATTTTACGTTTGAACATCTGCAAATAGATACCCTTCAAAGTTCTGCCTCAATTCTGTGACAAATCATCTTCACTTTCTGGTTTCTTGTTTGCCATGTCTCAATAACTTCTCTAAGTTCTCCGCTGGCTTAGATGCTGGAAACTTCACATCAGGAGTTGAGGTGAGAAGTCCCTCTTTTGGTTCTTGCAGTTTAATAGACTTTCTAAACATTTAGCTAATAATTCCCAGTTTTCTTTATTGGGTAATGCTAATTTCCCATTTTCTTTTCGAAACTTAAGTTTTCTTTTCTTTCTTTTCTTGGGTGTGGAGTTATATCTTGAAAGATTATACAGAGTAGGTCTAATTCAAAATTTTATGCACAGATTGAAGAACCTGATAGAGAAGTCGAAATAAAACAACTTTGAAATAGGATCATAGTCCTGGAAGTAATCCCGAGTCAGTGAAAGTTTTGGAGTATTAGGAACAATAAAGACAATCAATGTACACATGCTGTAACTTCGGCAAAGATAACGTATTGTTTCTGTGTAAGTACAACTGCTTGTCATTCGAGTACATTCCGTCTGGTTTCTTGCCTTTAGTGTCTTGTGTATTACTTCCTGTGTACATACATCTACTTTCATAGCCGCGCAGAGTGGCCTCGCGGTCTAGGTCGCCATGTCACGAATTGCGCGGCCTCTCCCGCCGGAGGTTCGAGTCCTCCCTCGGGCATGGGTGTGTGTGTGTGTGTTGTTCTTAGCGTAAGTTAGTTTAAGTAGTTTGTAAGTCTGGGGACCGATGACCTCCGCAGTTTGGTCCCTTACCAATTCACACACTTTTCATTTGTTTGCAAAAATATGTGTGAATTCCGAAGGCACCAAACTGCTGAGGTCATCGGTCCCTACACTTACACACTGCTTAAACTAACTTAATCTAATTTATGCTAAGAAAAACACACACACATCCATGCCCGAGGGAGGACTCGAACCTCCGGCGGGAGAGGCCGCGCAATTCGTGACATGGCGACCTAGACCGCGAGGCCACTCTGCGCGGCATTTGTTTGTATTGCAGTGCTATTGTGGACTGGTAGTTTACACTGCGGAATTACTGGAGGGAACTGAAGTGTTTATGATATGCACAGTGGTTTGCGATATGAAACGGTACACGTTTGCAGAACTGCTAGACATGTGATTGTAGACTTCCCCAATGTACACTCCTGGAAATGGAAAAAAGAACACATTGACACCGGTGTGTCAGACCCACCATACTTGCTCCGGACACTGCGAGAGGGCTGTACAAGCAATGATCACACGCACGGCACAGCGGACACACCAGGAACCGCGGTGTTGGCCGTCGAATGGAGCTAGCTGCGCAGCATTTGTGCACCGCCGCCGTCAGTGTCAGCCAGTTTGCCGTGGCATACGGAGCTCCATCGCAGTCTTTAACACTGGTAGCATGCCGCGACAGCGTGGACGTGAACCGTATGTGCAGTTGACGGACTTTGAGCGAGGGCGTATAGTGGGCATGCGGGAGGCCGGGTGGACGTACCGCCGAATTGCTCAACACGTGGGGCGTGAGGTCTCCACAGTACATCGATGTTGTCGCCAGTGGTCGGCGGAAGGTGCACGTGCCCGTCGACCTGGGACCGGACCGCAGCGACGCACGGATGCACGCCAAGACCGTAGGATCCTATGCAGTGCCGTAGGGGACCGCACCGCCACTTCCCAGCAAATTAGGGACACTGTTGCTCCTGGGGTATCGGCGAGGACCATTCGCAACCGTCTCCATGAAGCTGGGATACGGTCCCTCACACCGTTAGGCCGTCTTCCGCTCACGCCCCAACATCGTGCAGCCCGCCTCCAGTGGTGTCGCGACAGGCGTGAATGGAGGGACGAATGGAGACGTGTCGTCTTCAGCGATGAGAGTCGCTTCTGCCTTGGTGCCAATGATGGTCGTATGCGTGTTTGGCGCCGTGCAGGTGAGCGCCACAATCAGGACTGCATACGACCGAGGCACACAGGGCCAACACCCGGCATCATGGTGTGGGGAGCGATCTCCTACACTGGCCGTACACCACTGGTGATCGTCGAGGGGACACTGAATAGTGCACGGTACATCCAAACCGTCATCGAACCCATCGTTCTACCATTCCTAGACCGGCAAGGGAACTTGCTGTTCCAACAGGACAATGCACGTCCGCATGTATCCCGTGCCACCCAACGTGCTCTAGAAGGTGTAAGTCAACTACCCTGGCCAGCAAGATCTCCGGATCTGTCCCCCATTGAGCATGTTTGGGACTGGATGAAGCGTCGTCTCACGCGGTCTGCACGTCCAGCGCGAACGCTGGTCCAACTGAGGCGCCAGGTGGAAATGGCATGGCAAGCCGTTCCACAGGACTACATCCAGCATCTCTACGATCGTCTCCATGGGAGAATAGCAGCCTGCATTGCTGCGAAAGGTGGATATACACTGTACTAGTGCCGACATTGTGCATGCTCTGTTGCCTGTGTCTATGTGCCTGTGGTTCTGTCAGTGTGATCATGTGATGTATCTGACCCCAGGAATGTGTCAATAAAGTTTCCCTTTCCTGGGACAATGAATTCACGGTGTTCTTATTTCAATTTCCAGGAGTGTATACTGCTGACTAAATTTTCTCTGGCTTCCATCCGGATAGATGCGTTGAAATTCCGCGATATGTCAATGAGTGCCATTCTCATAATCTACTGGCAACGTGTGTTGGTGGTGCAGGTATCCCGTATACATATGTACCTCAGTGGCCGCCATCTCTCCCCTCTCCCCTCTCCTCCCCGCCTCCGCCCCCCCCCCATACCCAGGCCTCGTGGACCACCTAAACAGCACCCATAAGAGCATACAGCTCTCGACAGCGCTAGAACAGAATGGATATCTTCCATTCTGGACATTCTAATTAGAAGAAAAGCAGACGGTATCCTAGGGCATTCAATGTACAGAAAGAAGACCCACACCCACCTACATGCAACAAATTGTCATCATCTTGCGCAGTGGTACACTGTTGCAACGACTCTAGAACGCAGGGAACGTGCTATTTGTGACAAAGAGAGTCTCCCAGCCGAACTGCAGCACTTTAGAATGTGTTTCGACAACATGGGTACAGCGAAGCGCAGCTTAGACGTGCACTCAACAAACCGAAAGATACAGCCATCCGCAAAGAAGAGGTAGAGAAAGAGAAACTCGTCTTTATATTGGGCCTCCCTCAGCCGAAATTATGAGACTTCTTGGGAAAACATCAACGCTATCTTCCGACCACCACGAGAAACGAAAGATACGCTTGGCTCGGTAAA
The DNA here is from genome assembly GCF_021461385.2 of Schistocerca piceifrons. Taxonomy (NCBI): domain Eukaryota; kingdom Metazoa; phylum Arthropoda; class Insecta; order Orthoptera; family Acrididae; genus Schistocerca; species Schistocerca piceifrons. The sequence goes on from NC_060144.1 coordinate 503,143,617, forward strand.
AGAAAAGGTAAAATTGCAAGTGCCGGGTATGTAAAGTATCCCTTGCGAGTGGGGTCACCAGTACATCTGGTAAACACAGCGCTGTATCACGCAACGCTGTATGGAACAAATTAGATGCGTATGTTTGGGGCATAAAATTAAATCAGCAGTGGTAGGACATACACTCGAATCTGAGAAAACGAAAAAGTGGTGCTGAGCTAGTGGCTTTTGGAAGAGCATCGTCAAAGAACCAATTAAGATAAGGCTCCATGACAATGCCGTCAACACGGATGACGGCTACCAGCTACGTTCGGCATGGAACCCTGCATCAGCAGCCGTAACCTTAGAACGCTCCCACCAGTTGACTCTTAACGAGACTGGGCAGGAGTGAATTGACCTGGAGTCGAACGGTGGTCCGAACCCCCACCCAACCACGCCGAACTCCGTGCCTGACGCGAGGTTGGGGAGAGACGGCAGCCACTTAGGAACATATATTGGATGCCCGTGCCTTCTCTACACTTTGCCAGAAGATGACGAAAATTACACTCATCGGAAAGTCATAGCAATTTCAACACAGCCTCCCCTCCTAGATAGAAAACCAAAAAGATTTCTTCTGTGAGACGTACATTTCATGTATGGCAGGACCACTGTCAATGCACATGAAGCTCAACGCCTGTACCATGCCTAGTATCCAAAAAAGACCTCAACCACCGCTTCGAGCATTACAAACCGTTCACGGCTGACTCGGGGAAAACGGCACCTTACGTCGATTGCACGATGCCCACGGAATAATCGAACAGACTGTATCGAAGATGAGGTACTCGCACATTTGGAAGAACAGTCGCCAAAAGTCACGTGTATCATAGCTTATGCCATATATATGATCTCTGACAAAATTTTCGGTTTTGGGTGTGGATAGTTCAGCGTTGTAAGAATGAGCCCAGTAGTCTAAGAAACTTGTCCACAGATGAGTCACAATTCACCAGAGATGGGTTCTTTAACCGATTCGAACACCACCTCCAACCGAAGTTTGCTGTGAATGTATGGGACGGCATTATTGGAAATCAAGTGATCGAACAACACATCCTTTCACTACGATTGAATAGAGTAAAATAGAAGGTTTTCATCTAACAATCTCTTTCAGAATTGGTAGAGGGTGTACCACTTAATACGCACCTGAAAAATAACGTAATATTGAATTACGCCACTGCTACGGTACCAGTCAACTGTCACCACAATAACGCTGAATGCTGCAGCTTAAAAATGCCCATCTCAGTAATACACAAGGCAAAATTTCTGAACTTATCAAATCGGCAGCAGTCAGAAAGACGTTAACATCTCCAGGCGTCTGTCTCCAAGTTACCCTACTCGGACTTGAAACTCTGGGCCAAGTAACTTGACTGGCTTACAAGAGTCTAAACTTCAAGTGCAACTTGAAGATATGCTTTTCCAAAAATGGCTCTGAGCACTATGGGACTTAACATCTGAGGTCATCATCCCCTAGAACTTAGAACTACTTAAACCTAACTAACCTAAGGGCATCACACACATCCATGCCCGAGGCAGGATTCGAACCTGCGACCGTAGCAGTCACGCGGTTCCGGACTGAAGCGCCTAGAACCGCTCGGCCACCGCGGCCGGCTATGCTTTTTCACTACTCATCCAAAGATACTACTTGTTTAGCAGGCGAAAATAGAGACTTTGCAGTCTTTGAGTCATGAGAGTGATTTTGATTTGCAAGCAAAAAGAAAAGTTGTTTTCAATGGGAAATGCCTGCACTCCTCACTAGTCATGTAGAAATCCATTCTATCGACCTAAAGATGAGGCACAAGTTCCAAAAACTTGAAGTGGGCCTTATGGAAAATTGTTTGGCTGTTACAGATCAAACGATTAATGAGTTGCAATGACAAGTACCATTCTGGCCACTGTCAAAAATTTATTGAGCAACTTCCAAAGTTTGCGTCGTTGTGTCTTCAAAATTATTACTTCATTCATGATTCGTTAGTGGAAGACAACTGCTTCTTTCCTATTATGTACAGTTCTAGCTTGCCAAGAAGCAACATGAACAGAGTAGGGAAGAAGTAAGACAGAGAGATCGATGAGTACTAAAGAAGAAACGAACTACGAACATGTTGAAAGAATTCCTCTCGTGTTCATCTCAAATCATGATGTCCAGACGCCAACCGGAATCCAGGCGCCTTAAGCAGCAACAATATCCTTCGTATCGATTTCGTATACAGGACTTGAAACCAATATTGTGTGTTAATTTATTTTTCTCTGTGCTCCAGTATGATAGTGATTCAAGAATCTGCCAAAATCTGTAGGAATTGATGGCGTGTAGGTGACGCCACAAATGTGGATATGCCGAAAGACGTCTAAAATCTGACCATTGTCGGGGGGTCTCAGCCTTCCAATGTTCTTAAGAGCCACGGCAATGTTACTCCTACTGTCATAGTGTGGGGATCCCTTCGGCATGGCTTCATGTCACAGATGAGGGAACTCTGGTGGCAGAACGGTACGTAACAAACATCCTGCGACTACATCGTGGTCCCGTTTATCAACGTGATAATGACCGTCAACACACGGCACGTGTCCCTATAACCTATCTGCGTGACGATGAGTTACTCCCATGGCCAACAAGATCCCCAAACCAGTCCCCGATAGAAAATGTGTGAGACCAGCTCGGAAGTCAACTCCGTGCCAGTGACAGTATTGAAGATATCCAGGACCAGTTACAATAGTTGTGCGCCAGCTTGCCTCAGGAGAGGACACAACGGCTTAATTACACCCTTCCCAATTAAATCAGTGGGATGAAACATCATACTAATAAATGGGCTCATGCTGCCAAGTTTTTTTTATAAACTTTACTCGATTTTGTAATCACTGCAGTGACACCTTGTTTTTCAGGCAATGCAGTAACCAGTTGTAGACATCTACATCTACGTGATCACTCTACTATTCACAATAAAGTGCCTGGCAGAGGGTTCAATGAACCACATTCAAGCTGTCTCTCTATCGTTCCACTCCCAAACGGCGCGCGGGAAAAACGAGACCTTAAATCTTTCTGTGCAAGCCCCGATTTCTCTTATTATATATCGAGATGATCATTTCTCCCTATGTAGATGTGTGCCGACAGAGTGTTTTCGCAGTCGGAGGAGAAAACTAGTAATTGAAATTCCATGAGAAGATCCCGTCGCAACGAAAAACGCCTTTGTTTTAATGGTTGCCATTCCAATTCACGTATCATGTCTGTGGTACTATCTCCCCTATTTCGTCATAATACAAAAAGAGCTGCCCTTCTTTGTACTTTTTCGATGTCATCCGCCACTCCCAACTGATGCGGATGCCATACCGCACAGCAACACTCCAGATTAGGGCGGACAAACTTTGTGTAAGCAGTGTTTTTAGCAGACCTCTTGCTCCCTCTAAATGTTCTGCCAGTGAATCGCAGTCTTTGGTTGGCTCTACCCACAACATTATCTATGTATTCGTTCCAGTTTAAGGTATTTGTAATTGTAATCCCTAGGTATTAAGTTGAATTTACAGCCCTCAGATTTATGTGACTTACCGCGTAATCGAAATTTAGCTGGTTTCTTTTATTACTCATGTGAATAACTTCACACTTTTCTTTATTCAGGGTCAAGTGCCACTTTTCGTACCATACAGATACCTTATCTAAATCATTTTGCAACTCCTTTTGGTCATCTGATGACTTCACAAGACGGTAAATGACAGCATCATCTACAAACAATCTAAGACGACTACTGAGATTGTCTCGTACGTCGTTAATATTGATCAGAAACAATAGAGGGAAACCCCGGATAATACTTCCGTTTTAACGATGACTTTCCGTCTATTACTACGAACTGTGACCTTTCTGACAACAAATCATGAATCCAGTCGCACAACTGAGGCGATACCCCATAGGCACGCAGTTAGCTAGTTGTGTTTCGCAAAACGATATTTTCTGAATCCGTGCTGACTACGTGCCAATAAATCGTTTTATTCGAGGTACTTCATAATGTTCGAATACAGTATATGTTCGAAAACCCTACTGCAAATCGACGTTAGTGATATGTGCCTCCTACTTCCATTTTTGGGTATTGGTGTGACTTGAGGAATTTTCCAGTCTTTACGTACGGATCTTTCTGTGAGCGACCGGTTGTATATAATTGCTAAATATGGAGCTATTTTATCAGCAAACACTGAGAGGAACCTGACTGGTACACAATCTGGATCAGAAGCCTTGCTTTTATTAAGTGATTTAGGTTGCTTTGTGACACCGAGGATATCTATTTCTATATTTCTCCTCTTGGCAGTTGTTCTTGATTGGAATTCAGGAATATTTACTTCGTCTTCTTCGGTGAAGGAGTTTCGGAAAATCATGTTTAATAACTCTGCTTTAGTGACACTCTCATCAGTGACATGTTATCGCGCAGTGGAGGTGTTGATTGCGTCTTGCCGCTAATGTGCTTTATATATGACCAGAATCTCTTTGGGTTTTCTGCCAGATTTCGAGACAGACTTTCGTTGTGGAAATTATTGGAAGCATCTCGCACTGAAGTACGCACTATATTTCGAACTTCTGCAAAACTTCGCCAGTCTTGGGGACGTTGTGTTCTTTTAAATTTGGCATGCTTTTTCTCGCTGCTTCTGCAACAGCGATATGATACGTTTTGTGTACTATGGGGGATCAGTACCATCACTTTTTAATTTATATGGTATATATATCTCTCACTTGCTGTCGATACTATCTCTCTGTAATCATTCCATAGCTTTTCTAAGCTTACATGAACAGATCGGAATGGGTGCAGACCGTCTCTTAAGAAAGCATTAAGAGCATTTTTATCAGCTTTTTTAAATAGATATACTTTGCGTTTCTTTTTGGTGGTTGTAGGTGTCACGGTATTCAGCCTAACAGCAACTGCCTTGTGGTCGCTATCACTGTATTCGTCACGATACCCACTACTTGTCCAGGTTTATTTGTTGCTGAGAGGTCAAGTATGCTTTGGCAACCATTTACGCTTCGAGTGAGCTCATGAACTAATTGTTCAAAACAATTTTCTGAGAAAGCATTCAGGACGATTTCGGATGACGTTTTAAGCCTGCCGCCGGCTTTAAACGTATAATTTTCCCAGCATATCGAGGGTAGATTAAAGACACCACCGTCTATAATTGTATGAGTGGGGTACCTATTTGAAACGAGACTCACGTTTTCTTTGAGCAGTTCAGCAGCTATATCCTCTGAGTCGGGGGGTCGGTAAAACGACCCAATTAATAGTTAAGTCCGATTGTCAAGTATAACCTCTTCCCATACTATTTCGCAGGAACTATCTACTTCAGCCGGCCGGAGTGGCCGAGCGGTTCTAGACGCTACAGTCTGGAGCCGCGCGACCGCTACGGTCGCAGGTTCGAATCCTGCCTCGGGCATGGATGTGTGTGAAGTCCTTAGGTTAGATAGGTTAAAATAGTTCTAAGTTCTAGGGGACTCATGAACTCAGAAGTTAAGTCCCATAGTGCTTAGAGCCAACTATCTACTTCAGTTTCACTACAAGGCAAACTACTTTTGACAGCAATAAATACTCCACCACCAATTGTATTTAATCTGAACACTGAACACTGTTAGATCGTTAGAAAAAAAATTCTCCTGAGCGTATTTCCGTCATTAGCCAGTTTTCTGTACCTATTACTATTTGAGCTTCAGTGCTTTCTATTAGGGCTTGCAGCTCTGGTTTTTTCAAATTGGATTACTCGAGGGCGATCGTATATTTACCTGCTGAACTCACATGGTCTGCGCTGCGGAACTAGTTGATATATTACTTATTGCTACCCTGAGGATACCAGTTAATTGCTAGATTGTCTATTGTGCGCTAAAACTGTTAAGCAATATACGGGGTGTTCCCGTAAGAGCGTGTAAAAATTTAAAAGGACACAGATGATGCTCCACTGAACAATTTGATATTTGGAACCTGGGGCCGGAAAAACCAGCTTAAGGAGGTAATAGGAATAAAATCGCATTAATGTGTACTGTTTTATTTACGTTAGTCACAGTTAACTGCAACTACCATTATTGACACAATGAATGCACCATTTGTATTGGCTCTTAGAAAATGTGCTGAATGTGACGGCCATCAACCTCAATACAAGCATGACATCGGCGAAAAAGATTCTGACCCACCCTGACAAACATCCCTGGTGTGTTTCGAATCGCGTCACGACCTCTACAATTCTGACAACGAATTCCATCTATGTATCTACTGCTGTCTCATACACGAGAGACTTCAGATATCCCCATTGGAAATAATCAAAGGAATTCAGGTCAGGTGACCTCGCAGGCCATGGAATAGGACCTCCGCTTCCGATACAGCGACCAGATACCACAGCATTGAGATGGTTGCGGACATCCACACTGAAGTGAGGCGGTGCACCGTCTTGTTGTGTCCACATGGTCTCACAAACAGCCAAGGGTACGATGTCCAACAACTGAGGTAGAACTCTTTGCACGAATCTCAAGTACAGGTAGCCATTCAGACGGCCAGGTAGAAGATATGGCTCAATGAGATTGTCGCCTAAAATGTCGGCACAGAGGTCCACAGCAAAACGTACTTGATGGTGTGGACTCTACCACAGCGTAACGGTTTTCCTCAACCCACACACACGGCTATTCCTGCTGTTCTAAATACCACCACGATTAGAGGAGGCCTCGTCAGTGAACAGCACGATCTGAAGGAAATCTGTTCGATCAACCCATTGCTGGAGCAACCACTCACACAATACGACCCTTGGCGCAAAGTCAGTCACAAGCATTGGAAGGACTCGTTAAGGGTGATATGGGTGTAATTGTTGTTTGTGGAGTATCCGACACACGCTAGTACGTGCAGTGCCCATTTCAAGTACAATACGACGAGTCTTGTGGTGGGGTCCTCTGCAACACGTTTCAGCGCCTCCTTTTCAAAATCGGGTGCGCGAGTGGCCCTCATTTTTTCAGGTCCCTCGTTTCTTGTTTCCAATTAACCAGTGTTCCGCAATCATCGATCGAGAGGAATAAACACTCGTCTTGACAAATGATGCCCGAGTTCTGCGAAACTGTACCGGTATTGCTCCATCGTATTGTACCGTAGTACAATGAGCAGTGAATGGATCTGTCGTTGGTTCATAGCACGTTTTGTCATGGGACAATGTAAATACAATACAAAAAGTCATCTTATAGACAAGTAAACAAAACCTGCATTACTTCCTAGTAATCAGGCTCGTCCTCTTCGTTTTCTTGCAGGAAATAAAGAATGTACAGTACGTGTACACTTGTACTCATATTACATATAAACAAGCTGGAAAACAATAATGCTAGACAAAACGGAAGACAACTTTATTTCCTTATCTCCTTAAACTGGCTTCTCCAGCCTCAGTTTCTCTACCTCAAGTTGTTCAGTGCAGCATTGTCTATCTGCTGTCACGTTTCTGCGAGCTCTTACGGAAATACCCTGTATGTCAGTCAGACACAGGCAAAGAGCTTTAATGTCTCATACAGCTACTCACCGCTTAGCAATTGTGGACGCAGTTTCTTCGGGACGAGTGGCGGAGGAATCCCGGCCGCAAGGAGGCAGGACAATGACTTGTTGCGAGTCCCAGAAAAGACCTGTCAAGCACAGGCATCTCAACGGGCGGCATTCTGACGTTCGGAAAAGATCTGGCGGCGATGCAGGAAGAGAGAGGCGAGTGCCGTAACAGACAGTTTAGCAAACATCTGCGACAACTGGATGACGTAACAATTTTAAAGATATAATTTTAAAGATACAATTTTAAAGATATAACCAAGCAGAATTAAGAAGTAGTTTCGTACCTTTCTGAGAATGGTTAAGCTTCTAGTTGTTACTGTCACTCATTTGTTGCTTGATCTGCAGTAATTGTCACTGACTACATATTATCAACAATGTTCGTTTACTATAAGTTCACCAATTTTAACGGTTTGCCTAGGAGACTGTCGTTGTGGCATATTGATCGCATATTTCAGCCCACAAGCTATCAGGACTCCAGAAATTCATTATTTGACGAGATAAACGAACTTCAGTCGGACTAAAAACTCAAACAATTTAATTGTCATTGAGACTGTTGAACTCATTAATACTGTACGTTGTCTTTGACCCAAGATGTAATGATGCTGTGATGTGTGATTCAGTACATCCTTAAATAAAGCCAGACCCGAACACTGAAAACTTCACACGAAGTGCAGCGCAGCCCGAGGTCTAAGTTAGATATGCAGGTGACCGTTTGGATACGAAACCACAGAATGTGATTTCACGTGGAAAGGTAAAATTCGTATGATGGTGCATACTTTACGTATGTTGGATTTCCAAAAACTCATTTTTATCTGCTCTTTCGATTACGCCATTTGTCAACCAGGTAAGTGGTTTAAGTAGGTTCAGTATTACCAAGGATGTAATTTCAATTAATTTCTGCTGTTTTCAGACTTTTTTCAATACTTTCCGTCATAATTAGAGAGAAAATGCCAACTTTTTGCTTTAAATTCTGGAAAATGTGGACGAAAACTGAAGAAAACTGGAAAAAATACTTAGCAATACTAATTACAATTCGGCTCGTTTGTGGCGAGGTACCAAAATGTTTGGCTTCTCAACGGCTGTGTCTTTGAAGTGGTATAAAAGTGACGCAGCTTGAAATGTGGCATACAGGGCGTTTCTTAATTCTCCATAAATACATATCAAACTGAGTACAAAATGATTCAAACAGAAAACCATGTTTAGAGGCAAACCATTTCCTTGGAACCCGGATATAGTAGGCGAAAGAGCAGTAGTGATCTTTAGGACTTTGGACATTACCATCTTGTGAATGGCATCCAGTACGAGGAGTTGTTGTTGTTGTTGTTGTTGTTGTGGTCTTCAGTCCAGAGACTGGTGTGATGCAGCTCTCCATGCTACTGTATCCTGTGCAAGCTTCTTCATCTCCCAGTACCTACTGCAACCTACATCCTTCAGAATCTGCTTAGTGTATTCACCTCTTGGTCTCCCTCTACGATTTTTACCCCCCACGTTGCCCTCCAGTACTAAACTGGCGATTCCTTGATGCATCTGAATAAGTCCTACCAACCGATCCCTTCTTCTAGTCCATGTTTCACTTCCATACATGGCTACACTCCATACAAATACTTTCAGAAACAACTTCCCGACAGTTAAACCTATACTCGATGTTAACAAATTTCTCTTCTCCGAAACGCTTTCCTTGGCATTCCCAGTCTACATTTTATATCCTCTCTACTTCGACCATCAACAGTTATTTTGCTCCCCAAGTAGCAAAACTTTTTTACTACTTTAAGCGTCTCATTTCCTAATCTGATTTCCTCAGCATCACCCGATTTAATTCGACAAGATTCCATTATCCTCGTTTTGTTTTTATTGATGTTCAACTTATATTCTCCTTTCAAGACACTGTCCATTCCGTTCAGCTGCTCTTGCAGGTCCTTGGCTGCCTCTAATAGAATTACAATGTCATCGGCGAACCTCAAAGTTTTTATTTCTTCTCCTTGGATAATAATTCCTACTCCGAATTTTTCTTTTGGTTTTATTTGCTGCTTGCAGAATATACAGATTGAATAACATCGGGGATAGGCTGCAATCCTGTCTCACTCCCTTCCCAACCACTGCACCTCGACTCTTATAACTGCCTTCTGGTTTCTGTACAAATTGTAAATAGCCTTTCGCTCCCTGTATTTTACCCCTGCCACCTTCAGCATTTGAAAGAGAGTATTCCAGTCAATATTGTCAAAAGCTTTCTCTAAGTCTACATGTGCTAGAAACGTAGGTTTGCCTTTCCTTAATCTACTTTCTAAGATAAGTCGTAGGGTCAGTATTGCCTCATGTGTTCCAACATTTCTACGGAATCCAAACTGTTCTTCCCCGAGGTCGGCTTCTACCAGTTTTTCCATTCGTCTGTAAAGACTTTGTGTTAGTATTTGTGTTAGTATTTTGCAGCCTTGGCTTATTAAACTGATAGTTCGGTAATTTTCACATCTTTTAACCCCCTGCTTCCTTTGGGAATGGAATTATTATATTCTTCTTGACGTCTGAGGGCATTTTGCCTGTCTCTTACATTTTGCTCACCAGATGGTAGAGTTTTGTCAGGGCTGGCTCCCCCAAGGCTATCAGTAGCTCTAATGGAATGTTGTCTACTCCTCGGGCCTTGTTTCGATTTCGGTCTTTCAGCGCTCTGTAAAACTCCTCACGCAGTATCATATTTCCCACTTCATTTACATCTGCATCCTCTTCCATTTCCATAATATTGTCTTCAAGTAGATCGCCCTTGTATAGAGCCTCTACATACTCCTTCCACCTTTCTGCTTTGCTTTCTTTGCTTAGAACTGGGTTTCCATCTGAGCTCTTGATATTCATACAAGTGGTTCTCTTTTAACCAAAGGTCTCTTTAATTTTCCTGTAGGTAGTATCTATCTTAGCCCTAGTGATATACGCCTCTACATCCTTACATTTGTCCTCTAGCCATCCCTGCTTAGCCATTTTGCACTTCCTGTCGATCTCATTTTTGAGACGTGTGTATTCCTTTTTGCATGCTTCATTTAGTGCATTTTTGTATTTTCTCCTTTCATCAATTAAATTCAATATCTCTTCTGTTACCCAAGGATTTCTAGTGGCCCTCGTCTTTTTGCCGACTTGATCTCTGCTGCCTTCACTATTTCGTCTCTCAAAGCTACCCGTTCTTCTTCTACTGTATTTCTTTCCCTCATTCTTGTCAATCATTCCCTAATGCTCTCCCTAAAACTCTCTACAACCTCTGGTTCGGTTAGTCTATCCAGGTCCCATCTCCTTAAATTCCCTCCTTTTTGCAATTTCTTCAGTTTTAATCTACAGTTCACAACTAATAGATTGTGGTCAGTGTCCACATCTGCCCATGGAAAAGTCTTACAATTTAAAACCTGGCTCCTAAATATTTGTCTTACCATTATATAATCTATCTGAAACCTTTCAGTATCTCCAGGCTTCTTCCATGTATACAACCTACTTTCATGATTCTTGAACCAAGTGTTAGCTATGAATAAGATACGCTCTGTGCAAAATTCTACCAAGCGGCTTCCTCTTTCATTCCTTACACCCATTGCATGTTCACCTACTACGTTTCCTTCTCTGTCTTTTCCTACTGTCGAATTCCAGTCACCAATAACTATTAAATTTTCGTCTCCCTTCACTCTCTGAATAATTTCTTTTATCTCATCATGCATTTCATCAATCTCTTCGGTATCTGCGGAGCTAGTTGGCATATGAACTTTTACTACTGTGGAAAGCGTGGGCTTCGTATCTATCTTGCCACAATAATGGGTTCACTATGCTGTTTGTTGTAGCTTACAAGCATTCCTATTTTTTTATTCATTATTAAACCTACTCCTGCATTACCACTATTTAATTTTGTATTTGTATCCCTTTATTCACCTGACCAGAAATCTTGTTCCTCCTGCCACCGAACTTCACTAATTCCCACTATATGTAACTTTAACTTCTCCATTTCCCTTTTTAAATTTTCTAACCTATCTGCCCGATTATGCGATCTGACATTCCACGCTCCGACTCGCAGAATGCCAGTTTCCTTTCTCCTGATAACAACGTCCTCCTGAGTAGTCCCCGCTCGGAGATCCGAATGGGGGAGTATTTTAGCCAAGAAGACGCCATCATCATTTAACCATACAGTAAACCTGCATCCTCTCAGGAAATATGACGGCTGTAGTTTGCCCTTGCTTTCAACCGTTCGCAGTACCAGCACAGGAAGGCCGTTTTGGTTAGTGTTACAAGGCCAGATCAGTTAATCATCCAGACTGTTGCTCCTGCAACTACTGAAAAGGCTGCTGCCCCTCTTCTGGAACCACACGTTTGTCTGGCTTCTCAACACATACCCCTCCATTGTGGTTGCACCTCTGGTACGGCTATCTGTATCGCTGAGGCACGCAAGCCTCCCCACCATCGGCAAGGTTCAAATGGCTCTGAGCACTATGGGACTTAACATCTATGGTCATCAGTCCCCTAGAACTTAGAACTACTTAAACCTAACTAAGGACATCACACAACACCCAGCCATCACGAGGCAGAGAAAATCCCTGACCCCGCCGGGAATCGAACCCGGGAACCCGGGCGTGGGAAGCGACAACGCTACCGCACGACCACGAGATGCGGGCCCATCGGCAAGGTCCATGTTTCATGTGGGAGGAGTACCAAATTAAATTCAGTACTCACACGCCCTATGTTAAGAGGCACTGATGGTCCGCATGCATTCTTACATCTACACTTAACGTTGGGCGTTGGTACCGCTTCTACAACCACATCTACATACACAGTCCGCAAGTCACCGTACGGTGCGTGGCAGAGGTTACCATGTAGCTCTACTAGTCATTTCCTTCCCTGTTCCACTCGCAAACAGAAAGAGCAAAAAACGACTATTTATATGCTTCCGTAGAAACTCTAATTTCTCGTATCTTATCTTCATGGTCCTTCATGCAAGGTATGTTTGTGGCACTACATTCGTTCGGCAGTCAGTTTCAAATGCTAGTTCTCTAAATTTTCTAAGTAGTGTTCCTTTAAAAGAACGTCGTCTTCCCTTCAGGGATTTCCATTTGAGTTCCCGAAGCATCTCCGTAACAGTCACGTGATGCTAGAGCCTACCTGTAACAAACTGTTAATTTGTAGCAGTGTGATAACTGCCATAGTAACAGGAACACTTTCAGCAAATACACTCCTGGAAATGGAAAAAAGAACACATTGACACCGGTGTGTCAGACCCACCATACTTGCTCCGGACACTGCGAGAGGGCTGTACAAGCAATGATCACACGCACGGCACAGCGGACACACCAGGAACCGCGGTGTTGGCCGTCGAATGGAGCTAGCTGCGCAGCATTTGTGCACCGCCGCCGTCAGTGTCAGCCAGTTTGCCGTGGCATACGGAGCTCCATCGCAGTCTTTAACACTGGTAGCATGCCGCGACAGCGTGGACGTGAACCGTATGTGCAGTTGACGGACTTTGAGCGAGGGCGTATAGTGGGCATGCGGGAGGCCGGGTGGACGTACCGCCGAATTGCTCAACACGTGGGGCGTGAGGTCTCCACAGTACATCGATGTTGTCGCCAGTGGTCGGCGGAAGGTGCACGTGCCCGTCGACCTGGGACCGGGCGCAGCGACGCACGGATGCACGCCAAGACCGTAGGATCCTACGCAGTGCCGTAGGGGACCGCACCGCCACTTCCCAGCAAATTAGGGACACTGTTGCTCCTGGGGTGTCGGCGAGGACCATTCGCAACCGTCTCCGTGAAGCTGGGCTACGGTCCCGCACACCGTTAGGCCGTCTTCCTCTCACGCCCCAACATCGTGCAGCCCGCCTCCAGTGGTGTCGCGACAGGCGTGAATGGAGGGATGAATGGAGACGTGTCGTCTTCAGCGATGAGAGTCGCTTCTGCCTTGGTGCCAATGATGGTCGTATGCGTGTTTGGCGCCGTGCAGGTGAGCGCCACAATCAGGACTGCATACGACCGAGGCACACAGGGCCAACACCCGGCATCATGGTGTGGGGAGCGATCTCCTACACTGGCCGTACACCACTGGTGATCGTCGAGGGGACACTGAATAGTGCACGGCACATCCAAACCGTCATCGAACCCATCGTTCTACCATTCCTAGACGGGCAAGGGAACTTGCTGTTCCAACAGGACAATGCACGTCCGCATGTATCCCGTGCCACCCAACGTGCTCTAGAAGGTGTAAGTCAACTACCCTGGCCAGCAAGATCTCCGGATCTGTCCCCCATTGAGCATATTTGGGACTGGATGAAGCGTCGTCTCACGCGGTGTGCACGTCCAGCACGAACGCTGGTCCATCTGAGGCGCCAGGTGGAAATGGCATGGCAAGCCGCTCCACAGGACTACATCCAGCATCTCTACGATCGTCTCCATGGGAGAATAGCAGCCTGCATTGCTGCGAAAGGTGGATATACACTGTACTAGTGCCGACATTGTGCATGCTCTGTTGCCTGTGTCTATGTGCCTGTGGTTCTGTCAGTGTGATCACGTGATGTATCTGACCCCAGGAATGTGTCAATAAAGTTTCCCCTTCCTGGGACAATGAATTCACGGTGTTCTTATTTCAATTTCCAGGAGTGTAGAATGAGGACTAAAACAATATGTTGTTCATAAAAAGTCTTAAACATGTTTGTTACTGTAGTGAGGTTACATACTTCACTAAACACGGGCTCGCATTGACTAGGTTTACGTAACACAGGACGTTTCTCCATACCTAGGTTTTCATAACACAGGTCATCCATACCTGTGCACTTCAAAATACGCGGGGCGTTCAATAAGTAATGCAACACTTTTTTCTGGAAGCAGATTGGTTTCATTCAGGATTCCAATACACCATTTTTTTTCCACTCCTTTGGCTACAAAAGCCTATTTTTCAACCTCTTCTCCGTTCAATACCATGGCATGACGCTACCTCACTGAGAGGGCATGCATGCCCGCATGGTACTGCTCTACTGTCAGACATCAGAGCCAAAGTCTTTCTGCACGAATAACCTCCCATTCATCCACGTACCGGTTCCCACCGAGTGCATCATTCACTGGGTCAAAAACACGGAACTCGGAAGGTGCGAGATGCGGGTTGCCTTGTCATGGACAGGGAGCAGTTCGTATGCATTTTTGTGGCGTCAAACACGCTGAAATCGTTTCTTCAACTTTTTGAGGGTAGCGAATACAGTTCGAAGTTGATCGTTGCACCACGAAGCAAGACATCAAACAGAAGAACCCCTTCAGAGGCCCATAAGACCATCCACATGAGTTTACGGCTGAGGATTCGGCTCTGAACTTTTTCTTCGGAGGAGAGATGGTGCAGACCCACTCCATGGATTGACGTTTTCTTTCCGGTTCGAAATGATGAACCTATGTTTCATTGGCTGCGATTATGTGACACAAAAAACTGTCACGCTCAGCCTCGTAACGCGCAAGCAATTGCGCAGCGACAGTCCTTCGTTTTCTTTATGGTGTTCTGTTAGGCGGCAAGGAACTCAGTGGGCACAGTCAGACTGGTGGACGAGTGTTTCAGCACTACCAATAAAGACGTGCAGTGTTTGCGATCAGTCCATCACCTCGAATGAGAATGTCCGTACGTTCAAACATTGCAGGAGTCACAATTGTATGCGGCCGAAGGCACGAGGGAGCTAAGATAGTTTTGCGTGACGTTGTTGCAATGATGACAGACGCCTCGCCCTACGACTCACCGTGTTTATGTTCACTGCCACGTGTCCGTAGACATTCTGCAAGCGCCTGTGAATATCTGTGACGATCTGGTTTTCCTCCAAAAGAAACTCAATGACAGCTCTCTGCTTGGAACACATCCGCGTCAGAGACGCCATTTTGAAGATTACGTAGCGGGTGATCAAAAAGTCAGTAAAAATTTGAAAACTGAATAAATCACGGAATAATGTAGATAGAGAGGTACAAATTGACACGCATGCTTGTAATGACATGGGGTTTTATTAGAACCAAAAAAATACAAAAATTCACAAAATGTCCGACAGATGGCGCTTCATCTGATCAGAATAGCAATAATTAGCATAACAAAGTAAGACAAAGCGAAGATGATGTTCCTTACAGGAAATGCTCAATATGTGCGCCATCATTCCTCAACTATATCTGTAGTCGAGGAATAATGTTGTGAACAGTACTGTAAAGCATGTCCGGAGTTATGATGAGGCAATGGCGTCGGATGTTGTCTTTTAGCATCCCTAGAGATGTCGGTCGATCACGACACACTTGCGACTTCAGGTAACCCCGAAGCCAATAATCGCACGGACTGAGGTCTGGAGACCTGGGAGGCTAAGCATGACGAAAGTGGCGGCTGAGCACATGATCATCACCAAACGACGCGTGCAAGAGATCTTTCACGCGTCTAGCAATTTTTTTTTGTTTTTTTTTTCTAATAAAACCCCATGTCATTCCAAGCATGTGTGTCAATTTTTACCTCTCTATCTACATTATTCCGTGGTTTATTAAGTTTTCAAATTTATACTGACTGTTTGACCACCCGGTAGAAGCCGCCACCTTTGGGAACGTCATGAAACTATAGGGGCCGAAGGGGAAATACTCCACGATGCCCCATAACAAATTCTGCATCACTCAACCAAAACTGGCCAATAAATATGTTTTGCATTACTTATGTATGTCTCGTATGACTCGTAATGTTGTAGCAGCCATATTAGGTGCTTTCATCAATAGTTGATGTGATTTCATTGGTTGTGGCGGTTTATCTGAGTGTAAAGGCAGCTAAAATTCCGCCGAGTCATCCTCTGCCAATGGCGTCACTGGATGCGGTATAGACGGGTTCTTGCCATCACACCGCTTTCCCGGTCGTTGTAGGGTTTCTCGACCTTAGAACCACTACTAATCGGTGGAGTAGCTCCTCAGTCGACCTCACGAGGATGTGTGCATCCCGTACCAGGCCTCCCACCAAGCAAAAATCCCTGGCACTACCGGGAATCGATCCCAGGCTCCTTCCATAGCAGTCAATCGCGCTGACCACTCAATTACGGAGGTCGACCTATCTGAATGTAGCCGATACCTAATGCACAATCACAATGTAGAAGTCTCCTTAAGGCTTGAAAACAACTTACACTGATTCACTGTGTTGTTTCCACAAACAATCAACTGCTTGCTGCCGGCCGCGGTGGCCGTGCGGTTCTAGGCGCTCCAGTCCGGAGCCGCGCTGTTGCTACGGTCGCAGGTTCGAGTCCTGCCTCGGGCATGGGTGTATGTGATGTCCTTAGGTTAGTTAGGTTTAAGTAGTTCTAAGTTCTAGGGGACTGACAACCACAGCAGTTGAGTCCCACAGTGCTCAGAGCCATTTTTTGAACTGCTTGCTGTTGCTGAGAGCCTACACTGCTGGATCATCACCAGATCACTAACGGAAGTTGACTACTGCCTGTTGATGCAGTCGGGAGTGGTGTTGATTATACAAAACAGTTTACCAAAAAGAAAGCCCGATCGAGGTGGCTCAGTGGTCAGCACATGGTTCAAACCCACGTCCGGCCATCCTAATTTAGTTTTTCCGTGATTTCCCTAAATCGCTTCAGGCGACTTGCTTCCCTAATCCAATGGTAACGATGACCTCGCTGATTGGTCTCCTCCCCCCAATCAACCAACCAGCCATAAAGAGGGGAAATAAAATTTATGTGTATTTTAAGTTAACGATTATAAGATTTCAATGTATAAAATTTATTTCCGTAACGTTTAATATTACTGAGCTACAATGGCTTGTACAGTATTTTTTATGCAGCACTTTATTCCGATTTCTGAGACAACACATACATTACTGCTTGGACATACTCAATGGAAATGTCCATCTGGGAATGTTAGAGTGGAGTAAGATGACATTAAGCATTGTTTCCAAGATAAAGACATTTCCAGACAAAAGAAATGAAGAATCCAGGAGACATTGTCGGAAGTAAATGTAATTCCGAAGACGTAGAACCCATCAGCGAGCATGCAAATGATTAGAGTTACAATCCTCGGGGAAAGGTAAAACGATCACCAGGGTGCATTAGTTTTATTGGTCTCGAGTGTTGTTACCAGGACTGGAAGAGTATATAACGGATGGGAACAGCGTCAGATGTTGAGTGATCACTATGTAGGTCCGCCTCGATAGCTGCGGTTTCAGGTGGCAGATTGCTAACCAAAGAGGCTCGGGTTCGATTCCCCGCCAGATCGGAGATTTTCTCCGCTCAGGAACTAGGTGTTGCATTGTCATTACATTCGTATCTCATTACTGAAACGAAAATCGCATCACACACAATTTCCGCTACTGGCATGGCTGCATGGTCACGAGTCGAAAGTCAACATATTTAAAAAAATCTATATTACAAAAAACACGCGTGAGACAGTTTTAACAATACGTTACCAAGTTTTAAAGGGGCCTTATTGGTTGGCTGGTAGAATCGTGCAGTATCAAGAACTGTGGGGCATTCGATGTGATAGTGGCCTGCTACTGGACTACATGGTAATGTGAAAGCAAGCCTAGTCGTCATCAAATTTCCGGTAGATCACGTGTGATTATCACAAGGGAGTGTCACTTTAGTGTGCACAAAGGACATCGTAGCCCCACCACGTTTGTGCCTGCTATCCGAGAATAAGATGCAATGAATTTTCTGGAGCATTTTTTGTTATCCCATGCCATTGGTCGGAGCCTAGCAGCAACCGGACTAGGGAATTACCGTCCCACATATAGCTATATCGAGTAATGAAAATTGTGTGAAGATAGAAGATGATCCCAGAAAACTGGAAGAAGGGAATAACTGTCCCGATCTTTAAGAAGGGAAATAGAAAAGAGTGCAACAACTGTCGGGGGATGACACTGAACTGTGCAAAGATTTTTGAGAAAATTTTGGAAGCGCATATTCAAGTAAAATTATAAGGAAGAATGAGGGAAGAGCAACATGGCTTTAGAACAGGAAAGTCCATTGTGGATCTAATTTTTGTTGTAAGACAACTGCAGGAACAGCACTATGAATATGGAACAGATCTACTAATGACCTTCCTGAACATTGAAAAAGCATATGATAGTGTATGTAGAAGCAAAGTGTGGAAAGCCTTGGAGAACAGAGTAGTAGCAAAACAGATTATTTGGAGGATAAGGGAAATGTACCATGTAAGTGGGAGCTGTGTGAAAGAGGGAAGAGAGAGATCAGCTTGGATTGAACAGAAGCATGGCTTGAGGCAGGGAAGTGCACTTTCACCATTACTCTTCATTGTAGTGATGGATGATATAATGAGTACAGTAGCACAAGTAACTGGTGAAAGGAAGATGAAAGCTATGGTGTTTGTAGATGATCTGATAATTTAGGGGAATAAGGAGGAGGAAGTACAAGATCAGTTGGACGTATGGGAACGAACAGTGCAAGAATATGGGATGAAATTTACTGTAAGAGAGAGATGATTATCACATCAAGAAAGAAGGAGAGAGGAACAACTGGAATAACAATTGGTGAGGAGCGATTGAGGAGATTGGAGAGTTTTAAGTACCTGGGAAGCCTGATACAGGAAGATGGAAAAAACGACAGAGAAATAACCGAGCAGGGGAGAAAAGCAGAAGCATTTCGGAAGCGTGTCAGAAGCCTGATATGGAGCAAGGATGTACGCCAAATCAGTAAGAAGGTTATGTACCGGTCTTATTATGTCCCAACCCTGACATTTGCATCAGAAGTCTGGGTTATGAAAGGAAGAGAGAAAAGCAAAGTACAAGCTAGAGAGATGAAATTCTTGAGAAACAGTATTGGAGTGATAAAGATAAACAGGTTAAGAAATGAGAGGATCAGAGAGTTAATGAAGGTGGAACCATTACGGGATGAGATAGAGAAATCAAGGCTGAGGTGGTATGGACACGTTAAGAGAATGGAGGAGAAGAGGATATCCAGGAGGATACACGAGATGAAACTGGAAGGAAAGAGACCGAGGTGAAGACCGAGAGACAGATGGCTGAAAGGAGTAGAGGAATGCGTCCAGAAGAAGGGAGAAGACTGGACCAAGGCGAAGAGGGAGAGATGGTGGCAAGACAGAAGACGATGGAGAGGCCTATGTTCAATCACGGCCAGAGATGATGATCATGATGACGACATAGTCTCCCATTAACATCACTTCGCAAACGGTTGTGTTTGCAGTCGTACTGGGAATGGCATGCTTGGACTCCTCATCAAGGTCACTTCATTGTATTCACCGATGAATTGCGGTTCTGGACTACCCAGAAGACCATTGTCAGCGAGAATGATGGCGATCTGGAGAGAGCTAAATATATCCAGTGTTCTGGATAGGCACAGAGGTGATACTTCTGGCTTCGACAGTAGACGAGGGGAGCCGTCGGTTATGACTTCAGGTCAAGGCTTTCAGCGACTAAGGGAACTCTGAAGGCAACAACGGTAGGCCACGGACATCCTGCGTCCTCGCACGTTACCTCACATGCGACTCTACCATTATGTTTCTTTTCTTTTTTTTTTTTCTACGGGATAATTCTTATTCACACATCGCACGTGCCTCTATGAAATGTGTGCGAGATGTTGAGATACTCCCGTAGCCGGCAGGATCCCCAGATGTGTTCCGACAGATCATGTGCGGGACCAGCTCTCATGTCAACTACGTCCCAGGGCCAGTTTCGATGATATCATGTTTCAGTGTCCAGAATATCAAGGACGAATTACAAAAGTTGTAGGCCAGTTGCCTCAAAGAGAGTACAACGGCAGCACGACGCCCTTCCCAACCGAATCAGCCTGAGTGCGTACAACGCCACACAAGTAAATGTTCTCAAACTGCCATGTTCTTTGTAAATTTCACTCGAGTTCGTAATAACTCATGTAACATCACATACTCTAAAAGGTTTCATTTCGTTTCCTCCTCTCCTTCTTGGTGCTTCAAATTATTGTTAGGCAATGTTTTTCACCCTGCAGCTGGGTGCACGCAATTTTGAAACTCACTGACAGATAAAACTCCGTGCCGGATTAGAATTTCGTAGACAATGCTGTTGTCCACTGAGCTATCCTGGCACGACACACCATCTGTCCTCACAGCTTTAATTCCGCCAGTAGTTCTGTCCTGCTATCAAAACTTCACACAACGTCTCCTTCACACTCTGCTACACCAACATCCCTTGAAGGACAGATATATTGTGTCCCGAATGAATCTTTCACTCCCGCACTCGAATCAGAGGCATAGGTCACTTCTCCACAACATTCTTTCTTCCAGGAGTGCTAGACCTGCATGGTATGCAAGAGTACTTCTGAACAGTCTGGTACGTAGAAAATTGATACTGGCGGAACTAAAGCTGTGAGAGCGGGTCGCGAGTCATGCCTGGATGGCTCAGTGGGTTAAGAGCAGTATCGGTGAAAGGCAAAGTTCCAGGCTCGAATTGCAGACTGGGTCACACTTCTTTTCTGTTGAGAAGTTACCTAAATTCTGTTGCTCTGGATTACAAATGTAAAAATCCTTCTAGCCCAATCAATTTACGACGAAATCATAGATGACAAAATTTGGTGTCAATAGCCATTAGGGCTACGCATATTGGTTCGAATGCTGGTGGGGAAACAAACTTCCATTAGCAATATGTATTCAACAGTGCTAACAAGTTCTTGATCACCACTTGTGCTTCATCGTAAGTTAAGAATAAAACTTATCTGCTATGCCACACGTAGTGAATGCATGTGACACTGTTGATGGTGATCCACCTGTCGACACGGGATGTGAAGCTAGATGGCCCCATGACGTTAATCGAGAAGAGGTGCGTACGTGGGATCATATCGTTTCACCATCTATTTTCCATCCATTCCTATTCATCCATAACAACACAAACAGGCTGGAGAAATGTCGGTATGTGAAGGGTGGCAGGTTAAAAGTGAAGGGGTTTAAAGCTGCCAGAATTTGCCGCTGAAAGGCTCAAGGTTTCTTTTAATGCACTCAAAGGCTTTTAGTAACTCATGATCGTGAGATGAGCTTAGATTCTGATGAGTGCCAGTATTCCTGGAGAGGTAATTGTCGTCAAGGCACCCCAAGTGAAAGACGTTTTCTCTTGGTTCTCCCCAATTTTCTGAGTTTTGGAAACATTGTTTCTATTGAGATTGAAATTGAGAGTGGCAGTGAAGTTCCCTGGTTGCGTATAACGGGTCTGGATGAAACCAAGTTAACCGTTAGATGTTTTTACCGACCACCCGGTTCCGCTGTGACAGTTCTAGAGCCATTCGAAGAATGTCTACGGTCAGTAGCACGTAAATACCCAGATCATGCATTGCTACCTGGAGACGACTTTAACCTGCCGAGTATGGAGTGAGACCTCTGTGGATTCATTGCAGGGGGTGCAGAGGACAGTCTTACGAAGTACTTTTTAACACGTTTTCAGGAATCTGTATCAAGCAGCTAAATCGACAGCCACACAAGATGGAAATATCTTAGATCTTGTAGCTACAAACAAGCCGGAACTTATCGATGGCGTCAGTATAGAGACGTGGATTAGTGATCATGATGTCATCATAGCGACTATGGTTTCGATAGTTAATAAATCAGTCTAGAAGGTATTTCTGCTACAAAAGCAGATGAGCAGTTGTTAGTGTCTCACTTAGATATGAACTGGACATACAGGAGCTATGGACAAATTTTATTAAACACATTGTACATCGTGCTGTGGACAAGTACGCACGTAGTAAGTGGATTAAAGACGGAAAAGATCCGTCGTGGTTTAGCAATGAAATTCGGAAAACGCGAGGAAGCAAAGGTCGTTGCACACTCTGTTCAGAAAACGATGCACAAATGACGACAGGCCATAAATATTTCATAGAGATTCGTGTGTCTGCAAAAAGGTATATGCGCGAAGCATACAACTACCACCGTCATACCTTAGGAAAAGATCTGGCCGAAAACCGCAGGTAATTCCGGTTGTATGCTAGGTGGGTCTAAGGCTTCCATCCAGTCAATTGTCGGCCAGTCTCGTGTGGCAGTTAAAGATAGCGAAAAGAAAGTCGAAGTTTTAAATTCCACGGCGAAGAAATCGTTCACGCTGGAGACTCATATAGACATACCATCGTCTGACCATTGCACAGAGTACCGTATTGACGACACAGTAATTAGCATTCCTGGTGTAGAGAAACAACTGAAAGGGGTGAAAACAATTACGTCACCAGGTCCGGATGAAATACCAATTCGGTTTTACAAACAGTACTCTACGACAGTGGACCCTTACTTAGCTTGCATTTATCCTGAACCTGTCGTCCAGCACAAAGTCTCAAGCGACCGGAAAAAAGCGACAGGTGGCTTTTGTACATAAGAATGGTATAAAACGGACCCGCAAAATTACAGTACAATACCCTTTAACATCGTTTTGCAGCAGAATTCTAAAATATATTCTGAGTTCAAACGTAAAAAATTTTCTTGAGACCGAGCAGCTTATGCCCACGAATCAGCACGATTTTAGAAAGCATCGTTCGTGTGAAGCTTGCCTTTTTTACACATGATATGCTGCAACAGGCAGCTTCCAATTTTCTAGATTTCCGAAAAGCATGTGACGCTATACTCCACTACAGACTATTAATGAAATTACGTGCATAAGAAATAGGCTCCCTGATATGTGAGTGGCGCTGGCCGCGGTGGTCCTGCGGTTCTAGGCGCTCCAGTCCGGAGCCGCGCTGCTGCTACGGTCGCAGGTTCGAATCCTGCCTCGGGCATGGATGTGTGTGATGTTCTTAGGTTAGTTAGGTTTAATTAGTTCTAAGTTCTAGGGGACTGATGACCACAGCAGTTGAGTCCCATAGTGCTCAGAGCCATTTGAACCATTTTTTTTATGTGAGTGGCTCGAAGACTTCTGAAGCCAGTATGCTCTCCTAGACAGCGAGTGTTCATCAGGGGCAAGGGTTGTCAGTAGTGCCCCATGGAAGTGTTGTACGACCGCTATATATATAGCGGACACGGTGGGCTGAAATCTGCAGTTGTTTGCTGATGATGCTGTAGTGTACGGTAAGGTGTCGAAGATTAGTGACTATGGAATGATACTTGGCGATAGACAAAATTTCTAGTTGGTGTGATGAAGGGCAGCTGCTCTAAATGTCGAAAAATGTAAGTTAATGCACATGATTAAGAAAAACAAACCCATAACGTTCGGATACGGCATTAGTAGTGTCCTCCTTGACACAGTCACGTCGTTTAAATATCAGGGCGTAACGCCGCAAAGTGATCTGAAATGGAACGACAATGTGAGGACTGAGGCAGGCAAGGCGAATGGTCGACTTCGGTACAGTTCGAATGTTTGGGATCCACACTAGGTTGGATTACAGAAAAACACCGAAGCAATCCGTTGATGGTCTGCTGGATTTGTTACTGGCAGTTACTGGCAGATTTCAACAATGCGCAAGTGTTACGGAGATGCTTCGGGAACTCAAATGGGAACCCCTGGAGGGAAGACGACGTTCTTTTAGAGGAATACTACTGAGAAAATTTAGAGAACTAGCATTTGAAGCTGACTGCAGAACGATTCAACCGGCGCCAATATACATTTCCCATGAAGACCATGAAGCAAAGGTGCCTTAAGTGCTATCCTTTCCTCTGCATAGCAGTTTCTCTGCATGAAATAAAGGATCTGTCACTACTCATCCACTTGACTGTGAACAGTTATCTTTGGTAGCTGTAGGCGTCTGTACAAGTGAGACAGGGACCAGGGTAAACTCTGTGTGTTACACCAAACACCTAACCAACAAGTCTGAGGTGCTATCTTCATCTGAAACTGAAATTGAGTCAGTGAGTCTCACTTCACTTGATGTGAACTGTACTGTGTCCCATGACAAAGAGAGACTAACGCAAAAGGGCAGGGGTCTATTACTTGTTGGTAGCTCAGACGTGTGAGGAATCGTAGTACCCCTTAGTGGTATGCCCTAAGGGGTAATGGTAGTAAGGGGTGAGAAGGAACCCCAGACACACGCACAATGTATTCCTGGAAGCCACAAGCAACGTGTTTAAATGGCTGTCCTGTCAGCCATGGAGAGTTAGTTCGGTTATATATATATATATATATATATATATATATATATATATATATACACAATAATATATCGCCAGTTGGTGTTCTTTGTGAAGCATTTGACTGTGTAGATTATGTTACTCTAATGTTACTGTTTTATGGAGTTGGGTTGGGTTGCTGTGGGACAGGCGACCATGCTAGGTCATCGATCACATCGTTTTAGGGAAGGATGGGGAAGGAAATCGGCCGTGCCCTTTCGAAGGAACCATCCCGTCATTTGCCTGAAGCGATTTACGGAAATCACGGAAAACCTAAATCAGGATGACCGGACGAAGGATTGAACCATCTTCCTCCCGAATGCGAGTCCAGTGTGCTAACCACTGCGCCACCTCGTTCGGCGTGCCACAGAGGGAATAAGGTGCAGCAATCTACAGGTTGTGGCACGCATTGGGACAAACATGCCTGTCGCCTGATCTCTGAGGTCGTACTTGTATCATTCCAGCTATTGGCAGAGAAAGTTCAGTATACCAGCTGTGCTTATGGAGTTTCGACAAAGCTCACAATCTGCACTACTGTCCCCAGAAATGTTCGTGGTCCACTGGGTCTTAGTCGATTGGAAGGCTTGAGACAGAGACTGCAACGCTTCTGTGACAAGCTAGGCTGCGACTTTATGGACTTGCCCCGCATTACTGAGAACAGCAAATGGGTCAGGTGTGCACTGAACATCATAGACTGCTACACAGGTAGCTCGCTGTGTGTGGGATGTGCACAAGGATCTTTTAGAGTAGAGAACCCTGAACACATTCATCTTGCCATCAGCTGAAATAGAGGGCAAGTCCCAACTTAAATTTGTTGCCACCCACTAGTCAGAAAATAAAATGTAAGCTACTGAAATACTCAATCTGAAAGGTCCAAAAATTGGTAGATTCACTTTCCAGAGCAAGAAGTTATGGGTCAGAGGATGATGACCTACACGGAGACTGGTCAGCGCCACTTCATCCCATCTCTGTCATCTGGAGTGGGACTGCCGCAGAACACAGATGGTTTCACACAGACCAGCTTATTTTCCAACAGCTCCAGCCCCTATGACTTCAAGTGATTTGTGAATTTCTGGCTCTACAGCGAGGAAATGGCTCGTAAGGGAACATTATGTATTTCTGCAGTGAGTCTCTCAATAGCCTCATTGGCTGTAGTGACAGCGTCTTTATTACAGTGGGTTAGAACATTCCCTGTTACCCAGCAAGATACTATTTTCTTTCCCTGGTCTTAGAGATGCAGCTGTGAGTCATTGATCATCTTAAGAACTTTCGCTGCCGGGTGTACTTTCAAAATTGTTTTGTGGACACTGAGGAAATCGGAGCAGATGAGAATAATCTCGCCTTCCTCGTGTCTTTTTCAGCAGTGCTTCAGGACAACATAACTTTCTGTACTGTAGACTGTTGATTGGATAAGTAGGTGAACCCTGAAGACACGGTCAGGGAAAACCACTGAGCTACCAAAACAGTCCTCTCACGTGGTGCACCAACCAGTATACTCAGACTTACGCTCAAGAGAACTTGATGCATACCCGGGGCAGAGTGACGTATTGTCCCGGAAGCTGATCCACGACTGGCTGGTTGCGTATCCCTGGCCAGCGAGGCCAGCCGAGCAGAAAGCCTGGGCGGCAGGGCACTTTATGGCCCCCTGGGGACTCGTAACGCAGCGGCAGGCCCGCTCGCAGATTTCAGCCCCTCCATCCCCCAACCCCCATCCCCCACACAGAACGCCTCCCCCTCCTAACCTCTGCAGCGAGCTGACCCACTGAGTTCGCTCTCCCCGCGCCAGACATGTTCTTACGTCGGCCCCGTACTATCTATTGGTGGTCAGTTGGCTTGGATAACCACTCTTGTGTTTACTGGTGATTAACCAGTGTGGATAATATCGTTTACGAAATGGTACTGAACCAACAGTTCACTGTCAAATGGTTCAAATGGCTCTGAGCACTATGGGACTTAACTGCTGTGGTCATCAGTCCCCTAGAACTTAGAACTACTTAAACCTAACCAACCTAAGGACATCACACACATCCATGCCCGAGGCAGGATTCGAACCTGCGACCGTAGCGCCACGCGGTCCCAGACTGTAGCGCCTAGAACTGCTCGGCCACTACGGCCGGCCAGTTCACTGTCATAAACACACAATCATCATTAACATCTACAACAATACCATCTCTTTACATCGTGGGCAAGGTGGAGAAATAGCTCAGAAATAGTGATGACAAATTGCAGCTGAATTTGAATATCACAATGCTTTAAAAGGTAATGAAATGAAATGAAACCTAATGCTTGTGGAGACCTTGTCAGGTCTCAAGCATCTATGATGTATACATGGTAGTTCACATGAACGTTTCAGGGCCAATATCTCTGGAGCACCTGTAACTATTGAAAACTAACTTTGACAGCTATGAATGCAAGGCAGGGCCTCACGAAAGTAAATACTATGTGACATTCTAAAACATAACCAAGTATTATTTTCGACACAAACTTTTGCTTTTATAAATGGACACCCCATATTATTTCTTATGCAATCAATGACATGGAAAATCACAAAAACAGTGGCGTTGGTTGCATTGCAAGACGTCAATTGCATCCTGAGAAATTGGAAAACAAAGTTGACGCTTGAAATAAACAAGATGCATCACTATTCAACTTCCCGAGATGTACGAATCCCATGTCGCTCGTAATCGTGATGTGAATGAATACTGCGATGCAACAAACGCTGTATTTCTTGCTATTTAAACTGTTATTAAGTGCACTGGAAACAATACAGATGTCCAGCCACACAATGAAAAATAAGCAAAAGGTTTGTTCGTTCATGCTTTATTGATCTTTATTACAGCACTAGAGTGGACGTAATGGTAACGAAAAAGCGAATATCACCAGCCAGGGAAAGTATAATTAATGGCTGACCGAGGATCTAACAGAGAGGTTAATGGTAGTTGTACGTAGCTGTGAGACTGGACATCTGTATTATTTCTAGCCCACTTAATAACAGTGTAAATATCACAATAAGTGCAGCGTTTTCTTGAATCGTAATGGGTCAATCACATCGCGATTACGAGCAACGTGGGGTTCATGCTTGCATCTCGGGACGTGCAAAAGCGGCGCTTTTAGTTTATTTTAAGTGTCAAGTTCGCTTTGCAATTTCTCGGGATATAATTGATGTATTGCGATGCAACCAATCCATTCCTTTTGTAATTTTTATGTTACTGATTGCTTAAGGAATAAAATTGGAGTGTCTATTTAAAAAAAATAAGTTTGTGTTGAAAATAATATTTTCTTACTTTTTAGAATTTTTCATAGTATTTATCATGAGACCCTGCCTTACATTCATACCAGAGAAAGTCGCTTTTCAATACCTGTTGTTGTTCCGGAGATATTTGCGTTGAAACGGTTAAGTGGAACACCCTATATATGCAGACTGACGTGACGAAAGAGAATTTGCAGAAAGACCAGAATTCATACCAGGGTGTCTTGCTCACTAGGCACGTGCGCTAACCCCGGCATAGTGGCTTTGCACAGCTGCAGGGACTACCCTCGCACACCTCCCTTCTCAGCCCAAATTCCCATTCATGCCTCAACTGACTTGGTATTCTTGGTGAAAACCATTTAGTTTCATTTGATTAAAGCACCTATGCCTGGGTTTCATGCAGGATCCCCCATTTCGTTCGATGCTGAGGTGCTATTGCAATACAGTTGGAGAGCTTCTGCAACGCTCTTCGAATTTAGGGGCAGTATCAGGTGAGCTGAAGCTTGAATGGAAATTTGGATTCACGAGGGAGGCATTTCAAGGTAGTCTGTGCAGTAGTGTAAAGTCATTCTGCTAAGGTCGTGTAGTGTTTAGAACATCTTCCTACAGAGCAGGAGACCCGGGTTCGTAACCTGGCCTTGGTGAAAGTTTTCTTTTGTCACTGCAGTCTGCATATATGCCTCATAGCTGTTGCAGGTAGTATGCCGCTGACTTCCTCCGGCCTTAGAACTGACTCTCCCAACCAATACAGAGGAATCTATGATTTAATGTGGAGTCCGAACCTCGGGGAAACTCGACGTTTTTCGCATTACCAAATCATTGCCCGAGGTGAAGTAAGCGAATGCGCCCGCACCAAATTCTAGATCAGACTCGGGATCGAACCAAGGACTTTGTGATTTGTAGCTTGGTTCTTATCGATTAACTCGTCTTCAGAAAAAAGGCTGAGTTAGGGATTGCTCCAGTCGCACTATAACAGTAATATCGCATGCTAGCAAAGTCCTTCTACACACAAAAACGGCTAAGCAAATTCCAGTAATCTCAGGTTTCTGCAGAACAAGCACGTTTTGGGACAGGCAAGGGTACTCAAGAGGCAGTCATTAATTTAAGGCGGACAATTGAAAAATGTCGGGAGTTCTGCGTCTCTATTTCAATTTTTTTCCTAGGCTATAAAAAGGCCTTTGATTGTGTCATGAAGGACAAGTTATGGCATGTGCACAATGAGTTTGCCATTCCAAAGCACGTAGCTTCATTAACAAAAATCATTTTAGCAGTCCTACAGCAACATAAATGTGGATAATGAATACTCCGAGCTTTTTGATGCGACAAATGAAATCCCACAATGTTGTGCACTGTCAACTCAACTCTGTAATAACAATGCAGTGTATGCCATCAAGAGCGCACTACATGGCTGGATGGTGAAATTTCAATAGGCGGCAGATAAATTAACAATCTACGATTACTAACTTCATTGTAGGAAGTGAGGAAGAAGCTCGTGATCAGTTCTTCATACTGAAGACTATTAATTTAAATTGAGGTCTACAGATAGATAGCCGGCCGCTGTGGCCGAGAGGGTCTAGGCGCTTCAATCCGGAACCGCGCTGCTGATAACGTTGCAGGTTCGAATCCTGCCTCGGGCCTGGTTGTGTATGATGTCCTTAGTTTAGCCAGGTTTAAGTAGTTCTAAATCTAGGGGATTGATATTCCTAGATGTTAAGTCCCATAGTACTTAGAGCCATTTTTTACAGATAGACATGAAAAAGCAAAATTAATTGTCATTAATCGACTAGTTTTCTACCAAGTCCAACTTAGGTTTTCTTAAAGGATCTGGAGGAAGTGAATGATCTCTGATCAATGACATACGAATTTGTGATAAATAAATAAAGCGATGAATCGTCTTTGGCCAAGCCAAGCCGTAATTGTTAAACTCAATAAGATATGCCAGAAACGGCCAATGTCAGAAACATCGAAGACACACTTGAGGAAATCGTTGGTGTTTCTCACGTTCTTGCATGGCTGCGAGACATGGAGCTTGAAGGCAAGTGAAGAAAGCTGAATTGATGCCTCCGATATATAGTGTCGGAAGAAGGTGTCACGCATATCAGAGACAGGAAGGAGCGCCACAGTTTCCATTACAGTAGAACTTAGTATCACAAGAAGTTTATCTTCCCATGTCCGTCAAAATCTACTTCCAGTCCCTTCGCCACAGTTCGTAGAGATAAGTAGATAATTTAGAAAAAAGCAATACTGTACGACAAAGTCCAAGGCAGAAGGCACATAGTTGGATGAAGCGAAGAAGATTACCGGCCTGTCTCTTGCCATTATATTAAGAAGAGTTGAAGGTCGTTGTGAACGGAGGCGTCTAGTTGAAGATTCAGTTACTTAAGAACTGAAAGAGAAAATGAGGACACGACACTCAGCAATGAGAAAGCCGACTAATGATGATCATTATGACGTATCGACTAAGCCTCCGATACACACAAAATACAATATGGCTACGAAGTCTTTCGCGACGTATTTCCTGAGTAAAAATTTCTCGGTGTACATGCCGCGTCAAATCAGGATAAATCTCCGAGCTTTCGACCACTACCTCCATGGTCGTCGTCAGGGCTAAAACTGACTGTCGTGCACTGGATAAAGAAAAATCGCAGAGAAAAACTTCTCGCACTTTACCTCCTGATTTAAGGGATGGCGCTGCAAGCAACGCGTGATAGCAACTACATCTATGGAAGTAGAGGGCACCACTTCGCTACGCGCCATATCGCTGACGTATTCCAGCCAATAAGAAGCCGTCTTTTGCATATAAAAGTGGGAACCTCGCTAGTTCACGACAGTCAGTTTTAGCCCTGACGACGACCATGGAGGTAGTGGTCGAAAGCTCGGAGATTTATCCTGATTTGACGCGGCATGTACACCGAGAAATTTTTACTCACACAAAATACAAGTTTATTTTCGTTAGTTCGTCTCTAGTAAGACGCGACGAGTACCTCGGAAGCTGGCCGTAAGAAAATAGATAGGGCTGGCAAAATAATGTGAGCAGTGGTAGTAATGGGATGGTTGTGTTTGAGGGTCAACATCTACAACGCAGGTAAGGCACGTGTCGCGCTGGACTTTGAGTGTTCGTTACGGACTAGGCATCAGTGCAGGTTGTTCACAAGCAGTGCAAACTTCGTATTTGCATTCAGCGGCTGAGGTCGACATGGAATGAAAGATCTAACAGAGTTCCAAAGAGGGCAGATTGTGGGGGCCCGATGAGCTGGAGCATCAGTAACCAAGACAGTCAACTTAGTGAATGTTTCAAGCGCAGCTGTTTCAACAGTCATGACAGCCTGTACAAAACATGGAAATACATCATCGACTAAACGTAATGGTGGGCGAAAATCAAAACTAAATGACAGAGATCGTCGTACGCTAACACGAAATGTGTCAAAATAACACAATACTACGCCGGCGAAAGTGACTGTAGAACTCAATTACCATCTTCGAGACCCCTTATCTATCGACGCTGTCCACCGAGAACTCCATAAAGCGGATATTCATGGATGAG
This sequence comes from Schistocerca piceifrons, assembly GCF_021461385.2. Taxonomy (NCBI): domain Eukaryota; kingdom Metazoa; phylum Arthropoda; class Insecta; order Orthoptera; family Acrididae; genus Schistocerca; species Schistocerca piceifrons. The sequence continues at coordinate 503,174,958 of NC_060144.1, forward strand.
CTGCTATACCGAAACAATCAGTGGTGACAAGCAACGCAAAGAAGCGTAAAACATGGTGTCAGGAGCATAAATCCTGGACGGCTGATCAGTGGAAACACGCCATATAGTCCGACGAGTCAACATTTTCGCTATTTTGACTTGCACATAATAGATTTCAGCTATCAGTCGTCCTTTTTAAATTTTATTGGCAGATTTAGATTTCAGATAGAAACTCGCCATTCTCAATGCACTATTATTCATGATCAATGCATGTAATGTCTGTTGGTCGGGCTTCATCCACAGTTCATTGACGGGTGCTGAAAATTCGCTACGGACCAGCAGAAGGGATTTAGAGATTTAATTGTCACCAAAATAACAGAAAATAGCAACCATTGACAGATAAGTTTCATTGTTCTGTACACCAAGAAGCATTTTATGCTAAATTAGCAGGCATGGACCATGTAAAGAAATTGGTGGTATGAATAGTAAAATCTCCGAGGTCGCACACATTACTCCACTGTCAGTTGCAAAACTTTTCGATGGAACTAAACAAAGAATATGGAGAGTTTATATATTACTGCAAATTTCGTTGGTTAAGTCAAAGATCATGGCTGGAACGATTTTTCGATTTAAAACAAGCTATTGTTGAATTTATGAAGGAAAAAGGGGTACAGGAACGAAAATTAGAGCATTCGGAATGCATTGTAGACATCGCACTTTAAGTGGACATGACTGCACACTGCCCACAGTAAGACACTGCAAGGCGATAAACAGTTTGTTTCTGATTCGATGTGGATCCATTTAAACAGAAAACTGCGTTGTAGAAGGGACGAGTTCTGAGACAAAACACAGTCCAGTTCCCTAAGCTCTCTTGCTTTAAAGAGAAGCTTTTTTCGTGACTGTTCGTGGTTGCAGATGCAACTGATTGATTTGCAGTACAGTTTTAAAGGTGAATCCTTTTGCGTTAAGACTGTCCAGGACGTCTACAATGTTTTCCTCGGGAAGACCTTCCAGGCCTCCATAATGACTCTGCAGATACGATAAAACATTTCGATCGAAACATATCTGTGAAAGGTTATTTTGTTGATAATGAACACAAATAAAAATTCACAAATACGTGGCAACCTGAGCACGAAAATCTGTGTAATCGTCTGCATCTGTCCATATGATTACAGTTTTTACCAGATGAAACTTATATTATGACTTCAACGCATCAAAAGTAATTAACACTCGAGCAGTCACGTTGGTTGGCGGAGTCAACCAAAGTTCATTGTTTTGTTCTGAATTCTAATCACTCACCATTGGACTACTAACGATTCCACCTATCGTCAAGACGGACCTTTGTTAGTCAAGTGTATTGTTGCTGGAGTTGTAGCGAGAAGGTTTTGGCAATAATTGCAGCTTATTTTTGTCCGCGCTTTGTTTGGTGTACAGAGTCAACCACGCGGCCAGTTACGCAAGTATTTTTAATTAATTATTTACACCATCGTTTTTATGGGTTAAAATCTTAGATTACCATGTAAGTCTCATTTTTGTTTGTACTTTCAGGGCTCGTTTCAAGAAAGGACCGATAGAGGACGACACTGAATAGCTTCTAAATGATGCTGCCGACGACGGCGAGTTTTCTGAATATGACTGATCCGACGGGGAGGAAGAACGAGTTAGCAATCTCAACAGTGATTCAAAAACAGAAGCAGATCCTTTAGAGGGAAATGAACATATACGTGTTGAAGAAGAGGAAATTCAACGTCATGAATAAGATAATGTTGGTGACGACGATTTTGGTTGTATTTGTGGGTCTTTTGTTTGTAAAGATGGTAAAATTATTTGGTCCAAAGAAATTGTTATAGCCATAACAGCAAAACCTCTCTCAAAAACTAAAATAAAAACCCTTCCTGGTCCAAAGAGGTTTGCTACTGCGATTATACAGGAAGTGACGGATTTCAACCAGGATATTAACGAGGACATGATTAACTCACTTTTGGAACACACCAACTTGCATATTACAAACTTGATATCACAAAACAACTAAACTAGAGAGAGGGACGAAAAGGAGATTTCCAGAGAAGAGATCTGTGCTCTTACTGGTTAGCCTTATTTTGATTGTCTTCAAGGATGGAAATAAAACGAATGTTAAAGAACTTTGGAATAAAGATGACACTGGTGTGATGATTCTGTATGATATACATACAGACAGTCTATATTTCTCCTCAGAAGTGTGAGATTTGATGATAAAGTGATAAGAACACAAAGGTGTGAGAAAGATAAATTAGCAGCGATCAGGTCGTATTTGGCTAAATTAGTTACAAATTGTAAGGAAAGCTACAGTTTGAGAGAGTTTGCAATCACAGATGAGGTGTTGATACATTTTATAGGAACACGTACCAAACAAACCAGCGAAGTATGGCTGTTTACGATGTGAAAACATCCTACACAGCATCAATTGAATTATACTACGGCTCTCACAAGGTGTCAAATCAACAGTATGATATTGAGCGTCGACTGCCAAAGCTCTGAATGGGTCCAATCGGAATATTACTTTTGACAACTGGTAAACTAGTTAGAAATTGTCGATCTTGCTTTCGCAGGAACGCACCACTTACATTGGAACACTGAAAAAAATAAAAAATCAGATCTTCACTGTTTGGATACCAGAAAGACATCACGATGGTGTCACACCTGCCCAAAACTAATGTGTTGTTGTGCTTAGCAACTTGCACAGTGAAGACATAACTCTTAAAGCAATGAATATATCACACATTATCACGGACTACAATATGACAAAGAATGTTGCTGACAGTATACAAGATGTGAAGTAAATACTCTGTGACTCGTGTAACTAGAAGATGGGAAATGACTGCATGGTTTGCTCTACTAAACATCGGTGGCCTCAACGCCCAAATATTGATTCAGTCCAACGAAGAAAACCCAATAAAACCAAGGAGGATACTTCCGAAATAACTGTCTCAGCTACTTAAAACAGCTCATTTAGTTATAAGATCCCACACTCCCACGCCTCCCAAATGACCTCGAAATATTTAGGCACCTTATAAATTGGAAGAGCCTCCAAACAAAAAGAAGAGTTGCTGCGTTATGTATGGCAGGAAAAAGTATGTTGTTGCCACAATTCGTTGTTTTCAGTGTCAGATGTTTGTGTGCAAAAAGCATTCATCCATTGTCTATGGAAAGTGTGCATGTAACACTTTAGATGAGCCGGAGGAAGAGGGTGAGCAAAATTTTTGTATACTGTATGTATAATAACAATAACAGCACATCTAATAAATAACCCAAATATGATGCCACATCTGCTGTATAACTTTTATGCACTGTGAAATAAATGCAGGCCAAGTGTGTTCCGAAATTATTATTATGTGTGTTGAAAATTTGTTGTTAAATAAAAAAACAATATACTTTTATTAGATTTTGTAACTACCTGTTAAGAAGAAATAAAGTTCAGACATTAAAATATATGTTTATGTGTGTAAAAAGTAAAATTAAGTCAGTTTTTTTTTCATACAGAGCATATTAAAGCAGTCTTTTTCGGGGCTTTAAAGAACCCAATGGCTGGTCGACAGAGTCAATTGCACAATCACAAAAGTTACAAAAACTGACACGACGACTCGAAGGTTAAATAACACTGAAAAATTGTTTTGTTTGTGATCTATGTTGTTGAGAAATATGAAATATGAAACAAAATGTTACGCAGTCCAGCTGCATTGCCATCTAAATACAATGTGTTCGCAGTTTCCCTTCCCCCCTTCTCACACGCAGAGACTACAGCGTGGGGTGGAAAAAGTGTGCAGCCGGGTTAAGTGCTACGGCACGCAAGCCAGTGTACATCTCATGAGTTGAATTCTTGCCTCCCTTGACATACAGATATAAAAATCAAAATATGATGGCTGGAACAGTTTTAGTGTCAGTGTAGCCATTCTCAGATTATGTTCGTATTAGATGGAGGTTGTACAACAACTAGGTATCCCAATAATAACCATATCGCGCAATAATCTACACACGTTTAAGAAGCAAGTTAACTAAGAAATTTAGTGGTAATAGCCACAACAAAAACTATACTGGTTCTATACCATGCTCATGTGAGATGCAGGTTGAATAAAAACTAGATGTACCAGTGAGAACCATATCACGCAATAACTTGCACTTTTATAAGAGGCAAGCTAAGCAAAAAAAATTAATTGTAACAGTGCAACAGAAATGAGACTGGTTCTGCTCCATGGGAAATAAAACCAATGAACTCGCCTCTTATAGAAGCGCAAGTTAATTCATGATATGGTTTTTAGTAGAACATCTAATTTTCATTCAACGTGAATCTCACACGAGTATGGTACAAAACTAGTCTCACTTTTAATGTTGCTATTATCACTAAATTCTTAGTTAAAAATGTAGAAGTGGAAGTTATTTCGTGATATGATTATTGCTGGGACAGCCAGTTGTTTTCAACCTGCATCGAATATGGACATGATCTGAGGATGATTGCACTGACAAGAGAAACTAGTGTCGTCATAATATTCTGATTTTTATATTCGTGAACAATCTAGACAATTAAAAGAATTTTCAAAAGAAATTTTTACGTTTTAACAAATACCGTAAGCTCGCTTTCTCCTTCCATAAAAAATGTCAAGCATTACCGAAAATTTCACATCTCAACAGAGCGGAACGCCACATCACATTTAAGAGCATTTCTTAACAATGAGTTGCCGAAATGTAGTGGATCTAAGATCTCGCATTACAGCATCGGGTTCCAACGTGACATGGCCTCATCGTATGTGATTGTTTAGGGTCGAGGGAGATAGGAGTTTGTGAAAGTCTCCGTGTATTTGTAACCCATTCCAGCGACTTTGGGTAAACTGCAACGTCGCATAGCAATAGTAGTGAATGCAGAAACTCTGGTCATGCTCGCAAAATTATGGGACGATTTCGGCTATCGTTTGGATGCTTGTCACCCGCCTGCATGAAGGACAGTGATCATTTGTGATAGGTAGATGAAAACTATGATACTAAGTGTTATTGTAAAAAAATTCCGCTAGGTTGTGCACGTGAGGTCAGTATCATGCTACTAGGGACATACACACTGCGTTCCATGCCTGCTGTAGCAGTATTAAAAGGCACTGTGACACTTGCGGCCTGCGTTAACGTTACTGCACACCAGCTGCATCCTCCTACGATTGATGACGTCCACGTCAAAACACCAGAACCGTCCTGCAGTCGTTTGAGGAACATGATAGCGAACGTACGTTTATGTTTTGGCCACCAAGTTCGCTTGACCTGAACCCGATGGAACACATGTGGGCCACTATCGGTCGCGAGCTCAATGTTCACGTACCACTGGCCCTAATTTACTAGAATTGGACCCGACTGCTTAGCTGGGTGATAACGTGCTTGCCTCCCATCCAAGCGGGCCCGGGTTCGATTCCCAGCCGGGTGGGGATTTTCTCCGCTCGGAGACTGGGTGTTGTGTTGTCCTCATCATTATTTCATCCTCATCGCCGGCGCGCAAGTCGCCCAATGTGGCGTCGAATGAAATAAGACTTGCACTTGGCGGTCCAACTTCCCCGAATAAGGGCATCCCAGCCAACGATGCCATACGTTCATTTCCATTTTTTTTTACGCCAATTGCGTGACTTACGCTTAGGCATCTGGTGCCACATACCTCCAGAAACCTCGCACGGACTCCTTGCTGCAAAGAATCACTGCTGTCCAGCGTGCCAAGGATGAACTAACAGGCTATTAACTAACGTTTTCGCTCATCAGTGTCTCAGACTCTTCTACTCTCTTATTTTCATGTTTTCCAACAGACCGTGATCCACTTCCATTCAATCTTTGTCGACTCATTGTGGACATGGGACAGCGACTGGTCAAATATTTAATAATGGAATTCCTCAAACAGCCGCGCAGTTGAAGTATTATATTATTTTCGCTCCAGTTTCGGCAATTCATTAGTCATCTTTAGGCCTCATATGCACCTCTCAAAAATTATCGATATTGGCATACTGGGGGCATATGCTTATGGATGTCGTGAATTCGTAGCTCAAGTGCTTCCTTCGAAGACTTGACAGCAATTCAGATTTGACTGAGTTGTAGTCAAGTCTTCGAAGGAAGCACTTGAGCTACGAATTCACGACATGCAGAAACATATGGCCCCAGTATGCCAATATTGATTATTTTATAGAAGTGCATTTCGGGCTTGAAGTTAGCATAATTAATTGCCAAAACTGTTAGCGAAAATAAAATAAAACAATATTTCAATCAAACGGCTGTTAGTGAATTTCATTGTTGAAACTTCCATAAAATGTTGTATTGCAGTAGCAGATTATCAGAATTTTTTTCTCATATTAAGGTCCATATTAGCTGTGCTACTCTGCTACTTATGTCCGCCTTGCTTCGTTTGTCAAGTATTATTTTGATTCGAAGGTAGCAGAATTTCTTCACTTCGTCTTGTACCTGGCGTGCAATTTTGATATCATAGAATAATGCTAAGGGAATTACATTAGGAAACGAGACACTTAAAGTAGTAGATGAGCCTTGCTATTTCAGCAGCAAAATAACCAACGATGGCCGAATTAGAGAGGATATAAAATGTAGACTGGCAATGACAAGAAAAGCATTTCTCAAGAAGAGCAATTTGTTAACCTCGAATATAGATTTAAGTGTTAGGAAGTCTTTTCTGAAGGTATTTGTCTAGAGGGTAGCCATGGATGGAAGTCAAACGTGGACAGTAAACAGTTTAGACAAAAAGAGAATAGAAGCTTTCGAAATGTGGTGCTAGAGAAGAATGTTGAAGATTAGATGGTCGATCACGTAACTGATGAGGAGTTACTGAATGCAATTGGGGAGACAAGGAATTTGTAGCACAACCTGAGCAAAAAAAGGGATCACCAATTTAGTATTAGAGGGAACTGATGATGGTAAAAATCGTAGTGGGATATCAAGAAATGAACACATAAACAGATTCAGGAAGACGTAATTTGCAGCAGTTACTTGAAGATGATGAGGCTAGCTTAAGATGGAGTAGCATGGAGAGCTTCATAAAACCAGTATTTGGACACAACAACAACAGGGTGGCGCAAAATAGGTGTTAGAAATTTTTTGTCTACTGTGGCCTAATAAGGGGTGATATATTCTTGTTATATTTTTACTATAGCAGACAAGCTGAAATTTAGTAAAGAAGGTTTTCGAAGTAGTTTCCTTCTGCAGCAATGACTGCGTCGAGCCTTGTACTTCATCCCGTGACGCCTTTCTTAAGAGTATCATTTCTGGCTCATGAATCTCCCTGTAAATTGCAGTACCAAGATCCTGGAGTGTTGCAGAAATATCTTTGAAGACTCTGTCCTTTCGATAATCCCATAAGAAATAATCACACAGGTTGATTTCGTGACAGGTTCATCAATAAAAATCGGCCCAGTAATACATTGCGCACCAAAGAGTGACTTTTTGTGGATGAAGTCGAGCAGAAGCCTGATCGCGTGGGTTCGCAGTACGGCTGTTCCAGTGATACTGCTTCCATTCTGAAATGTGAATTGAGATATCACTGTGTGAGCTACAGAATTTTCATACCTACAATACAACAACGCCACAAGGAGAATCGCTTACGGCGTACGATTAAACCACAGTAGACAAACACTTTGTAACACGTATTTTGCGCCTCCTTGCAGATCTCTGTTACGCCTTAAAACTTTGGCTCCCCTTTGGTTAACTCTGGGTCTATATGGTGAGCTTAGTAACCTGTTCATTCCATTCAACAGCTCCTGCACCTTTCCTCAGTTCCACAGAATATCTTAAGCGAATGTCATCATTGATTTTCACTCTGAATTTTAATCCCACTTCAGAGCCTTTCCTTTATTTCCTTCATTGCGTCTTTGATATGCCAGTGCTACTGCAGTTGTAATTCGTGCCGTCTTTTTATGTTCACATGTGTTATACCACGCCCAAAGTATGCGGCGTTGACACACACAACTAAAATGTCTCCACAGCTAGTGGGGTACTGCAGTGGCACCGTTAGCTGCCGTTTAGGCATTACGTCACAAACTCTGCGTAGTGTCACACTTTCAAGTATGGTGACAGCCAGATTATGGCGCGGCTATTAATGTTGTAGTGTAGGTTATGGTACTAATTCTGCCACGAGCAAATCTTTTACTTTCCCAACTGTCACATCATACTCAAACGCATACAGTAAACGGTTTCTATAGTGATTGGTCTCTCAAACCAAGATCTTTGTATGACTCAAATTTTTGGTTTCATACATTTTTGTTTAGTTACTCACCCGAAAAAGTACAGATTATGGTACATAGCCCTCGTTTATAATTATTGTGCGTGACTGTGTGTAGCAGACATACTTCTCCTGCAGACAGTTACAAACAATACCACGTACTCTTCCTATAGCTATAGGACCTCGAAACTGTACGTCGTGACCACATTTTTGACAACACTGTAAGCTGGTCGACCGCAGAGGTAGTTATATTACGAAAACTGGAACAGGATGCTGGTGTTTTGGAACAGAGAGCAGTCGAACGGTACTTTTCAGTGGTGGGACAAGATTAGTGGCGCCACTAAGTCCAACTGACATAACTTTCTCTGGCGTAAGCGAAAGTCGTACGACAGCAGTGACGCCATCGGAAACTAAGAATACGCACATGTAACGGCGGTTCCCCTGCTGTACGCTACGAGCGGGTGCGTCACTTTAGCTGCGTGTGCGAATGCGGCTTCAGACACGGTGGAGGAAGTGCCAAGGCATAGCATCACGGTTGCCAGACACGTGAGATGCTGTTTACACTCAGAGGCCCTGCTCTAGACCAACCATTACAGCCCAAAGCTAACACAACGCCAGTAATTTGGAAGACTACACAAAAGCCTGCCGCGGCGAATAAACACGGCTCGACATCAGAGGCGAGCGTGGCCTTACCGCATGTGATTTATCGCGGCCGCCGGTGTTAACACGTTCCAGGCCGAGTAAACACCAACTCTGGCGCCTTCTTGCGCCCCGGGCGAGGCGGCGCAATTGTCACGGTTGTATGATGGCTCCCTACATAATGCAGATAGCAGACTGTTTCAATTTGAAATAGGATACCCTAGTCCGGAAACGACTAAGTCTAAAGTTATAAGCGAAAAAAAATTAAATTTCCAATTTACCTTGATCTGATGACGATAAAAATCCTAGTTGGTTTGGTTTGTAGCGTTTTTGTTTTTCATGTTGGTATTCCGGTTGTTAGAACTTTGTTTATCAAATGACTTCTTTTATTTGTAGCTCACTGATGCTGTTTAAGCTTACATCTTGTTATTTTGGCATTTGGAGACATAAGGTGGAGCTGTGGATGTTAGAAAATAAAGTGCCAACTGGAGAAATCTAAGCATTTTCGACATATTGTTCTGTTTGTGTTCTGTAGAGCGATGATAGCTGCGGAAGCAGCCAGAAACATTTACGCCATGTATGGGGATCATACAACTGGACAGAGAACACCAAGAAAAGTCTTAAGGATTGTCACACCAATATTCAAGAAAGGTAGTGGGAGTAATCAACTAAATTACAGGGCCATATCGTTAACGTCGATATGCAGCAGGATTTTGGAACATATATTGTATCCGAAGATTATAGATTACCTCGACGAAAACTGGCACGGCCGACTTCCTTCCAAATCTTTCCCTGATCCCGGCTTGTGCTCCGTCCCTACTGACCTCGTTGTTGGCGGGACGCTGAACGCTGACCTTTCTTCCCCCCTTTCAGTGAGGGACCGGCATTCGCGTCCAGCGTTTGACGATCGCGTCCCCCCCCCCCCCCCCACCACCCTACCCGACGCGATGTGCAGCCAGGCAGGAGGGGAGGACTGGGTGGAGATACGAGTCTAAAGGAGTACAGACGCTCATTATACAGTCATCACCTGAAGATTACGGCAAGGTACTATGTCGAAGCATCGAATTATGCAAACGACTGCATCCAGCTGGACACCTCTGAGCAGTACAAAGAATTGTGTTATAGCTTGATTTACCTACAAAATTTACACAAGGTGCTACGTTCACAGTTTGTTGAAATGACGTCTCCCAGCTTCAATGTAGGCATAGTACAGTTCTGTCATATGTACTGAGACAAGCCCAGTATTTAATTGTCATCTGGTGATTTACATCGTCTCATGTTTCTTTTCAGGTATCTTCTTGATAAAATGGTCTGGTTCGGGAGGAATCCATACATACTATAAAAATTTAGGAATGTATGTTGCACAAATTTATGTACGTATGTATGTATGCATGGATGGATGTTCCACAAACGTATGTACGTGCGCTTGTATGTTCGTTTGTTCCAAATCTTTTCGTAAAACACTGGACTGATTTCATCTAAACTAGCTACACATGTCCCATACTCTTAGGCAACAACCACTGTTGGGGTAAGAACCATCTACCTATCATAGTTCAGGAGATATGGCGTCATAAACAATCAGATGCGTGAAAAATTATTGCAACATGCATGATGTATAAACGTATTACTTCTAAGCTACAAACTGTATTCGCAATAAATTTCGCAGGCAGCGTTCGCATATGCCGCTAAGTACACCTACAACAGCATATCATGGTGTCACAAACAGTTCATGAGATATGACGTCATAAACATTGAGATGCGTGAGAACTGCTGCATCGCGCATGGCGTTTAATTAGCTATGTCTTTTTGAAAGGTCTCTGTTGGATTCCTTTCATGTTTGATTTCTTAAATCTGTTGTCATTTATGGAATAAATTCCTCTTCTAAATTTACTGTGGCGTTTCTGACTATCTGGGAGGAGACTGAGTAGTGGAACGTGTTACTTTTACACATAAACAAGAACGATCTGTCACACTACTACACTTTAAAACACAGTTTATATGTAATTCATGTCACACAGTCTCATACGGAACCTACATCCGCTTTCTTTTATATACTGTATATGATAAGATACTGTCATCCCACTTCCCTTCTGTGTGAGAGTATGAATGAGCAAATGTATTTGTAGTTGCATGCTTGAGGGTAGCAGACAAGCCTGTCTGCTAGAGAACAGTAGGACCAACGTCGGAACAGGTAGCTACGCTTCCTAAAAGCAAAGAGGTTTCTATCCTTAGTATGGTTCTGTCCGTCCGTTGTCATGTTGGTATAGGAAGCTGCCCCTCTGGCCGCTTCCGTTTGTCTTTGTGAGCCATCCTCAGGAAGCACGCTCGGGAGTAGGGCAGTTGCAGTCTGGCGGTGGCGAGCGTCTGAAGTGGTAAGATCTCCGGCTAAGCGCGTGTCTGCTAAGTCCATAGGACAATGGATTTGTTAAGTTCAGCTTAACTGAAAATTTAATCATCTTTATTTCGGGTTTAGCTCTAAAATATCCAAGGTTATCTTAAATTGCAGCGTAGTGTAATTCTCGTGTGAAGTTCATATTAGTTTCCGGTTGTTGCTTTGTTACTACTTTGTGAGTAAAGTGGAACCACGTGTTGATCAGTAACTCTAACTAAGTTCATCAATCTTAAATGTGAATGCTTGTGTGATTATAACGTCTCGTCTTGACAATATTTTACAATATAACAACTTTTCTTTATGCTTTTCTTTATGTTCAACCCACGTGGAGTGTACTTTGCGCGACCAGTACCACGTGCTTATATAACTGTTTGACCCATCAGGTTAATAATAAGACGTTAGTAACCAGTTCAAGGTTTTTCTTTTGTCAATTGCTTTTCGATCGAATTTATTTTAATTATCAAAATTACTGTGGAGTTATACGCTTTCTGTAAACCAAGTTGACCACGTGGAGCATGTGGTGTAATCATCAAAGTAGCATTCAGCTATTACTTTTGGGAAGATTTTACAAAGAGTTAATATGAATTTAGTATACCAGTGTGTGGTAATTACATGACGGACAGGATTGTGTTACGAACGTAATTTCTTTGGGTGAAAACTGAATCTGTTGGTTGTGGTTAATTTCTCCTTGCTTATGTTTCAACGTTCTTTGGGTGTTGTTTTGTGAATGCAGGGTTGTATGCAGTCTCCCAATCTTGGCTCCATATTTGATGTGTTCCGTAAGATTAAAATCTCACATTTTTACAATCCTTAAACAAGGCACCAGCTCAGTTATAACTCACGTATAATATGCTGAAATTTCAATGAACAATTTTAAAATAAATTTCCAAATATAAACTGATTTCTTTCTTTTTATTTAAATTCTCCTTTTTATGTATAGATATATTACCGGTTGTATGACTGTAAAAGATTATAATCAATGTTAGTCTGTTTGGGAATTTGGTAAACTTAGACTAGATGCCTGATAAAACAGTTGCTTAGTAATACAAGATTAACCTCCCCAGACAGCTCACAGCTTTTAACCCGCTTTTATTCTACTATTAGCACCCGATTTCAGCATAGCACAATTCATGTAGCAATATTACATTTTTTATTAAATCTATTCGCAACATATTTTGCAGCCAGTATCCACAAATGCCGCTGAATATAGCTACAAAATTATATCACTGTGTGACACATAGATCAGAAGTTACGACGTCAAAAACACTGAGATACGTGAAAAATGACGCACCGTTCATGAAGTTTTGATGCACTTATTCTTCACTATTAAGAAATTCCAACAGTCGAGTTAACTTAAGAAAGTTCCTGACAGCTGGCAGCGCTTTTGACAGCTTTCAACTTCGAAGCGCAAACGGAGCTATGAATAGCCGTTGCCATAGAGACGTTTACAAAATCGCCGGGCGTACAGAAACTGTCAGATATCATGTTTCTCAATATGGATACTGCTCTTATACATTTGTACTTTACGCATATTTCTTTATACTATTGTTTCATAATTTCAAAACTGTTTTTACGAATACATTGAAATGAAATTTTTTCGGTACTTCATTACTAACACAGATCTTTTTTTTTCGTTTCTGAAAAAAACTGGCAAAGTGAATATCTGGGCAGTGCCAGGTTTCTCAGCTACTAGTAAATCTGATAGGAAGTGGTAGTACAGATTAACTCAAAATAAAACCTTTCAGTTTTTATTGGTTACAGTGATACAGCTGATTGCAGAAATAACTTTTCATTTGTTTTGCTACTTCAGTTACTTTGGATTTGTTTATCGACTGGTAACTTTTTTTTTTTTTTTTCAAGTGCGTCTCTAAATTTTTGCTTGATTTTACATTATTGAATTTCTCTAATTGTGACTGTTATTTGTTGGCGAATTATAATGTATCGCTTAATAATGCTGCACGTAATAAGTACAAATGCTGTGTATGCCGACATAGTGCACACTGAAGTGACAAAAGTTATGGGATAGAAACATGGGCACACACACAATCTCTCTCTCTCTCTCTCTCTCTCTCTCTCTCTTTCTCACACACACACACACACACACACACACACACACACACACACTCTGTCAGTAGTAACGCACACACAAGGTATAAAAGAGTAGTGCACAGGCTGATCTGTCATTTGTACTCAGGTGACTCATGTGAAAAGGTTTCCGACGTGATTACGGCCGCACCACGGGAATTAACAGGCTTTGAATTCAGAATAATAGTTGAAGGTAAACGCATGGGAAATTCCACTTCTGAAATCCTTAGGGAATTCAATAATCGGATTCACATTGTCAAAACTGTGCTGAGAACACCAAGTTTCAGTCAGTATGCATCACCACATACAACGCCGTAGCCGGCAGCCTTCACTTATAACGACCGAGAGCAGCGGCGTTTGCGGAGAGTTGTCTGTGCTAACAAACACGCAATACTGTGAGAAATAACGGCGTAAATCAATGCGGGATGTACGACGAACGTATCCGTTAGGACCGTGCGGCGAAATTTATCTTTGATGGGCTATGGCAGCAGACGAATGATGCGAGTGTCTTTATTAACAGCACGACATCGCTTGCAACATCTCTCCTGGGCTGATGACCATATCGGTTGGACCGTAGATATCTGGAAAACAACTGCCTCTTCAGATCAGCCCCGATTTCAGTTGGCAAGGGCTGATGGCAGGGCATGAGGATGGTGCAGTCCCCACGAAGTTATGGACCCATGTTGTCAACAAGACACTGTGCAAGATAGTGGCGGCTCCATAACAGTGTGGGCTGTGTTTACATGGAATGGACTGTATCCTCTGGTCAAACTGAACCGATAATTCACTGGAAATGTTTGTGTTCGGCTACTTGGAGACGATTTGCAGCCATTAATGGACTTCATGTTCCCAAACAAAGATGGGAAATTTTTATAGATGACAGTGCGCCATGTCACACGGACACACCTGTTCTCGAACAATCTGGTAAATTTGGGCGAATGATTTGGCTACCCAGATCGCCCGACCTGAATCCCATCGAACTTTAATGGGACATAATCGAGAAGTCAGTTCGTGCAGGAAATCCTGCACCGTGCATCACTTACGCAATTGTGGACAGTTGTAGGGGCAGCATGGCACAATATTTCTGCAGGGGACTCCCAGAGACTTGTTGAGTCCATGCCACGTCGAGTTGCTGCACTGCGCCGGGGAAAACGAGATCCGATACAATATTAGGAGGTATCCTATGACTTTTGTCACCATGCAAGAGGTACACAAACTAAGACTGCGATAGGGCGCAATCACTAGACACAACTTCTCGCAGGGCATCCCTCCGCTCCTTGCAGTAGCCCCCAGATGGCGCTCTTTCTGCTTCTGCCCCACTTCCTCTGCCCTATTCAGTACTTCCGCCGATAGTGTAGCTAAGGCTGACTACTTCACTTCATCCTTGTACTGGTGGATACAGAAATTCTTCCGCAGAGAGGCACCAAAACGCGACACACACACACACACACACACACACACACACACACACACACACACAGTTCCGCACCAGCAATCATGATGGCTGCTTCAGCGCCTCTCATTAGTTTATTCCAGTACCTTGAATACTACCTTCCATCTTAATAGTTTCTATTCACGGAGAACTTTGACCAGTTTCAGAGTATCTGTACAGATTACTGTCAGTAATACTTGAAATATTACAGACTGCCAAGAGATAGCAAAGTTAGTCACATATGATTGTATTAGCTTTAGGACATGAAGTGCCATGATCAGAGTTTACCAAAGTTAAGTACAAGTTTTTAACACACTTCTAATAAATGCTATTTCTTATTTATTATTGTGTGGCCCCATCTTTGCTGTAGTGCCATCCTATTAGACATTTGTTTAATAATCGCCGTGTACAATTATCACTGTTAAGACACTGTAACAGGGAAACATTTTTCTGCTACTGTGGGTATTTGGGCCGAATTAAAGAGTGACTTTCAGTTACTACATTCACAAGAAAGTGTGTGTATCAGTTTTGAAAAGGCAAAGTTGCTGCTAGTTGTAAAGAATACAGTAGTTGATTTCCTAACTGTAAAGTACCACATAAAAAAATTATTCATGCTTTCACTTAACTGTGTGAGAATGGTACTGTACCCCACCGTCATATTTCACGTGAACGTGCAAATGAAGAAAGTATGGGTGAAGTAGAAGATACTATTCAGTTGACAGAAAGCAGTCCTTCAATAAGCACACAAAAAACTTCCATATGTGTCTATGTTCGACATATAAGAATATGACATTACAAATCACGGCCTCTATCCTTAGCATTTGCAGCGGGTTCAACAACTTCGAGGAGCAGATGACTGTACATCAATGGAATTTTGTTGTTCGCTAATATCAAATCACCAAGTAATCCCCCCAGTACCGATTACTGAAAGGCATTTTCACTTCATCTACATCGACATCTACATACATACTACGCATGCCGACGTACGATGTGTGGCGGAGTGTACCCAATACCACTACAAGTTATATTCTCTTCTATTTCACTTTCCAATAGAGCGAGGCAAAAAGAGCTGTCTCTATGCCTCCGTATCAGCCCCAGTTTCTCCTATCTTACCTTTGTGTTTCTTATGCGACATGTATGTTGGCGGCAGTAGAATCGTTCTGCATTCAGCCTCAAATTTTCTCAATAGTGTTTCTCGAAAGCAATGACGCCCTACCTCCAGGTATTCCCATTTGAGTTCCCGAAGCATCTCCGTAACGCTAGCGTGTCGTTCAAACCTACCAGTAACAAATCTAGCAGCCCGCTTTTGTATTGTTTCGATATTTTCCTTTGATCTGACCTGGTACGTATCCCAAAAGCTCGAGCAATTCTAAAGAATAGGTCGCTGTAACGTCCTATATGCAGTCTCCTTTAAGGATAAACGACACTTTCTCAGAGTGCATCTAATAAACTGAAGTCGACTGTTCGCCTTCCCTAGCACAATTCTCACTCGTGCCGATATTATTAACAACCATGACTAACAAAAACCCACATGCCTCTATGAAGACACATTTTCAAGAATGCTTCTATGTAAATGTTTGGTGTTGTACCAAAGACAATCAATTGATCAGGTCTGTTGTGTTGCCGCAGCGTCTTGCACGGCCCCGTTATCTCGGCTCTCCTGAAAACGAACTTCCAGCATTAGTAGAAGAACGTCCTTTGGCTATAAGGATAAGTATTAACTTCCAACATGACGGAGACCCTGCAGATTTTGGTCGTCACATTACACGTCACATAAATCTACCATTCCCCAAAGATGGATCGGCAGAAATGGTCATGATATTTGGCCACCAACGTCTCCGGGCCTTTCCACTTCAGATATTTACTTGTGGGGTTGTTGAAAGACAAAGTATACAAAAAAGAGAATAAACACAAGAGAGAAATTGATCGTTCGGATTGTGAACGGTGTTACCCTCATTAGAAATAAATCCCAAAACAACCTCTGAAGAGCTCTGCTTGGTGTAGACAAGTGAATACGAAATTCTACTGAAATAGTGGTAGAGTTCATGAAAATCAACTTTCAAATTCATCATTTGCCCTTACATAACATCTTCTGTGAATATTTGTTTGGGTTACAATCTAACAGCCGCGCTGAGTGGCTGCGCGGCTAGAGGCGCCAAGTCACTGACTGCGCGAGTCCGCTCCCGGTAGCTGAATGGTCAGCGTGACGGATTGTCAATCCTCTGGGCCCGGGTTCGATTCCTGGATGGGACGGGGCATTTTCTCCGCCCAGGGACTGGGTGTTGTGCTGTCATCATCATCATCATCCTATCATCCTCATCGACTGCAGGTCGCCGAAGTGGCGTCAAATTGAAAGACCGACACCCGGCGAACGGGCTGCCCGACGGGGGGCCCTAGCCATACGATTAAATAAAATAAAACTGACTGCACGGCGACTCCCGTCGGAGGTTCGAGTCCTCCTTCGTGCATGGGTGTGTGTTGTTCTTAGCATAAGTTAGTTTAAGTAGTGTGTGAGTACAGGGACCGATGACCTCAGCAGTTTGGTCCCTCAGAAATTCACACACACTTGACCATACAATCTAACAGAAAGTGAAACTCGGCTGGCTCCATTCATCCAGGAAGTCCAGAGCACCGTAGACGGAGGCATCCCGGTCGATGCCATTCTTTCGGTTGGCATTCCACACAGTTCCACGCTCACGTTTAATGAATATTATATGACCTTACCCAGTAACGGACCAAATTTTTGATTGGCTCGACAGATTTAAAGGAAGTTTTAGGAGTACCTCCACGGGAGTGGTCAAGCGAGGTGGCGCTGTGGTTAGCACCCTGGACTTGCATTCGGTAGGATTATAGTGCTAACCCATGTCCGCTCACTCAAATTTTGCTTTTCCGTGATTTTCCTAAATCGCTCCAGGCAAATGCTGCGATGGTTCTTTTGAAAGGGTGCGGCCGATTTCTTTCCCCATGGTTGAAACGATCCGAGCTCGTGTCCAATCTCTTATGGCCTTGATGTTGATGGGACTAAATCTTTCTTCGTTCAGAGGAGTTTTGTAGGGCTGTTACTGTCTAAAACACGAATAAATTACGTTTTTGATAACGTCAGCAGCTCCACGAGGTTCTTTGCAGACGATGCTATTACCCACGGGAAGACTGCAAATCATTGGGCTGCAGTGGCATGCAGGTGGACCAACATAAGAGCAATCATTTCTGCAGTGAATGGCAGATGACCCTGAACGCACATTAAAACAGCATATTGCGCTTAAATATGTGAGGAGATTCATTGTTTTATAATTACGCTATTGGCAACAAATTACTGGAAACGACAACAAACCTAAAATGCATCTGACAAGGGAAGCGCCCCATTTATTGGTAAAATGAACCACTGGATAGCCCGCTAAAAATTGAACACAGATCAAGCATGAAAACAGGAAAAAGGTCTACTGAACAGTGAAAGAAGAAGCAAAATAGAATCAGTAAACGGTCCAACCTCAAGATATGTAACGTTGAGCGAATTGCTACACTCGCGGGATCGTGGCTTCGTGGTGACCGTGTTGGCCTGCCAAGCGGGAGATCCGTGTTCAAATCTCCTTCCTTTCTCATAAAATAGTGAACTTTCCGTTAGGTCCTTGACGTGTCTGTTCTCCTTCTGTAGTCTTGGCAATTGTCATACTACACATTGGTTATACAATATGTGTCATTGGTAAGAACACATTACCATCAAAAGTAAATGCTATGAATAGTGGAAGCACGCGAGAAACCGCATAGACCTCTCACAGAAATGAAAAATAACAAATAACCGGGTGTGAACAATGTTACAACAACGGAATTTAAGAGTCAAAACTCCCAAAAAGGAACGCAGGATTCATAACATGTGATAGAAAATGGTTCTGAGCACTAGGGGTCTTAACTTCTGAGGTCATCAGTCCCGTTGAACGTAGAACTACTTAAACCTAACTACCTAAGGACATTACACACACCCATGCCCGAGGCAGGATTCGAACCTGCGACTGTAGCGGTTGCGCGGTTCCAGACTGTAGCGCCTAGAACTGCTCGGCCACCCCGGCCGGCCATGTGGTAGATGTGTAAAACAAATAGGAGGCACGTACGGCTGGAGGTTCCTTCTTCACACGTCGCCGTTGCAAACCGACATTACACCTCGGCACAGACACAGTTTTGAATAGAGCGAACACACACGTCAATGACCGGGCGGACAGTTCATAATTTTGTGAAAAAAGAAGGGGCACGAGGGATATATGAACAGGGGTCTCCCCCTTCGCAGTCCAACAGCACGACCACACCACCACGACGCCGTTGTTCTTGCATTTTGCTCGACGTTCCATGTCTTGAGCTTGGACCGTTCAGCGTTTCTATTTTGCTTCTTTTTTCACAGTTCAGTACACCTTCTCTCTGTTTTCAAGCTTGATCTATGTTCAGTTTTTGATGGGCTCTCCACTGGACCATCTTACCACTAAATCTGACTGAGGGGCGACGGGGAGTTCCCCTTGTGAGTAACCGTTCGCGCCGGCCTAAAGTGGAATAACCACGCAAACAAACACTCGTGTTATAACCCAAGGAGATGGGGACACACTGTGTGCTGGAGGCTGAGTACGGGGAGAGGGTGGCATCAGCGACACAACGGAACTTGCAATATCAGTTATTTCTCAGGTTAGATTTGAAGAGTAGTTAAGTGTCTTGTGGCGTTGGATGGTGGACAGGCATAAGCACGTGCCACGCAGAAATGCTGACGCCTTGTCAGCGAGTCGTGAGGTCACTGCCAGAGGTCAGTGACCCACGGAAACCTGTTGTGCTGGCAGCATGGCAGCAGCGTGGGGACAGGAAGACGTCGCATGCCAAGACACTCTGGGGTACAGCGCGGCTCACTCCTCAGCACTCTCGTAGTGAGGTGCAGGTAGTTGGTTGTTGTGAGGAGTACTCCCTGGTCATGTACCGTGAATCGACCAAGACTGCAGTCGACGTTTGTGGATCGACCAGGGAGCCCCGTGAATGCGCCACACTTGGTCAGGGTGGAGATGGAATCTTGCAGGTCGTCCCGATTGACCCTCACTTAAAAATGGCTCTGAGCACTATGGGACTAAACATCTGAGGTCATCAGTCCCCTAGACTTAGAACTACTTAAACCTAACTAACGTAAGGATATCACACACATCCATGCCTGAGGCAGGATTCGAACCTGCGACCGTAGCAGTCGCGCGGATCCGGATTGAAGCGCCTAGAACCTCTCGGTCACCGCGGCCGGCTTGACCCTCTCTGGAGGAGGGCTGGAAGCACACCAGTCTTCTCTTCATCTACGACGTACCAGCAGGTATAAACTGCTAACCATACCAGTGGATTGCATCAGGTTGTCTGCATCTCAGTGTTGAAATCGGCAACATCGATCAGCTTGTCATTGTTTCACTGAAACTCGATAGACCATCGTCATCTCTGGTTCCAGTGACATGGACAGAATGGCGGCAAAACCGTGCGGGTCTTTGAGCTCCGGAAGCCCCGTTATTTTTTAACGAGCTGAGCCTGTGTTTACGGCGCGTTGCCTGTGAGTGTATGATCGCACTTATCATTTTTTCGTCTCGTCAGGGCTCCTTGCCTCACTATGGTCATTCAGTAATTATTCTGGGTCACCGAGCTTGGATCTTACTCCAACGTTTGGTTATCGCAGTGGCGCTCTGGCGCTGAAGTTTGGAAGTATGACTTCTTAAAACCTTATTATGTAGCACTGCAGTGTCTGTGTTCCTGCTTTCCTCGCTCTCTTGGTGCTCTGATATCTGTTGCATCGCCAAGTAAAACATTAAAATAGTTACGCATGTACAATGAAATGTCGTGCGGCGTAACAGTAGGAAAGGTATATTCCAAGCTGATATTAAGGAAAGAAGTGGCACACAGAATGACAGGAACTCCGATTTTTTATTATTGCTCGTCAGTGTGGAGCCCTTGAACGAGTAGATTAACAGAAGAGGGAGAGAGGATCAAAGAAGAGCTGCACATTTCATCAAGTTATCGTTTAGTAAGTGCGGGAGTTTTACGGAGATGCTAAACAAGCTCCAGTGGTAGATGTTTGCAAGAGAGGCGATTTGTATCACGGAGAAGCTTACCGTTCGAATTTGCGAGAACTTCCAAGAAGAGCTGAGCAACATGCAACTTTCTCTCACATATATGTCTCGCGAAATGACCACGACGGAAAAACTCTGAGAAATTAGATATCATGCGTAGGTTTACCGACAGTCGCTCCTAACACGCCCAATTCGTCAATGGAACAGGGGAGGAAGGAAATGACAGTGGTGTCAGAAGTGTCCTCCACCACACACGGTGATGTGTGTTGTGACGTGTAGAGATCCGGATGTAAATTAAGAGAATGTATGAAAGAACACAAGTGCCTCAAACTTGAAATCAATTTTGAAATTTGCAACAGCGAAGCAACAGAAGAACAATGGTGAGGATAAACGTTTTAATAGCATAGCGTAGTTCTAGTCAAAGAAAGTAAAATTTGTAGAAGAAAATTTCGGGAAGCAGTTGAGATATCTGAAAAATGAATTTTCTTTCAACACAGATGAAGATTCGTGCCATCTCGGAAGTAACTATCCAGATAGGGCGTGTGAGATAACAAGTAACAGGAGGTCGACACGGTGATACAAAAACTATACCATTTCGATAGAGATCGCCCTCCCCCTTCCATAAGAGAATGCGAAATTCTTTTCAGTGACATAATTGGTTTCGTACGGGACAGCTTCCATAACCTAATTCTACAAACCATGAAACAAGAACACAGTTCAACCTACTTTTTACACTTTTTAAAAATAGTCTTTTGAAGCAGCCGAGCTATCTCAGTCCAAACAAATCATAATAAGCTTACCTTGATTCACACAAAAGCCAATGTTGTGATTAACAGTAACTAATTAAGGTATCTGAATACCCGTGCGTGCTAAACCACCGTTTTCGGGATAGGGCCATGCGCCGGCTCGGAATCGAATCCGACCGGTGAATTAACGGTGAGGGTCGGCGTGCTGTCGAGCCTGGATGTGGTTTTAGGTGGTTTCCCACATCCTACTAGGTGAATGCCGAGTTGGTATCGAAGTCCTGCCTCAGTTACACAATTCATAAACATTTTGAATACTTTCGCTCACTTGCGCATAAATAACACTACATGCAGGCGGATAGGGCACACATATTCCGTATTCCGTCCAGCGGAGGAGGAGGATGTCGGCCTGGGAAGGTGGGGCGGGGGGGGGGGGGGGTACCGAGAGAGACAGGATGAGCATCCGGTCACCTCTTGAATTAACCACGCCAGATTCGTATATAACCGTGCCGACCCTGCGCTGATGCGGGAAAAAAGTACGAGAAAAAGAACAATAAACAGTAGGCGTCCACATGCGATGACGTATAGCTTTCAAAATACCCTGTCTTACAAACTCTGATTCCAGATTCGTGCCCTCCCAATTGAAGATTATCATTTGTTATACACAACCTTAATCTGGAAATTATATAGTTTTTTAACCTTTCTATCCTCTAGTGCCCGCTGTACGATCAACGTAGTGCAAAGATGATGTGCATGACAACAGAAACAACACTCTTTGAGTGAGTCCCATTTCTATTACCATGCGCTGAATAGTGCACAAAATTAGTCTTCAGCTCAGTTATAAATTATAGAATTTGAAGTAAAACACGTGACGTAATTCAGACATATAGCTCGGCTGACACGACAATCCACCGTTTCAAAAGAAGCTGTCCAACTTTAAGGCAGGGAGGTACGGCGTGGCAACATCAACAGGAGCTGACACATATTGTACATCACTCGAACTGGAACAGTATTATCGCTTCGAATGATTTTATCGTCAGCCAGTCTAGATGCTTAATTAACAAATTCTAATATGAGCTGCCAGTGTAAGGAAACAAACTACCATCATAGAAAGTTTTTCTTATTATTCAGAACTAAAGTAAATTCTACAGAAGCCCTATGCTGCTCTAGACGAAAACATAGTGTCAAAAAAGCTCAGTATATCTGCGGAAGCAGTGGATTTTGAATCATTGGGTGCTTGTGTACTTGCCAATAATAAACATTAGTAATAATCTTTAGCCACAATTAGGTAGATCTCAGAGGGTTACATCTTACAGTAGCCATGAATGGTAGGGATGTAGTAGGTCTTCCGCTTTCCATGCAGTACTCTGTGCCAAAGGCATTTCACGGGCAAATTAAACAGTGCTGACTGAAGGATCGTCACCCACACAAGCTGGTATTGCGTATTTTAGATCGGGTTCCATACAGCTCATTTTTCTCCTCCGTCGTTCTGTAATGGAGCCGCTTTCCTTGTTTCTTTTATCGAATGGGGGGAAATGGCGAGCATCGCATGTCTTGTACTTATTCCGATATTTTAAAAAGTGTAAAAAGTAGGTTGAACTGTGTTCTTGTTTCATGGTTTGTAGAATTAGGCCATGGAAGCTGGCCCGTACGAAATCGATTATGTCACTGTGAAGAATTTCGCATTCACTTATGGAAGTGTTTCCTGCGCTGTTCCGAAGAGGTGTGCTTATTGGCTAAGATTCTTCCTCGTACTATTAATGGGCCACCGTCATTAGAGCGACAGTGATAGGTGGTAGTTAGAGGGGGGGGGGGGGGAATGTCTATCGAAATGGTATTGTTTTTGTGCCACTGAGTCGACCTCCTGCTACTTGTTAAAACAGAACTGCTCGCCTCCCTTCAGTTTCTGTTCTCTTTTCTGTCCACGAAATCCATGTCTACTAGGTACATAACAACATGAAATGTTATTTCGCTATATCTGATCAACATTACACTTCATCTCGTCATGGTCTTTAAAACTGGAGTTTGTTATAACATCTACACGGACCATGTAAGTGTATATACGCTATATTCAATACATTACAGATGTTTCCTGTCCCTGTCCAGCAGGATGTACGCCTACATGTTGTAAAGTAGCAGCAGATATGTATAAAGAGAATCCTATTACATTTCAGCCAGTTTTAAGATTGCTACTTGTTGTCTGAAAGCACGTCTAGGCAGGGTGAAGACAGGTTATACAGTGCATCTGACTTTGCTTGGTTCTTTATAACTACCTTTATGAAAGTGAAAGACCATTTGACACCGTTTCATCATACTACCTCATCGCATATTTTGATTGAGCAAGACAACCTCAGACTTCTACACATACGAATGGTTGAGCGTTGAAAATGCCTGACATGCAACTGAAAACTTTAAAGTAACTGGATTCACCCTCACAAGAAAAATCTGTGGTACTCACTTGTGGGTGCAGCCTGTGCAAGATACAAACCTAT
Source organism: Schistocerca piceifrons (assembly GCF_021461385.2). Lineage (NCBI taxonomy): Eukaryota > Metazoa > Arthropoda > Insecta > Orthoptera > Acrididae > Schistocerca > Schistocerca piceifrons. The sequence goes on from NC_060144.1 coordinate 503,199,006, forward strand.
AAGAATATACTGAAAAACAAACATAGGAGTGGATACTACACTAACTGCCACATATAAACACACTAATTCGGAGTTTGGTGAGAGGCGACTTGATTCTAATTCAAAGAAATGTACTGTACGTGGTCACTGGGTGCCCCAAGAAATGTACTCTACATGGGTCACTGGATGCCCTGTTCGTTATATTGCGACGTTGAAACTTACAGGTGATAAAAAGATGTAGCTTCACAGCTACTAGAGGATGAAATATGGAGAGGAAGATAGAGTTAAGGCGGATCACAGGTCATCGCCTGTTGAATGGTTGTAATGGCCTTGAATAGGTAATTGTGGAAGATGGGACCAAACATCAGAGAAAATAACACAGACGTGGACAAGGTGTGGCTTAGCTTCGCTGTATTTAGATGATAACAAAACAATACTGACATATAAAGTGAATTCGCTAGTTAACAGTATAAGCAATCAACAGAGAGAATGCAAAAGTTCTCCAACAGTGATGATGTTAAGAATTCCACTTGTTTTTCACAGTGCACATAATTTATGAAACATCATTACAACAACCAAGCAACAAAACTGTAACCCCTGTCCACACACCCCTTTCCTTTCACCAAATGCTAAATAAGTACGCTTATACAGAGTGTTCGTCTTAACTGAAGATATTGAAATATCTCGAAACCTACACGTCGGATCAAAAAAACAATTAATTCCAATTTATTTCTCTCGGAGGGGGACATAAAAAAAATGGTTCAAATGGCTCTGAGCACTACGGGACTTAACTTCTGAGGTCATCAGTCCCCTAGAACTTAGAACTACTTAAACCTAACTAACCTAAGGACATCACCCACATCCGTGCCCGAGGCGGGATTCGAACCTGCGATCGTAGCGGTCGGGCGGCTCCAGACTGTAGCGGCTAGAACCGCTCAGTCAATCCGGCCGGCTGAGGGGGACATCAAATGATACCACACTTGACCCCACCCCACTATGTGCGTGGATGGCGGAGGCAAATTTCAAATCTTCAATATGAACCCGCGTCTTTTATTGCAGATTACGACTCTACGGCAAAATCTGCTTGCGTTGTGTCTGAAGCATTTTCTTCGTTTCAAAATGGTTCAAATGGCTCTAAGCACTATGGTACTTAACATCTGAGGTCTTCAGTCCCCTAGACTTAGAAGAATTACTTAAACCTGACTAAACTAAGGACATCACACACATCCATGGCCGAGGCAGGATTCGAACCTGCGAATGCAGCAGCCGCGTGGTTCGGGACCTTTTTCTTTTCTTTTCTTTTTTCTTTTCCATTTCGTTCGTTCTGTTTTGTCGTGGTGGACGTCACATGACACCCGTTGAAGTTCGTTGTCGATCCCTTCACTCAGTTTTTTATTACAGAGAGCAGCTAGCTCTCTGGCCGAGCACGCTGAGCTACCGTGTCGGCTGTTCATTAAAATATATAGACACGAATACACATTTCCGTGTCCAGTTTTGCGAATTGTTGACTGAAGCGCCTAGAACCGCTCGGCCACAACGGCCGGCTTCTTCGTTTCACCACAGATAGCGCTGTAAAAGGAGAAATAGAAATTGATACACTATCGTGGTTTATGACATGCTACTCAAAGGCCCTTGAATATCCAGCGGTACGTGGAACCTACATCCGTACTGCGTGGGTAAACAGGCCAATATTTCATAACTCCTAATTGGAAACCCCATTCACAATGTCGTAATCCTCCGACAACTCGGCGCGCCACTGTGGCCTTGGCTCGGGGCGAACACTACTCCACTTTTCCAATTAAAGGAAGTGTTCAAACGCAGTACCGCCAATGCAACACACTTAATGATCCGCTTTTCAAATGACTGTACACAGGACAGAATCACATCTGCGGGATTGTCAGCACAGGTGTTTCCTATGCGATCGATTATATCTTCACGGCTAATTGGCACTTGCTGGTACACCTTATCTTTTAAATATCCTCAAATCCGGCGACCTAGCGAGCCAATTAATCGTGCCACCTCCGCCGATCCACCAACCATTGCAGACACCGTCTAATATCTCCCGTGCTTCAATTGCATTACGCGCTGGGAAACAGTCATGCTAAAACAACATACACTCCTGGAAATTGAAATAAGAACACCGTGAATTCATTGTCCCAGGAAGGGGAAACTTTATTGACACATTCCTGGGGTCAGATACATCACATGATCACACTGACAGAACCACAGGCACATAGACACAGGCAACAGAGCATGCATAATGTCGGCACTAGTACAGTGTATATCCACCTTTCGCAGCAATGCAGGCTGCTATTCTCCCATGGAGACGATCGTAGAGATGCTGGATGTAGTCCTGTGGAACGGCTTGCCATGCCATTTCCACCTGGCGCCTCAGTTGGACCAGCGTTCGTGCTGGACGTGCAGACCGCGTGAGACGACGCTTCATCCAGTCCCAAACATGCTCAATGGGGGACAGATCCGGAGATCTTGCTGGCCAGGGTAGTTGACTTACACCTTCTAGAGCACGTTGGGTGGCACGGGATACATGCGGACGTGCATTGTCCTGTTGGAACAGCAAGTTCCCTTGCCGGTCTAGGAATGGTAGAACGATGGGTTCGATGCCGGTTTGGATGTACCGTGCACTATTCAGTGTCCCCTCGACGATCACCAGTGGTGTACGGCCAGTGTAGGAGATCGCTCCCCACACCATGATGCCGGGTGTTGGCCCTGTGTGCCTCGGTCGTATGCAGTCCTGATTGTGGCGCTCACCTGCACGGCGCCAAACACGCATACGACCATCATTGGCACCAAGGCAGAAGCGACTCTCATCGCTGAAGACGACACGTCTCCATTCGTCCCTCCATTCACGCCTGTCGCGACACCACTGGAGGTGGGCTGCACGATGTTGGGGCGTGAGCGGAAGACGGCCTAACGGTGTGCGGGACCGTAGCCCAGCTTCATGGAGACGGTTGCGAATGGTCCTCGCCGATACCCCAGGAGCAACAGTGTCCCTAATTTGCTGGGAAGTGGCGGTGCGGTCCCCTACGGCACTGCATAGGATCCTACGGTCTTGGCGTGCATCCGTGCGTCGCTGCGGTCCGGTCCCAGGTCGACGGGCACGTGCACCTTCCGCCGACCACTGGCGACAACATCGATGTACTGTGGAGACCTCACGCCCCACGTGTTGAGCAATTCGGCGGTACGTCCACCCGGCCTCCCGCATGCCCACTATACGCCCTCGCTCAAAGTCCGTCAACTGCACATACGGTTCACGTCCACGCTGTCGCGGCATGCTACCAGTGTTAAAGACTGCGATGGATCTCCGTATGCCACGGCAAACTGGCTGACACTGACGGCGGCGGTGCACAAATGCTGCGCAGCTAGCACCATTCGACGGCCAACACCGCGGTTCCTGGTGTGTCCGCTGTGCCGTGCGTGTGATCATAGCTTGTACAGCCCTCTCGCAGTGTCCGGAGCAAGTATGGTGGGTCTGACACACCGGTGTCAATGTGTTCTTTTTTCCATTTCCAGGAGTGTATGTTGTCCAAAGTCCAAAGCGACATCCTGCAGTAGTACCGGTAGTTCCTGCTCCAAAAACGTTCGATATTTGCGCCAGTTCAAATTGCCGTCGATAAAATGCGGACGAATGAGTTTGTTGCCCATGATGCCACACCATACATTAGCTGACCGACTACTTTGATGGTCAACTTGCCGTAAGCAATGGAGATTGTCTACGCTCTAGTAATGCATGTTATGCTGGTTAACGCTGTAGACTCATCGTAAAATAATACCTCGGCAAAGAACGTGCGGGTCGTTTGCTTTTGTTGACGCCCCCTTCACAAAATACTACCCGGTTATGGAAACTGGGGCCAGAAGTTCTTGATGCAGTGACACGTGGTGTGGGTGGTACTTATGACGATGAGTATTGTGATAATACTTTCTACGGACATACGGGAATCGTTGTGTAATGGTGGGTGCTTACCCTTGCGTTGTCGTGCACTGCCGCTAGTGCAGCTACTTCATTAACTTCCCCTGTAACACATTGCATCATTTCCATTTGCCGGTCTGTACGCTGCCATCAGATGTAAAAGCGTTCACAACCTTTTAAAAGAACGAACGAGAGAGAGCTTTCTATGGAAACGTTCGGAATGCAAGGCAACAGGAGCCTCAATATTTCTCCTACACTCTCCGTATATCAGGATCAATCCAATTGCCGGCCGGAGTGGCCGAGCGGTTCTAGGCGCTACAGTCTGAAACCGCGCGACCGCTACGGTCGCAGGTTCGAATCCTGCCTCGGGCATGGATGTGTGTGATGTCCTTAGGTTAGTTAGGTTTAAGTAGTTCTAAGTTCTAGGGGACTGATGACCTCAGAAGTTTAGTCCCATAGTGCTCAGAGCCATTTGAACCATCAATCCAATTTTTTTCTTCTGTGTTTGCAATGTTCATCGTCCACTTGCACGACTGTTCTTCAAATGATAGGTAAGTGTGTAGGCAATAACCACTGCGCAAGTATTGTAATGCTTGCTACGTCTGCATGGTGCGTGAGCTCCATTCGCAGTGTACTGCCTGTTACGATACGTCACAGTTCGCTACACGGCCACGGTAGCGCGTCGAGTAGCATCATGTTCAATGTTTCGGAGAAATCTGACGTTGCGAAAGTGGTTTCCAATTAGAAGTTATGGAGCACTGGTCGGTCCTATCCTCTCAGCGTAGGGGTGAGGTCCCATGTGCCCTTGGGGGCCTTTAAGTAGCATGATTGTGTACCCATTTCTTTACCTCCGATTACAGCGCAGTCTGTCACGAAACGAGGAAAGAAATTCGCATTATAACTGTTTTTGGTCCGCTGTATAGTTTTCAAGGCATTTCTTCAGTTAAAACGAACGCCGTGTATGTCATAATTAGTGGCACATCCACTTTTTTTCAGTGCATTAACATAAGTTTGTAAGATGCACCCCTGTGAGCATTCTACAAAAAGGAAAATACCAACTGGAGTCCTTTTAAGACATGTGTTGTTGTTGTGGTCTTCAGTCCTGAGACTGGTTTGATGCAGCTCTCCATGCTACTCTATCCTGTGCAAGCTTCTTCATCTCCCAGCACTTACTGTAACCTACATCCTTCTGAATCTGCTTAGTGTATTCATCTCTTGGACTCCCTCTGCGATTTTTACCCTCCACACTGCCCTCAAATACTAAAGTGGTGATCCCTTGATGCCTCAGAACGTGTCCTACCAAGCGATCCCTTCTTCTAGTCAAGTTGTGCCACAAACTCCTCTTTTCCCCAGTCCTATTCAGTACCACCTCGTTAGTTATGTGATCTACCCATCTAACCTTTAGCATTCTTCTGTAGCACCATATTTCGAAAGCTTCCATTCTCTTCTTGTCCGAATTATTTATCGTCCATGTTTCACTTCCATACTTGGGTATACTCCATACAAATAATTTCAGAAACGACTTCCTGACACTTAAATCTCTCGATGTTAACAAATTTCTCTTCTTCAGAAACGCTTTCCTTGCCATTGCCAGTCTACATTTTATATCCTCTCTACTTCGACCATCATCAGTTATTTCGCTCCCCAAATAGCAAAACTCCTTTACTACTTTAAGTGTCTCATTTCCTAATCTAATTCTCTCAGCATCACCCGACTTAATTCGACTACGTTCCATTATCCTCGTTTTGCTTTTGTTGATGTTCATCTTATACCCTCCTTTCAAGACACTGTCCATTCCGTTCAACTGCTCTTCCAAGTCCTTTGCTGTCTCTGACAGAATTACAATGTCATCGGCGAACCTCAAAGTTTTTATTTCTTCTCCATGGATTGTAATACCTACTCCGAACTTTTCTTTTGTTTCCTTTACTGCTTGCTCAATATACAGATTGAATAAAATCGGGGAGAGGCTACAACCCTGTCTTACTCCCTTCCCAACAACTGCTTCCCTTTCATGTCCCTCGACTCTTATAACTGCCATCTGGTTTCTGTACAAATTGTAAATAGCCATTCGCTCCCTGTATTTTACCCCTGCTACCTTCAGAATTTGAAAGAGAGTATTCCAGTCAAAATTTGAAAGTAATTTACGACAGTAAGTTCCCAGTGTATTTAAATGGCTTGCCTCCAGCTAAGAGAGGCTACATACACATTATAGAAGAAAGGAGACTGACAGACTGCGTTAAAACATTCGCCCACACGGCCGATGCTCAAATACTTACGCAAATTACCGAGTTCCGGTTCACGCAAGACATCAGTAAGGAAGTGGATTTACTGTGTGTGAAAGAAACATCAGAAGTAGAATAAGGTATCCCGAGGGGATGGATTTACTGCGTGTGAAAGAAACATCGTAAGTGAATAATGTGCTGTGACTTAATGCGGGGAACGATAAAGGAAATGTGTTTCCTACACACAGTAATATGGGAGAATCTCAAAAACTAAAACAGCATGCAGTAGTTCCATCAGGAGTACCACAAACAAAGCCAGCCCTTTCCAACTTTCGCCAGCGATGCTGTCAGTAGCCGCCGCTCCAAGGAACTCCGTTAAACTTTAGTTTCACTTTCCTGTGTGTCAGGTCAAAGATAGTTGCCCATTGCATACGATGCACTGAATCATGCGTGCATCTTTGGAAACTTCGTCACGTCCAACAATTTTCGATAAGTAACGCAACGGGGCAAAATTGTAGCTGTATTTCAAATTGGGTCGGATTTCCCTAGGGTACTGAGATCGATTCATGGTCCTTGTGTTCCACTCGTAGCATTTATGCCACATTTCAGCCCACGTTCTATCACGTTTTGTCATACAGTATAAAGGCTCACACTACTGTAAGTCAGCGAGCAGGCAATATTGGTAGACCTACCCGTCCCACCAAGCCGCGCGGTATTAGCCGAGCGGTGTAAGGCGCTGCACTCATAGACTGTGCGGCTGGTCCCGGCGGAGGTTCGAGTCCACCCTCGGGCATGTGTGTGTGTGTTTGTCCTTAGGATAATTTAGCGTAAGTAGTGGGTAAGCTTAGGGACTGATGACCTTAGCAGTTAAGTCCCATAAGATTTCACACACATTTGAACATTTTTAAACCGTCCCACCAAGCAGACGGTGGCCGTTAAATATGGAAACGGTGTGAGTATATGCATTATCGTGCTGGAATGTGTAAAGAGAGCAGCGATTCTCCTACTTGGTTGGACCTATGTGCATAACTTTAATTACTTATATCTACCGTTTCAGTGTCAGTGCACATTTCTAACAACACTGAAGACCATATCGACACTAATGGCTTCCTAACTGTACTTTAAATATCTCTAAATTCACCTCAAAGCTAAATTAAAAAATTCAGCTGATGTAAATCATTAGCGAGAGGAACCAACCAATCACAAGCGCTCCCTGAACAGGCTGTTAAACCGTCGGCACACGGGACGAGTTAGCAAAAAAATGGTTCAAATGGCTCTGAGCACTATGTGACTTAACTTCTGAGGTCATCAGTCGCCTAGAACTTAGAACTAATTAAACCTAACTAACCTAAGGACATCACACACATCCATGCCCGAGGCAGTATTCGAACCTGAGACCGTAGCGGTCGCTCGGTTCCAGACTGTAGCGCCTAGAACCGCACGGCCACTCCGGCCGGCACGAGTTAGCAAACACTGACGTGGTACTCTACGAGTTTTGTGACGTCACTTCCTGCTGTTTCGCCGTGAGGAGCCATTTCATCCGATGAAATACAAAATAAGCTCTACGATATTTCGGCAATATGCCATGTAAGGTACAACCAATAGGAAGCAAGATCGCTCATTATGTCACAAGCAGAAAGCAAGACGTCATATTTCATTTGTTGTGTTCAGTTTATACTGACGTGTTTAGTTTGTCCTGTATCTAAACACTAGCACGTTGGATGTCTCGAAAACGAATCGTTATCGGTACGATCTGTTGTACTGGAATGATGCGAAACGTCATATTGGTCTTTAAAGAATTTCGTAGTTATTTTCACGTTATTGTCCGTGTGTTACGGGAGTGCGCCGTTTTAATAAAATGGCACACGCGTTTCGTATTGTTAGGATATGTTATAATTAAACGTTCAATTGAAAACATTTCGGCGATTAAACTCTTCAGAAGAGTGTAACATAAAACATGAACTCAATACAAGCAGAGTCTCAGCATAGCGTAGTTGGTTAAGGTGTCACGTTACCGAACCACGGGTAGTTCGGCAGAGGATTCGCATCCTGCTGTAGACAAATTTCTTTTTTTCACCTTCGCATTTTCTACAAGGCTCAGGAACCTTCCTATGAAATATACAGAAATAATTGCTGTAGTCATTGATGTTACGTATATCTAAGTAAGCGGATACTGAAATTTTTATTTATACACTCCTGGAAATGGAAAAAAGAACACATTGACACCGGTGTGTCAGAGCCACCATACTTGCTCCGGACACTGCGAGAGGGCTGTACAAGCAATGATCACACGCACGGCACAGCGGACACACCAGGAACCGCGGTGTTGGCCGTCGAATGGCGCTAGCTGCGCAGCATTTGTGCACCGCCGCCGTCAGTGTCAGCCAGTTTGCCGTGGCATACGGAGCTCCATCGCAGTCTTTAACACTGGTAGCATGCCGCGACAGCGTGGACGTGGACCGTATGTGCAGTTGACGGACTTTGAGCGAGGGCGTATAGTGGGCATGCGGGAGGCCGGGTGGACGTACCGCCGAATTGCTCAACACGTGGGGCGTGAGGTCTTCACAGTACATCGATGTTGTCGCCAGTGGTCGGCGGAAGGTGCACGTGCCCGTCGACCTGGGACCGGACCGCAGCGACACACGGATGCACGCCAAGACCGTAGGATCCTACGCAGTGCCGTAGGGGACCGCACCGCCACTTCCTAGCAAATTAGGGACACTGTTGCTCCTGGGGTATCGGCGAGGACCATTCGCAACCGTCTCCATGAAGCTGGGCTACGGTCCCGCACACCGTTAGGCCGTCTTCCGCTCACGCCCCAACATCGTGCAGCCCGCCTCCAGTGGTGTCGCGACAGGCGTGAATGGAGGGACGAATGGAGACGTGTCGTCTTCAGCGATGAGAGTCGCTTCTGCCTTGGTGCCAATGATGGTCGTATGCGTGTTTGGCGCCGTGCAGGTGAGCGCCACAATCAGGACTGCATACGACCGAGGCACACAGGGCCAACACCCGGCCTCATGGTGGGGGGAGCGATCTCCTACACTGGCCGTACACCACTGGTGATCGTCGAGGGGACACTGAATAGTGCACGGTACATCCAAACCGTCATCGAACCCATCGTTCTACCATTCCTAGACCGGCAAGGGAACTTGCTGTTCCAACAGGACAATGCACGTCCGCATGTATCCCGTGCCACCCAACGTGCTCTAGAAGGTGTAAGTCAGCTACCCTGGCCAGCAAGATCTCCGGATCTGTCCCCCATTGAGCATGTTTGGGACTGGGTGAAGCGTCGTCTCACGCGGTCTGCACGTCCAGCACGAACGCTGGTCCAACTGAGGCGCCAGGTGGAAATGGCATGGCAAGCCGTTCCACAGGACTACATCCAGCATCTCTACGATCGTCTCCATGGGAGTATAGCAGCCTGCATTGCTGCGAAAGGTGGATATACAGTGTACTAGTGCCGACATTGTGCATGCTCTGTTGCCTGTGTCTATGTGCCTGTGGTTCTGTCAGTGTGATCATGTTATGTATGTGACCCCAGGAATGTGTCAATAAAGTTTCCCCTTCCTGGGACAATGAATTCACGGCGTTCTTATTTCAATTTCCAGGAGTGTATATACCACAGATAGAACAACATGGTTAGGAGAGGAAATGTTCGTTTAAATTGGGCTAACATAGGAATTCTACACGCTTACGTTTTCGTGAGCAAGCTGTTTGCTTTGCGAGCCAAATCAAGCCGACAACTGCCGCTGGAGAGCGTTGCGAGTGCTAAATCATGTCAACCAGCTCGTTCCGCGTGCAAAAGGCGCTGTGTCCCGTGACGTTGGTTATCGCGTCTCGAGGCCTAAGTCCCGTCTGCATGCATGTCAACGTAAGCTGTTTCCTACAGGGAATGCGTGCGTGCCGTGTACGCTCCCTAAGTTCGCGTAAAAGTTAATTGCTACTGGAATAGCTTCGGAAAACGTTTGTGTACGACATTGTACTGTCAGCAAAATCGTGTGCAGATAATTTTATGAATTTGCATGATGCGCGATGTTTGATGGAGACATTACTGTTGAACAGGCTCTCGGATGATTTCATATAATAACGATTCATTTTACTGACTGTAAGATTGAGAGCAGTAGAAATCAGGTGGTATGTCTTTATCTTGAGACTTTCACTGTAGCTGCGTTGAGATATTCCAATTTGGGCAACGGCCTTGCCGCAGTGGATACACCGGTTCCCGTGAGATCACCGAAGTTAAGCGCTGTTAGGCGTGGCTGGCACTTGGATGGGTGACCATCCAGCCGCCATGCGCTGTTGCCATTTTTCGGGGTGCACTCAGCCTCGTGATGCCAATTGAGGAGCTACTCGACAGAATAGTACGGGCTTCGGTCAAGAATACCATCATAACGATCGGGAGAGCTGTATGCTGACCCCATGCCCCTCAGATCCGCATCCTCCTCTGTGGATGACACGGCGGTCGGATGGTCCCGGTAGGCCACTCGCGGCCTGACGACGGAGTGCTACTACTATTCACTGTTCATTGGTTGCATATTAGGATCTGCGACCGACGGAGAAGAAAACCAGTGGGGACATCGAGACAACTGTAGAAGACTCGAGGTAATCAACCTTCCCCATCCGTCAAGCTAGGACAGAAGGAAAATTGACAGACCTCTTCGTTGCGAATTGGTGAACGCAGCTCTGCATATGCAGCAGTTCGTAAAGAGCGACTTACGCCGTTAGCAGTAATGTGTCACGCGAGTAATCTTCCACATCTCGTTCTAATTTGTTTACTAATTAGGGTGAGATATGAACCGTTACACACTGTCAGTGTTGACTCAGAACACGTTTAGCTTAAATCTAAATGATACACACTGTTGGAGAATAAAACTGCACCAACACGAAAGACAGTAAATAACAAACTTTTGTGACAGAGAAACACAATGCGTATATGTTTTTTTATACAGGGTGTTCCGAAGCTATTCATTCAAATTAATACAGGAAGTAGCAATTGTCAAAACAAATATATTTAGTTGTGGCACATACAGTCCCTGACGGCAGTTTCTGATGCTAGAGACGATTTACACAGAAGGTAGCTGAGCATGATAATTACAGCAGTGACATTCACCGGAACTGCTCGATTGCAAGCCGACTCTAATGACATCGATGTCGACGGAAGGTGAAGCTCTAACCTCCTTCACTTCCTTTCAACTGCTCGACCACTCGCCTGTATGCACGCAGTACATCGTCGGGCCATTGATTACTGAGTACGTTAGAAAATTCCTGGCTTGTCCGTAATGGTACCAGTAGCGGGGGCAGTTCTAGCGACGAGGTCTTCGTCCATTTTCAGAACGATTTCACGTACCAGCTGCTTCACATGCCCAGAGAAAGAAATCCAGCCACGTGAGGTCATGTGACCTGGTGGCGAGGCCGATCCATCGATTGCCGAAGCTGGCACTCAGATAATTCCTCACAGCAGTACTGAAATGCGGTAGCACCTCATTGGGCTCGAAGTACATTCTTCATCTAACATTCAGAAGTACGTCCTCTAGTAGTTTTGACAACACATTTTCCATGAAGATGCGGTATATCTGCCTGTCGAGCCAGACTGGAAGAATGTATGGTCCGATAAAGCTGTCACCGAGAATGTCGGCCTGAAAATGAACACCGGATCACTGTTCATGAGCACAAGGTGGAATACCTCGTGGGTCACATGTGCCCAGACAAGCGAATTGTCAGTGACACCGACACGAATACAAGAGCTTAGGTCAGCAAAACTAATAAAATATTCTAAAACATTACAAGTTGACTCGGAGAACATATGTTACTTATCGAAACACGTTTCTTTTGTTCTCTCTACCTCCTGTGTCAATTTGAAAGAAACAATTTCGGAAAACCATGTATACAGAATGTAGATGGCGTTATCCCTACCTAAATTGCACTGTTGTGCTGAAATAATAATCATTCCCATTGTTGTGACTGACAATTTGCAATTTTTACAAACACAGCTTTTATTGAGGTAAGTTCACAAGGTTGATGACTGAACAACAAAAGAAAAGGTAACAATAACGATGCCATTAAAAGTCTCCTAATTGAGGCAAACAAAAGTTCACTTCTAATTTTCCACAAAGGTTGGTGGTAACACACACACACTAGTAAGAGTCCAATTCAGAGACGAAGACGTAATCTTCAGCGGTCGAAGTACACGAGGTCGAATCAGGAGTGAACTGAACTTCGGGGCTGGTTCTAGCCCGTAAATAGCTGTCTCTGGTCAGTCAGGTTTTGGCAAAGTGATACTTCCTGCATCCCGTGGCTCGAGCTCCCCCTGCTTGAAGTAGTGCTCGCAAGTCTGTTTCCATTATCTTGTATGTAAAGTGTTGAACATGGTGCTTTTGGTACGCCTTGGATATAGACAACGCCATCCTCTGTGGTGTAATAAGGGTTGCCGGCCCTCAGGGACTGCCTTGGCTCTGTCTTAACACCCATCCTAAAGTATGCAGTAGACTTTGAGAGAATTTGACGTTTGTGCCATGTCGCCTTAGCGGCGTTGCTAATAACGTAGCATAACTGATTTCCTTCTCAATGATGAGTGTTACAGGTTAATCTTAGACAACCGAGCCGCGCGGGGTACCCATGCGATCTGAGACCCCTTGGTCAGGTTTGCGCGCTCCTCCTGTCGGAAGTTCGAGTCCTCCCTCGGGAATGGATGTGCGTGTTGTCCTTAGCGTAAGTTAGTTTAAGTACTGTGTGAGCCTAGGGACTGATGATCTCAGCAGTTTGGTCCCATACGAACTTACCACAAATTTCCAAAATTTCCAATTCAAACAGCCGATTTCTTTTTTTCCTGATAGTGACAGAATCAGACTGAGTAGCTCAATCGCTTCTATGAGATGTCATGCGCATTTGACCATGAGGACGAAAGAAGAAAAAGAAATCCTTAACAGCTTTATCCTGAACTTACTTACAGTGTGTGAATTTTTACACTTCGTTTACCATTTACTTTTCGTCTCAGTGTTGTTGTCCTTCTAAATGAGGGCAACTGGTTTCTTCTGCAACGTACACTGAAGCGCCAAAGAAACTGGTACAGGCATGCGCATTCAAACACAGAGATATGTAAACAGCAAGAACACAGCGTTGCGGTCGGCAATGCCTATATAAGACAAAAAGTGTCTCTCGCAGTTGTTAATTGGTCACTGCTGCTACAATAGCACATTACCAAAGTTTAACTGAATTTTAATAGGGCGTTAAAGTACGCAGACGACAAATGAGACCGTACGGTTATTTCAAGAATTTACTGTGAATATCAGGAATTCGGTAAACCATCAAATTTCAGAAATCGCTGCGGTCGGGAAAAGATCATGCAAGAATGGGACCAACGACGACTGAAGAAAATCGCTCAGCGTTAAAGAAGTGCAAACCTTCCGCAAATTGCTACAGATTTCAGTGCTGGGTCATCAACAAGTACCAGCATGCGAACCAATCAACGAAACATCATCGATATGGGCTTTCGGAACCGAAGACCCACTCGTGTACCCTTGATGACTGCACGACACAAAGCCTTACGCCTCGCCTGTGCCCGTGAACACCGACATTGCACTGTTGATGACAGGAAACGTGTTGCCTGGACGGACGAGTCTCGTTTCAGATTGTATCGAGCGGATGGACGCGGGTTTGGAGACAACCGTATGAATCCATGGACCCTGCATGTCAGCAGGGGACTGTTCAAGCTCGTGGAGGCCCTGTAAAGACGTGGGGCGTGTGCAGTTGGAGTGATGTGCGACCCATGATACGTCTAGATACGACTCTGACAGGTAAGCATCCATTCAGGTCCATTGCATGTTCCACCGGACTTAGGATATTCCAGCACGACAATGCGAAACCCCACACGCCCAGAATTGCTACAGAGTGCTTCCAGGAACACTCTTCGGAGTTTAAACACTTCGCTGGCCACCAAACTCCACAGACACGGACATTATTGAGCATATCTGGGATGCCTTGCTGCGTGCTGTGCAGAAGAGATCTCCATCCCCTCGTACTCTTACGGATTTATGGACAGTCCTGCAGGAATTATGGTGTCAGTTTCCTCTAGCACTACTTCAGATATTATTCGAGTCCATACCACGTCGTGCTGCGACACTTCCGAGTGCTCGTGGGGGTCCTACAAGATACTAGGCAGGTGTACCAGTTTCTTTGGCTTTTCAGTGTATATTATTTCTTTATTTGAGCGTATAGCTATAGAGGAAGAAAATAAACAAGATTCGTTTTGATATATTCTGTTACGGCGCCTCCTGTTGAGGATACAGATTCCACGCCGCTATACACACGATGGAAGCGAAATGCGCGGAAACGGCAGTGTATTGTGATGCGGTGGCCGGCTGGAGGATTGGAGAAAGGGACCTGGGGCGGTCTCACGGGTGATTTGTGTACTCCGGACCAGGTATCGGCAGAGAGGGCGGGGCCTGGGGTGGGTGGCACCTCCCCTGCCATTATTGGATTCTTCGTTTCACCTGGGGCCGTGGCCCAAGCAGCCAGCCCAGAGTGGCGATATTAAATCTCTGAGCGCACGGGGCTCAACGCACCACTTACCCCGTATTTCTGATTTAGCTCCCGGCCAGTAGGACCGTGGAGTTTCCATTTCGTCTTAACGGCGTAGCGGGCGTTTTCTGTTTTGTTAGAAGCCACATATAGCTTCCAGTATTTTTTGTAATTCGACGGTAACAAGCGACGTATATATCTAAATCTCGTCGGTTCTCTCCTACACTAAATACCTTTTCTCTGCAATGTGATCCAGTTTTATTTAAGACCCATATTGCAATCGTCCAGAAGAATGATGATCAATCAGTAGTATTCATATGAGCTCCACAACTTGGGAAGTAAAGTAAATGATAATAACACCTCTTGTTATCTTGGATCCTTTATACAATTTTTAGTCCCCACAATTCCCTCCGTTACCGAACTGAATATTCATTCATATCACAGGAAGCGTCCCAACAACTTATTCCTTCTCTTAGCCACCTTTTATGTTTTTCAGAAACGCTTTTCTTACTACAGTCAGTTTGTGTTTTATGTTCTCTTCACTTCGACCATCATCAGTACACTGAAAGAAAAAACATCGCAACACCAAGAAGGAGTTGTGTGACGTAAATGAAAGTTGGAAGGACGATCTCTACATCTGAAAGATGATGTCCATTCAAGTCTCGCGCCATTCTCATAAGGGTTGCAATAGTAGGTCCACTATGAGGCTGCACATCAGGTTCGCTTTAAATACACAACCGTGAGCGTTTGCTATCTTTGAGATTGGACCTGGTGAGTTGATCTTAGTCAAGGTGACGAAGACACCATTACCAACGCCTCACTGAGTTTGAACGGGGTCTTGTAATAGGGCTTCGAGAAGCTGTTTCTTCTGGGATATTACTGAAAGACTTGGCAGGAATGTAGCTACTGTACATGACTGATGGGAGCGGTGGTCACGGGAATGTACGGTCGCAAGAAGACTGGGCTCCAGACGGTCACTTGGTACCACTGAGAGGGAGGACCATAGTGTTCGGCGTGTGGTTGTGGTGCATCGTACTGCACATGCAGCAGCAATCTGCGTAGCAGTTGGCACCATACTGACACAACTTACTGTTACAAATCGGTTATTTCAAGTTCAGCTCCAAGCCAGATGCCCTGCAGCGTGCATTCAACTGATCCTAACCACCACAGATTGCGACTTCAGTAGTGTCAACCGAGAGTTCATTGGAGGGCACAGAGTGGAGATCTGTTGTGTTTTCTGATAAAAACTGCTACTGCCTCGGAGCCAGTGATGGCCGTGTCTTGGTTAGAAACCAGTTGAGGGCCTGCAACCAAACTGTCCGGGTGCTAGATACACTGGACCTACAGCTGGAGTTATGGTATGGGGTGCGATATCGTATGACAGCAGGAACATTCTCGGCGTTATCCCATGCACCTTGAGAGCAAATTCGCGCGCCGGTCTGATGATCTGACCTGTTGTGCTGCCACCCATGAACAGCATTCCAGGGCATGTTTTCCAACAGGATAACGCACGACCACATACCGCTGCTGTAACTCAGCATGCTCTCAGAGTGTCGACATATTGTCTCGCCCTGCTAGATCACCAGATGCATCTACAGTCGAGGACATATGGGACATCATCGGGCGGCAACTGCAGCGTCACCCACAGCTAACATTAACCGTCCCTGCACTGAACAACCAAGGGCAACAGACGTGGAACCCTATCCCACAGAATGATATCCGGTACCGGTACAACACAATGCATGGACGTTTGCATGGTTGCTTTCAGCATTCTGGCGTTTAAATGGATTATTAATATATCAAAATTTCACATTTCCAATGGCTTATCTCGCGCTTACATTAACCTGTAATCTTGCAAAGTTAATCACTTAAATGTGTTACCTAGACGAGTGTATTCCTGAAAACCTATTACTCTGCTTTAATAATTTTTTGGTTTTGCCTTTTTTCTGTTAGTGTATTTGGCTGCCCAAATAACAAAACTCATATGCTAATTTTAGTGTATGATGTCGTAGTGTAATTCTCTCAGCATTGCCTGATTTAATTCGACTACATTCCATTAGTCCTCTTTTACTTTTGCTTATGCTCATGTTATAACCTATTTTCAAGACACTATCCATTTAGTTCAGCTGCTCTTCCGAAGTTTTTGCTGTCTCCGACAGAACTATACAGGTCGATCAATACATTTCAGTTCGGAGGCCATAGGTCCAGAATCGATATGCCAATTAGGCAAAATCGCCGTTAGCATTGAGGCAATCATCCCACCGACGCACAAGACTGAAGATACCCGTTTGGTAAAACTACGCGTCCTGCCGTGTGAAAAAGTCAGCAGTTACCTGCTGTACATTCTCGTCCGATATAAGTCTTCGACCCTTCAAGGCCTTTTTTAAGGCACCGAAGGCTTGATAATCTCTTGCTGAGAGATCAGGACTATAGGGTGGGTGGGTGTTCGCGTGTCTCCCACTTGAACGGCATAACTTCTGCTGGCCTCCCAGATTGTCTGGTGTCTTTTATCGAATCTCGACCAGCATGGAACTTGGGCCACCGTCCCATAACGGTGGTTTACGACAGACATGCTGCACCATGCAGATTCTTGTCTCCCCGATTGGTAAAAACGTTGCCTATTAACTTTCCAAATTTGCCGCACGCACGTCGGAAAGACACGAATGCCACACTAATCCCAGTCCTGCATGTAGGTGTTTATACGTCCGCATCAGAATCGCGCTATGTTGCATATTTCCTACTGCAACGCCCTCAAACAGAAACTTTTTGATCGCCCTGATACGCCCGCTAACCCGCTGGGCAGAACAGGTGATTAGGGTTGTGGAAAGGGCCAAATAAGGTTGGGGTCAGTTTCACCTTAAAACTGTAATTTATTGTAATTTAATAACGCATTTGCAACCAAGGCAGTGCATAGCCGAACTTTTACAACTACGAGTTTGAAACCCCAAATTTTGCACGGCTGATGGCCCCAAATAAGAAATCTTAATAATCATCAAGGTAGATTTCAAGTGACTGAGAACACGCAGTTACAATTACAAATAAAATTATATATCTAGGCTGAAAGCCTCAAGGCAAGGGTGGATGGACAAACATAAGAAAGATGCAATACAAACGGCTGAAGGCCCACAATAAAATTTTCAAGATTTTAAAAATAAATTACCATAACCTTTCAGAGGCAGAAGGCCGCAATGTTTAAGCTTGAAAGGTAATTTTAAGAATAAGGTTCCAAGCCGCAATGTTTAAGCTTGAAAGGTAATTTTAAGAATAAGGTTCGAAGGCTGAAGGCCTACATTCAATTTTCGAAAATTTCTTTAAAAAATTAGAACCGTAAGTCTCAAGTTTTAAGTAGCTGAAACCGGCCTAAAAGAAAAGACCACACACCGACAATAACCTTTCAGCAAATATCCACTTGCCGGAATTCAAACTTACTTACATAAAACACAGTCAACCAGGATTTTTTTTCAATCATTGGCTATGATTTATTATAAACAGACAATTAAACACCGGTGAGAAAGACAGGAAAGACAACAACACTCATAAGCTTCCAGGGAGTCGTTCTCCCCTCGTTCACTTATAGGTGAGACAGGTGGTGAGCCCACTACACTTGATCCGTCAGAACCCAACCAAGGGACAACCACAGACCGACTTGCTACCCACCAGTCGGTACATGTGAACTCAAACACAAAATGTTATGGACGTAATTATCCACAACCAAATATGTATATATATTAATCTGTCAAAACTACACACCGTGTTGGACAGCGACAACAGGTGAGGAAAGGACACTGAATGAGGTTACGTTAGTGGCCGTGGCAGGTAACCGGAACACTAACGGCCATAAGGCAGAAAAATTCCGCTGGTGCACTTTAATTGTAGTCAACCGATATAGCTAATTCCACCGCATGGCGGCTAAATTTCAGCAACACAAACACTCGGTGTTTCTCACAGGAAAACCTCCCCAACAGCGAAGCACCGAAACGAACCACAACATGAATGAACGTGGCTTGAGTACTTAAAACACCACTCAACTTTGACGTCCTGGGTCGGTGAGATACGAGGCTCGTAGCGATCGGACAGCTCCACACACGCCCCGACGCTGCCCAGGGACCGCCAGCGGACCCAGCCCACTGCAACGCGCGGAGATATCCTCCCTGGTCGCACCAACCGATCTACTACCCGCAGAATGCTGACAACATCTAAAATAGTCATCAGTGGAACTACACACACAACCTGTCAAACACTTGCACGAAGACCTGAACGATACCCAACAGTAACTAAGCACGCACGAAGTCAAATCGGGAGTCGATGTAGTCATACACAGCCGACTCATGAACGATCGGCGAGCCAAAAGGCGTCGTCCGGTAGGACGACCGACCGACGATCCACCAAGCCCGAGGCCCGGCTCAAGTGATGCGTGGCGGCAATGGTCGGGCGAGCCATGTCGACGCAGACGTCACTGCTGCTCCAACCCGATTGCACTAGTGCCGCATTGCAACTTCCTGACTGGCAGGTCCGGACTGCGCTCCAGACGCGTTCGAACTGACTGGCAGCCCGAACTCGCGACCTGAACTGGCTCACGACAGAGAACGACCGGGAAGTCATAGCAGTCGAGCAAAAATACTACGAGAGGGGATATATCGATGCACGTTGCTAGCGCCGGTCACGGTCAGGCAAAGCAGCGACTCAGTGAGAGTAGTAATTTAAATTAACGTAGAGAGGTGGAAGTACGTTAAAACAGGGTATAGAATACTTGATGGCCCGCATCTCGTGGTCGTGCGGTAGCGTTCTCGCTTCCCACGCCCGGGTTCCCGGGTTCGATTCCCGGCGGGGTCAGGCATTTTCTCTGCCTCGTGATGGCTGGGTGTTGTGTGCTGTCCTTAGGTTAGTTAGGTTTAAGTAGTTCTAAGTTCTAGGGGACTGATGACCATAGATGTTAAGTCCCATAGTGCTGAGAGCCATTTGAACCAATACTTGATGGCGGGAACACGAGCCACTCACAGCTCATGCTCCTTATACAGTTCTCATCACCAAGCGTCAAACATCAAAATTTTTATTGTTTTCCCTTTCCAAATCTTCTTCGTTCCCTCTACAACCTGCTCGTCTACAGACTGAGGATTTTCTCAACTATAGTTTCCTTTTCATATACTTCGCAGTCCGGTTTTGGTATAAATTGCACACAGTATTTCAATCCCTGTATTTTACGACTGCTACCTTCAGAATTCTAAACACTGCATTCCAGTCAACAGTGTGAAAAACTTTCTCTAAATCCACAAAAGCTAAAAATGTAGGTTTGCCTTCTTGTAAACTATGTCCTAAGAGAAGTCATAGGTTCAGTACTGCCTCCCATTTTCCTACTTTTGTTGTGTACTTAAACTGATTTACCCCGAGGTCAACTCCTACGATATTTTCCATTCCTCTGTAAATAATTCTAGTCAGTATTTTGCAGTTATGACTTGTTAAATCGGTGATTCGGTAATAGGCATGACAGCGCTTGCTAGCTTTGAAACCGGAATTATTACATTATTCTTAAAGTAATTTTAGTACCTCATCAAAAATTACTTCGTTTTAAATTCTCCTATTCTTCTCGGCGTTATCTCAATACCGTATCAGAAAATGGTGCAGAACTTGAGTGTATCTTTGGATAATTATTTCAACTGGACAGAAAATATTGCTTGCCTCTATGCTCTCCAGAAGTTTTGGAACATATTTCCACAGGGTGTGAAGTCACTCTTTCTGCTGACTCTTCACTGTTGCGAAGAATAGTGGTAGTAAAAAACTCGAGACATTTACAACTAGCCATGAATATATTTGTTCATTACGCCTGAAAAATTGAAAAATTTATTTCGCTATGCCAATGCTTCACACACCGAGTTCCGATAGTTGCCGCTAGATAGTTACGTGACTACTGTGCTCTTGACGTGTCATCGACTCATTAGTGAGCATGAGCCCCCCAATCTCAAAACCAAGTCTCACTTATCTGGTGTCTCAGCTGTGCCCACCCATAAAACAAAAATATTCATAAAGTCTTTGTCTGTTCCTGCTCTCCAGCTCTCGAAGAAACTACCCTGACCTATGTGCTCAGTCTGAAGCTCTGTTGCATTTAAAAAGTTGAAGCAGTTTCTTTTGGCACATCATACCTTTCTCCTAAAAAGTTAACATCTACGGCCAGTGAGGGAAATGCTCCCAGTTTCTCGCATCTATCGTGTTACTCCGTCTCTCCCTTACATATTTCTTCCCCCTCTTCCACCCTTTTGTAAAGTTCATTACTTCCAGCACCCTCACTCTAATCTACCTACCTGTAACATGTCTTCGTTGTTCTATTTTTAGAGATTTTTTTCTGTCGCTCCTACTGTTCACCATGTATCTCTGCTCCTCCCTCCACCCACCCTCCCACATCCATTAAGAACTTTGGACCCTTCCACGATGGCCCCGCTCGCGTGTCTCAACGATACAGATAGTCCTACTGTACGCCCAGCTACATCACAAACATGTGTACAGAGAGGGCAATCAGTTTTTTCAGTTGATGCAGGGGCAACAGTTTGGATGACTGTCCGATCGGTACAGTAGTCAACGTGGCCTTGCTATGTTGGTATTGCGAACGATTGAAAGCAAGGGAAACTACAGACGTTATTTTTCTAGACAATATGCAGCTCTGTTGTATGGCTTAATGATGATGACATTCTCTTGGGTAAAATAATACGGAGGTAAAATAGCCCGCTGTTTGGATCTCTGGATGGAGACTGCTCAGGAGATGTTGTCATCAGGAAAAACGAAATTGAGATTCTATCGGTTGGTCCTTGGGATTTTAGAACCATTAGTCAGGTAGGTATATTATTGAATTTAAAGAGGAAAACGGATTGCTTGTATTTAGGTAATGATAATGATGATTGGTTTGTGGGTTGCTCAGCTGCACGGTTATCAACGCCCGTACAAATTCCCAACCTTTGCTCAGTCCAATCTCACCACAATCATGAAAGATGAGGAAAAGACGAGGAAAACACAAACATCCAGTCATCTCGAGACAGGTGAAAATCCCTGACGCGCCGGGAATCGAACCCGGGAACCCAGGCTCGGAAAGCGAGAGCGCGACCGCGAGACCACGAGCTGCAGACTTGTATTTAGATACAGTTGAGTTGACTAAAGTGCTACTGCATGATGACGGGACTTTTGCACGCAGGTAATTGGTTGTAAACACAAAATCAAATAGCAGTAATTCGGGAATAGATCCGATAATGAATAAGAAAACAGGAATGTGAATAAGCTATTACGAAAACACATTCTAAGTATTCAAGATAGAAGTGAAGCTAATACCCACCCACAGTTATGAAAATTTTGTCAGTAAGATCCGTATATCAAGAATGGATTGAAAGAAGTTATGAGGAGCTAAAAGAAACAATCCAGATAGTTAAGGAAAATGAAAACGTAATTCTGATGGGTGAATGGAATTCGGTAGTATCAAAAGGAAGAGGAAGAAAAGTAACAGGTGAAAATTGAACTGAATGAAAAGAAAGCCGTCTGATAGAATTCTGCACAGAGTATAGATTAATTTCTGCTAACATTTGGTTTGAGACTTGTGAAGGACGAATCTATGCGTGGAAGAGACTTAGAGACACTGGAAGTTTGAGATACATCTACAGCTACAAGGACACTCTTCAAATCACACCTAAGTGTCTGGCATAGGGTTCATCGAACCACCTTCACAATAATTATCTGTTACTCCGCTCTCGGACAGCGCGCGAAAAATACGAACACGCATATATTTCCGTGCGAGGTCTTATCTCCCTCATTTTATTATGATGATTATTTCTCCCTATGTAGGTCGTCGGCAACAAAATATTTTCGCAGTCGGAGGAGAAAGTCGGTGATCGAAATTTCGTAAGAAGATACCGCAGCAACGAGAAACGACTTTGTTTTAACCATGGCCATCCCAACTGTTGTATCATATTCATGGCACTCTCTGCTATATTTCTCGATAATACAAACCATGCTGCTCTTCTTTGAACTTTCTCGATGCACTCCGTCAATCAGATCTGGTAAGGATCCCACACCGCTCAACAGTGCTCCAAAAGAGGACGATCAATCGTAGTTTAGTCAGTCTGTTAAGTAGATGCGTTGCATCTTCTAAGTGTTCCGCCAATAAAACGCTATAAGAATGACGTTAGAGCAGATTTTAAACCGAAAAATAACACTAAGATCAGATTTGGCCTCTGGCCATACGTTATTCGTTATGACGAAGAGATTAAGACTGAAGGAATTGCATAAAGGAAGGAATGTACGAATATGGAACCTGGGTAAACTGAAAGTACCACTGGTTGTGGAGAAGTTTAAAGGTAGCATTAGGTAAAGATTGACTGAAAAATGGAAAAGAAATATAATGGAAAATGACTGTGTGGGTGCGAGAGATTAAATCATGAAGTATGTCAGGGATGAAATAGGCAAAACTACACGGACCATTAGAAATTCTTTGATAATATGAAAAATTTAAAAGGAGGAAGCAGAAAAATAAAAATACAGTAAATGAAGCAGGTAAAAGGGAATACAAATGTTTAATAATGACATAGAAATTACAAGATAATAAAAAGGAATGGCTAGAGTAAAACGGAAAATTATAGAAGTCTGTATCACTATGAGAAAAATAGGTACGCTCTATGAAAAAAATTAAATAAATCTCTGAATAAAGAGAAGCAGCTGTATGGAAACTAACAGCTCACATGGCGAACCAGTACTAAACAAAGAAGTGAAGGCTGGTTAAGTGGAACGAAGTACTGAAGAGCCGTACAAGGGAAACGAACGTGAACACAACATTATGAGAAGGGAACCTGCATTACATGAAGGTGAGATTGAAACGTGATACTGAGAGAAGAATTTCACTGAGCGCTGAAAAACCCAATACGATATCCACATATACAGTAGCATCGTATACACAAGATGAAAAAGGGCAGGCACTGGTGCAGTTGTCATTTGTACTCAGGTGATTAATGTGAAAAGGACTCAAGGGGCATTCCATTTCGGAAATCGTTAGGGAATTCAATTCTCCGAGATACACAGTGTCCTGAAAATACCAAATTTCAGACATTACCTCTTAACACGGACAACGCTGTGGTCGACGGACTTCACCTGGCGACCGAGAGCAGCGGCGTTTGCGTAGAGTTGTGCCAACAGACAAGCAACAATGCATGATGTAACCTCAGAAATCATTGCGGAAGTATGGTGAACGTATCCGTTACGACAGTGAGGACAAATTTGGTATTAGTGGGCTATGGTAGCAGATGACCAGACGCTAGTACCTTTCTTTGCTAACAGTGCGACATCACCCGCAGCACTTCTTCTGGGCACAGACCATACCGGTTTGATACTAGACGACTGTAAAATCGCGGCCTGGTCTGATGAGTCCCCATTTCAGTTGGTAAGAGCAGATGGTAGAGTTCGAGTGTGGTACAGACTACACGAACCCATGGACACGAGTTGTCAACAAGACACTGTGCAAGCCGGTGGTGGGTCCATAATAGGGTGGGCTGTGTTTACACGGAATGGACTGATCTCTCTGATCCAACTGAACCGATCATTGACTGGAAATGTTTGTGTTCGGCTACTTGGAGGCCATTTGCAGCCATTCATTGAATTCATGTTCTCAAACAACGATGGAATTTTTATGAATTACAAAGCACCATGCCATAGGGCTACAACTGTTCGTGATTGGTTTGAGGAACTTTATGGACAATTCGAGTGAATGATTTGGCCACCCAGATTGTCGAACATTTCTGGGACATTACCGAGAGGTCAGTTCGTGGTCAAAATCATGCACTGTCAATATTTTCGCATTATGGACGGCTAAAGAGGCAGCATGGCTCAACATTTCTGTAGGGGACTTCCAACGAAATGTTGAGTCCATGACACGCCGAGTTGGTGCACTATGTCGGGTAAAAGGAGGTTCAACAAGATATTAGGAGATATCCCATTAGTTTTGACACCTCAGTGTAATCCATCTGGTGTGCAAAGTATATGAGACAGGCTAAATACTCCAAGACTTCAAGAAGAATGTAATAATTCTAATTAAAAAAATTCAGTGCTGGCAGTTTCGAATGTTACTGAACTATAAGTATAATAAGTCATGGGTGCAAAATGAGATCAGCTTGTGTTACGGAGAAACATGCTAGGCAATACTAATTGTACGATTTATCTTGTAAGATATGTTAAAGGAAGATAAACCTAGTCTTATAGCATTTGTAGACTTACAAGGGGAGGCCGCCAATTGTGAAATTCAGATTCGATTCACACTGCGCATAATAAAAGCTCATGACCAGAGGTGTAATGTGGCAAAGCACCAAGATGCACCTCTCAGCCGTTGTCGAGAAAATCTACAGTTAAAAGAAACCGTTGCGGTGAAATACTCTCTACGATTAGTAATTTTCTGCGGCGTGGTGGTGCAGCGGTAAGCGCTCGGGTTCGTAATCCGAAGGTCGCCGGATCGAGTCTCGCCCCATGCAACTTTTTTTTTTAGTATTTGTTTTTTGTAATTCATATATATATATATATATATATATATATATATATATATATATATATATATATATATATATATATATAATTCCCGGCAATCAGTTGCAGCAGTTATGCATATAATAAGTTGTGAAAGTCGTTTGTCGTGGAAAAACTGGCGACTTCGAACATCATTATGTTTTCCGCAAGCAAAGTTGTATTTCACAAATGTTATTAATTGTCTTCATAATGTTAACCACGTATAGTTAACGGAAGACGTAGAAACGAATACGTATAGCGTAAGTCAAACGTTCGAATTAGAATAGAGACCCCACGAACACAAACTTGCTGTGGCAGGTATGAAATATAAACTCCGTTACTCGCTCGTTACACTTGAAGGACAGATGTTGAATGGGCCGAAACGAGCCGCCCCATAACAGCGTAGTTGCCTGCTAACTTCGAAAGAAGGTAGATGCGGTCCCTAGCGCAACTTATAACATCGTCGAAAATCAGTGCGGACGGGACAGCCTTGGTACACCCTGTTAAACAAACGGAAAAATGGTGGCGGTACAATTGGAGAGCGATCCGCCTTCACCAACATGCATAAGCAATTCATTAATAGTTAATATATATATATATATATATATATATATATATATATATATATATATATATTTGAATTGCAAAAAACTAATAATAAAAAAAATATTGCATGGCGCGAGATTCGATCCGGCGACCTTCGGATTACGAACCCCAGCGCTTACCGCTGCGCTGTGACGCTGTAGAAAATCATGAATCGTAGAGAGTATTTCACCGCAACGGTTTCTTTTAACTGTCGATTTTCTCGACAACGGCTGAGAAGTGCATCTTGGTGCTTTGCCACATTACACCTCTGGCCATGAGCATTTATTATGCGCAGTATGAATCGAATCTGAATTTCACAATTGGCGGCCTCCCCTTGTTAGAGAAAGGCTTGACTGTGCTGGATTTTTGAAGTTCTAAAGGTAAGAGAGGTAAACTACGGAGAACGAAAGGCTATTTACGACTTGTACACAAATGAGAGTGTAGTTGTAGGAGTCAAAGGATATGAAAGGCAATTAGTTATGGAGACGGGAGTCGGACAGGGTTGTAGCTAGTGTCGTAACTAGACTGGGTCAATCAGAGTAAAGCCCTGCTGGGGCTGCTGTCATTACAGCCCCCTCCCCCCCCCCCCCCCCTCATCCGCAGCGAAAAGAGGGAAGACACAGTGTTCCCTCTGCGCGCATTCCCAAAACAAAAAAACATAAAAATTATTAGCAACAAGAACTATATAGAGCTTTGTATTAATAAGAGATGAAATGGGAATCAGAATAATGGAGAAAAGATAGGTCGTGAACAGATCAAGCGTGGCCCCAACATTATATATACTAAAAATTTGTTTTTCCTAAGTCGCAGATACATTAGGTTTGAAAACTTCTTTAGCGGACAGGTTTAATTTCCAGAGGAAAGCAGTCGAAACACCACTCCCAAACATGGCAGTAAATTTTCCGTAACCGTAATTCCCGAAGCAGTGGCGTTGAAAACACTGATTTAAATCCATTGGTAACTATCTCGTGTGTGGCGGCGTCGATGAGAGCGATCGATTGTAGGCGATACTGCTGCTAACAGAGCCGGCTACTAACGCGCCACGCATCATCGTAAGAGGTCATTTCAATGATATTTACTGCAATAAATTATTTCTCACCAATATTAGGCCCAGCACTAAGCAGTGACGACTATATTGTCAGGTTTATGGCACTCGAGATCGTTTGATCGCCAAAGTTTAATCAAAACGCGAATCAAAATATTATGAGCTCTACAGCTACACCTACATCTACATCAATACTCTGTAAATCACATTTAAGTGCCTGGCAGAGGGTTCATTGAACCACCTTCACAATTCTCTATTATTCCAATCTTGTATAGCGAGCGGAAAGATTGAACACCTATATCTTTCCGTACGAGCTCTGATTTCCCTTATTTTATTGTGGTGATCGTTCCGCCCTATGTAGGCCGGTGTCAACAAAATATTTTCGCATTCGGAGGAGAAAGTTGGTGATTGGAATTTCGTGAGAAGATTCCGTCGCAACATAAAAACGCCTTTCTTTTAATGATTTCCAGCCCAAATCCTGTATCATTTCTGTGACACTCTCTCCCATATTTCGCGATAATACAAAACGTGCTGCCTTTCTTTGAACTTTTTCGATGTACTCCGTCAGACCTACCTGGTAAGGATCCCACACCGCGCAGCAGTATTCTTAAAGAGGACGAACAAGCGTAGTGTAGGCAGTCTCCTTTGTAGGTCTGTTACATTTTATAAGTGTCCTGCCAATAAAACGCAGCCTTTGGTTAGCCTTCGCAACAACTTTGTCTATGTTTTCTTTCCACTTTAAGTTGTTCGTAATTGTAATACCTAGGTAATTAGTTGAATTTACGGCTTTTAGATTAGACTGATTTATCGTGTAACCGAAGTTTAACGAGTTCCTTTAAGCACTCGTGTGGATGACCTCATACTTTTCGTTATTTAGGGTCAACAGCCACTTTTCGCACCATTCCGATATTTCTTCTAAATCGTTTTGCAGTTTGTTTTGATCTTCTAATAACTTTATTAGTCGATAAACGACGGCGTCGTCTGCAAACAACCGACGACGGCTGCTCACATTATCTCCCAAATCGTTTATATAGATAAGGAACAGCAAAGGGGGTATAACACTACCTTGGGGAACGCCTGAAATCACTTCTGTTTTGCTAGATGACTTTCCGTCAATTACTACGAACTGTGACCTCTCTGACAGGAAATCGCAAATCCAGTTACATAACAGAGACGGTATTCCATAAGCACGCAATTTTACTAAGAGCCGCTTCTGTGGTACAGTGTCAAAAGCCTTCCGGAAATCCAGGAATACAGAATCGATCTGAAAACCCTTGTCAATAGTACTCAGCATTTCATGTGAATAAAGAGCTAGTTGTGTTTCACAGGAACGATGTTTTATAAACCCATGTTGACTGTGTGTCAATAGACCGTTTCCTTCGAGGTAATTCATAATGTTAGAACACAATATATGTTCTAGAATCTTGCGACGTTAACGATATAGGCCTTTAATTTAGTGGATTACTCCTACTACCTTTCTTGAATATTGGTGTGATCTGTGCAACTTTCCAGTCTTTGGGTACGGATCTCTCGTCAAGCGAACGGTTGTATATGATTGTTAAGTATGGAGCTAATGCATCAGCATACTCCGAAAGGAACTTAATTGGTGTACAGTCTGGACCAGAAGACTTGCTTTTATTAAGTGATTTGATTTGCTTCACTACTCCGCTCAAATGCCATCTATCTCTACCGATACAATACCAGAAAGACAATACAAATTGCGTTTCAGGATACGAACTACAGTGGAATTAAGACGATAAAGCTGACCCGATGTATTTAATTGTACATCGGCAGACACAACAATTTCAAATCGTATTTCATTCCGTCAACTTGCACAGTTTTTAAGACTCCTATGATTTAACTGACGCCGGCCGGTGTGCCCTTGCGGTTCTAGGCGCTTCAGTCTGGAACCGCGTGACCGCTACGGTCGCAGGTTCGAATCCTGCCTCGGGCATGGATGTGTGTGATGTCCTTAGGTTAGTGAGGTTTAAGTCGTTCTAAGTTCTAGGGGACTGATGACCACAGATGTTAAGTCCCATAGTGCTCAGAGCCATTTGAACCATTTAACTGACAAATTAGTTCTCTGACAACAAAGACGTCCATCACAATGTATATCCACGGAAAATATGTGTTTCGAGACAACATACTCATATACTCGACTTGCTGAATATTACCCGTATGAGCACTTGCACTAGAGCCCTTGCGACTGGAACTTCGTAGAAGAATGTAAAATTGTTAGTTTTTCAACTTTTCTGAATTTACGAGTTTTGTAACATTTGGGCTTCTCAAACTCGAAGTGCTTCAAACAAGTCGTGATATACAGTCTGCAAGACTGTTTTCCAAAATCAGATTACTCTGAATCTAGGTCCTCTGACGATGATACAACTACAGGTATATGCCTTTGAGCATTTATGTTGTGCATCGACAGAAATACGCAATCGGGGACGTCACACTTCGAGTAAAGAGCGCAATTTACACGAGTTACTAAGACAACCACAGGTAATATTTAATAACAGGCCGATTACATTTTTTAAGGCAGCCGCCAAAAGCCAGACCATTACGATAAAACTAATCCAGAAAGCATGAGAAATATTTCGCTCAGATAATTAAATGAAATTAACGGTACAGTCACGGGAATTACGCGGTTTTATGCGTAGACAATCTAAAAAAAGTAGTAAAGCTAAGATCATTCCAAAGCAACCAAAAAAACGAAAAATCACGCACACCACTTCCTCTAGAATAAACCGAACCAAAAAGAACAGAAAACACAAAATTGGAATCGTATAATTTTGTTTACCTATGTAGGTAAAATAAAAGATCCCACCACCCACCCGGCCAGAAAAACAACAATATAATCAGAAAACAATACACACGAATTTTTACATTATAGACAGAACATAAAATTCGAAAATCGCACAGTTAGCTCAAACGAAGACAGCAATATTAGACACATCCCACAAAAGAACTACATAATCGAAAATGAACACACACAGATTCCTGCAAACTAAACCAAGCAAAAATATATAAAAAAATACAAAAGTGGAATCGCTGTGTTTGCTCAGAAGAAGACAGCAATACCAGTCAGTCCCCCCTCCCCCACCCCCTCACACATACACACACAAAACAACCACGCAACCAAAAAATTACTCACACGAATTACTCCGGAAGAAACTGAACAAAAGAATGAAAAACCACACAGTTGTAATGAAATATTTCGCTCAAATATATAGCTCAAAAGAAGACAGGGATACCAAAACACCCCCCCAAAAAAACAACGAATAATCGAAAAATAACACATGCCATTTCCTAATCTCACCCTCAACAAACGTGCCACATCACAAGAACAGCTAAATAATTGTAAGAAAACCATTATAATTATAATCACCAATCGTTTGGCTCGGAACGTTTTTAGTAGTGCCCTGAATTTCCTACCTAACGTTACCCTCGGAGACCATGCACAATACAGAAAAAAAAACAAATATTTTTGAGACACAAATAAATGAAAATATAGACGCTACTGGTTTCTCAATAACAATTTAAGCTGTGCTCTCAGGTTCCATCCTAACCACACCCTCGTACGTCACGACATATTTGGAATAAACAGCATATTTCACAAAAATCATAGATTACACTAACTACTAAGGCAACCACCGACGACTTTTAATAACACCCCAGTAGTTTCTAATAGCAAAGTCAAGCATAGATGTCAGCTTGACTCTGCAGTCGATTGGATGCCTCTGTTTAGGGTGCCACACATTACCAAAACTCTGACATTCTTGGCAGCTTACCTTGTGACTGCTATCGTTCACCGTGCTGTTACAGCATTATACGGCTTTCTTAAGGTTACGCTGATTGGTAAGCGCACATTCATGTTGGTCACCATTCATCTCGTCTCAGACTGTTGCTAAGCAACGATGTGGGCCGTTACATGGACCACTCTTTTGTTGAGAGTTTCTCCACATCGCGATTCACTGTTTACTCTTAGAGGATGTGCGAAAAATACAGACGGCAAAAATTAGTAACTTATTCCGCGATAACAGCACACAACGCAGCTCTGCTGCCTGGTAATATGTACAGCAGAGACAGCGCGGCGCGGTCTGAAACATGAGACGTGAGACGGCGAGCCGGACAAAACCTAGAAAATATGATGGTGCACTGTCGGTTATAAACTACATCCATTGTCTTTCTACGAGGGTAACGTTCTCCAATAGCACGGATAATTTGTCATTCAGAATTTTCTGTTAAACAGGCCCTCTTAATTTGTCTAGCAACAGATATGGATCCGCACATTGATACTACAGAGAACTTCGTGCCTTGTTACCATAAGCGCTTGGAGAATACCATGTGTCCAACAAGACTATTGTGGAAATTTATTATCTCACGCTCTGTGCATGTTACCATTTCTATAAATATGATCAAATCCACTAACAGTGAATATAGTGAATATTGAGCGTTCCATCTTACAACATACTGGCGGAACTATTATCTGGGATGGTGGTCGAGTAATACCACTGGCTACATTTATTAGAATACCATATCTACCATTTCCTGCTTGGAATAATAGGACCCAATTTCGATGTTTGCATTGTTCACAAACCACGGAACGATTAATCTAGTTATGTAGCCAGCGCAACGGGAAAACTATATGTGTGTAGTGACTCGTGTAGCAGACGGCTGCAAGTAGTATACCTGACAATGTCGAAGTGCTCAGTACTGAAATTAAAAATAACCGTAATAAATGAGCAATGTACGTTAACAGAAAGACATTATACACCACTGAATGCCGACCAAACCCGACCCAAGTAGAATGGTCTATATCTCAGCAAGTATTTCTACATGTACATCTACATAGATACTCCGCAAGCCACCATTCGGTGCGTGGCGTAGGGCATCTTGTTCCACTACCAGTCGTTTCGTTTCCTGTTCCACTCGTAAACAGAGCCAGGGAAAAACGACCACAAGTATGCGTCCATGTGAGCACTAATTTCTCTTTTCTCACCTTCGTGATCCTTACGCGAAGCATATTTTGGAGGCATGAGAATCTTTCTGCAGTCACTTTGAAATGCCGGTTCTGCAAATTTTCTCAGTCGTGTTCCTCGAAAAGAATCATCGCCTTCCCTCCAGGAAATCCGATTTGAGTTACCGAAGTATCTCTGTTGATCAAACCTACCGGTAACAACATCTAGCACTCAGTCTCTCAATTATTTCGATGTCTTCTTTTAAACCAGTCTGGAGAGGATCCCAAACTCCAGAGTAGCACTCGAGAATGCGTCCCACTGGTGTTGTGTACGAGGTCTCCTTTAGATATAAACAACACTCCCCTAAAATCGTTCCCATAAATCGTACTCGACCATTCAGTTTCCCTGCTACAGTCCTTTCATGCTCGTTCCATTCCGTAAATCTTCGCAACATTACGCCTAGATACCTTACCGACCTGACTGTGTGAGGCAGTAAACTTTTGATATATTCGATCATTACGGTTTTGCTCTCTTCACTCATCTGCATTATTGTATTGTATGTTTTGTATGTTAACCGGGGACCTAGAAACGACGGAGAGGCTCCGTCCCCGCCGCAGCCGTAGTGATCCACAACCCCACGGCGACTATCGCAGTCCACTTCACCCCTCCCCCGCCCCACACCGAACCCAGGGTTATTTTGCGGTTCGGCCCTCGGTGCACCCCCCAGGGAACGTCTCACACCAGACGTGTGTAACGCCTACGTTTGCGTGATAGAGTAATGGTGGTGTACGCGCATGTGGAGAACTTGTTTGCGCAGCAATCGCCGACATAGTGTAACTGAGGTGGAATAAGGGGAACCAGCCCGCATTCGCCGAGGCAGATCGAAAACCACCTAAAAACCATTCACAGACTGGCCGGTTCTCCGGACCTCGACACAAATCCGCCGGGCGGATTCGTGCCGGGGACCAGGCGCTCCTTCCCGCCCGGAACATCTGCATTAAGTTACACATTTTTACATTTACAGCTAGCTGTAATTTATCGCACCAACAATAAATTTTGTATATGTCATGTTTCATTTATCTACAGTAACTGAAGGACGACGCCTTCCGTACACCACAGCGCCATCACCAAACAGCTACAAATTGCTGCGCAGCCTGTTCGTCTGGTCGTTTATGTATTCCACACAGAGAGAAATAGCGCTCCTGTCACACTTCCCTGAGGCCTCCCTGACGATACTCTTATCTCTGATGAACGCTCGCCATCGAGGGCAACATATTGTGTTCTATTACTGAAGAAGTCTTCGAGCCACTCACATATCTGCGAACCTTATCCGTAAGCTCGTACTTTACTGTAGTGAATTCCAGAAATTATTTTGTGACATCTGATGCCATGAAAATTACCAATCAGGTCGCCCCACGAAGGGCGCCAAAATGTGGTGATCTCATGAAATTTTGTGAAATCATATACCATAAAAATTACCAATCAGGTCGCCCCACGCTGGGAGCCAAGTTTTAGTGAACTCGAGAAATTATTTTGTGACATCAGATACCATGAAAATTACCAGTCAGGTTGCCCCAAGCTGGGCGCCAAATATGTAGTGGACTGTGAATTCCTTCTCTCTGCTGTCCGACGTGAAATAACGAGCAGATGACTGATGAGACTGCCCCACGTTAGGAGCCAACAACTGAACGAAATCAAACACAAAGGTTACAAAATTAAGGGGTTCATGTATGAATGTAAAAGATCAAAACATGAAAGAAATCTCAGGGCAGATTCGACTGGGCGTGGACACGACTCAGTTATCAAGGGGAAGGAGGAGGGGACGAATCGTCTCACCATTATTCGTTATCGTTCGTCGTGTACTGCTGTCAGCGGCAGGGGCTGCGTCGGTGCGGCGCGTTGCCTCGGGACTATGCAACGCGAGTCGGCTGCCCTAATAAGCAATCGCGGCTTTGCGGCGGCGCCCAGGAACGATCTCCACGTTATCTGACAGTTGTCGGTCGCGCGGCCGATGCTGTGCTACTACGGTGTCGGAGGGCGGATGTTGGCGATGGTGGAAGAGCGCCCATGTCCTCTCGTTTCTGCGGTGTCTCCACAGCTCCCCATATACTTGTCCCCCATCTCAGCTTAACTCCTCTTCGAAATATTCTTGGTTCTGGCGTTGTCGTTGGCGAACAGGATTTTCAATGCGGCCAATGACAGATCGCCGTTCCATAGCCACGCCTCTCCTTGTGCGTGGAAATTTCCTACCTGGCGTGGGCTGGCCGCTCGTGACACGTCATCTTCCTCACGATTTCACATTCTTACAATGTTTTCCTGCATTCCGAGGCTGTTGTGAGAGCAGCTACACAACACTTCTTTGTAACCGCTCTCTCTGCGTGAGGCCTGGACAGTCTCATGTTTGGGCTCCGTCTCAGAGTCTGCCGGCGTCCGTGATTTATAAGGAATGTCCTTACTGTGTAGAAAAACAACTTCTTAAGAATGCTGACTTCTTTCACAAGCCTGCCTGTGCCGATTCCCCACGCTTTGTGTACGCTCCTCGCTGTGCCTGCGGGGTGCTATATTTGTCGCCAGATTCCTGCTTCCTAAGGCAGGTAAAAAGACTGCAGCCAGGCCAGAAGAACTAAGATAATTTTCGCGCAAACATTCTTGGTGTTCCGTCCTAATGGCTTCAAGTGTCCATTAGTTCTTGGCACGCTTCTCATTGTTGGGCAGGCCATTTGCAACGTTTCCCTCCTTGAGCGAGGTGAGGAGATCTGCCTGGCTTCCTGATGTGTGCTTGCAGAATGACTGCAGTGCCCTCTCCCCGAGGGCTGGCCCGAGGTTGACTGGCTCCTTCCTCCGCGGCCGCTCGCGGCGGGTTGGCGGAAGTAGCCGTGGTCGGACGTTTTACACTACTGGCCATTAAAACTGCTACGCCACGAAGATGACGTGGTGCAGACGCGAAATTTCATCGACAGGACGAACATGCTGTGATATGCAAATGATTACCTTTTCAGAGTATTCACACAAGGTTGGCGCCGGTGGCGACACCTACAACGTGCTGACATGAGGAAAGTTTCCAACCGATTTCTCATACACAAACAGAACTTGACCGGCGTTGTCTGGTGAAACGTTGTGGTGATGCCTCGTGTAAGGAGGAGAAATGCGTACCATCACGTTTCCGACTCTGATAAAGGTCGGATTGTAGCCTATCGTGATTGCAGTTTATCGTATCGCGTTGGTCGAGATCCAATGACTGTTAACATAATATGGAATCGGTGGGTTCAGGAAGGTAATACGGAACGCCGTGCTGGATCCCAACGGCCTCGTATCACTAGTAGTCGAGATGACAGACATCTAATCCACATGGCTGTAACGGATCGTGCAGCCACGTCTCGGTCCCTGAGTCAACAGATGTGGACGTTTGAAAAACAAAAACCATCTGCACGAACAGATCGACGACGTTTGCAGAGACATGCACTATCAGCTCGGAGACCATGGCTGCGGTTACCCTTGACGCTGCATCACAGACGGGAGCGCCTTCGATGGCGTACTCAACGGCGAACCTGGGTGCACGAATGGCAAAACGTCATTTTTTCGGATGAATCCAGGTTGTGTTTACAGCATCATGATGGTCGCATCCGTGTTTGGCGACATCGTGGTGAACGCACATTTGAAGCGCGTATTCGTCATCGCCATACTGGCGTATCACCCGGCGTGATGGTATGGGGTGCCATTGGTTACACGTCTAGGTCACCTCTTCGCATTGACGGCACGTTGAACAGTGGACGTTACATTTCAGATGTGTTACGACCCGTGGCTCTACCCTTCGTTCGATCCCTGCGAAACCCTACATTTCAGCAGGATAACGCACGACTGCATGTTACAGGTCCCGTACGGACCTTTCTGGATACAGAAAATGTTCGACTGCTGCCCTGGCCAGCACATTCTCCAGATCTCTCACCAATTGAAAACGTCTGGTCAATGGTGGCCGAGCAACTGCCTTGTCACAATAAGCCAGTCACCACTCTTGATGAACTGTGGTATCGTGTTGAAGCTGAATGGGAAGCTGTACCTGTACACGCCATCCAAGCTCTATTTGACTCAATGCCTAGGTGTATCAAGGCCGTTATCACGGCCGGAGGTGGTTGTTTTGGTTACTGATTTCTCAGGATCTATGCACCCAAATTGCGTAAAAATGTAATCACATGTCAGATCTAGTATAATACATGTGCCCAATGCATACCCGTTTATCATCTGCATTTCTTCTTGGTGTAGCAATTTTAATGGCCAGTAGTGTACATTACTTAACAGTCTGCAGTGGAGCAGCGTGTCAAACGCTTTTCGGAAATCTAGGACATATGGACATACGTTTACTGGTATTTTTTCCCAGTTCTGACCAGTATTAACTTCTGTAAGACTGCAGGATAGGTTTTTTAAAGGAACTGTGTATATACACATTGCTTTTCTAGTTTTTGTCGTACTGGGCCATGCAGTGTATAGCAACAGGTATTTTATAGTTTTCTTTTTGGCTTTCTTTGTGGCCGTATTACTTTTATTCTCTAAGAATCATGAGACTATAACGTTCGTTTACACTTTGTATACACAAATCCTGACCTATAGTGCACCAAGAACTATTAGTGACAAAAGCCTTCTTTTTCTTCAGGTCGCAACAATCTTTTGGTTATTGCACTTCGTTTTACTTATGGTATTGAGTCAGTTTCGATATTCGAGGGTCCAGTTACATTAATATGACCACCGTCTACGTTCAACATCAAAGTGTAACTGTCACTCACAGACGGCAGGTGGCAGCACTAGCAGTGGAGGGTATACAGAGCGTGCCGCCCAACGCGGAAAATAGTACAGTCGATGTAAAAAATGATTCATATGGCTCTGAGCACTATGGGACTTAACTTCTGCGGTCATCAGTCCCTTAGAACTTAGAACTACTTAAACCTAACTAACCTAAGGACATCACACACATCCATGCCCGAGGCAGGATTCGAACCTTCGACCGTAGCGGTCGCGAGGTTCCAGACTGAAGCGCCTAGAACCGCTCGGCCACAACGGCTGGCTACAGTCGCTGTAGTAACGTGGAAACCGAGCGATTTTTCTGACGTCCAGAAAGCTATGATCATTGTCTTTCGCGACAAGAGAGGAAGCGTTCCCGAAACGGTTAAGCCTGTAAACAGTTCGCGTGCCGAAATGATTAAAGTGTAGAGTGCATGGCAAAATGGCGTTATCCAAAACACGCACATAGGCAGCTGTGGTGCACCGTGGACCATAGGTGATAGGGGTGAACGATGGCTGCAGAAATATGTACAGGCTAATATACGTCAAACTGCTGAGCAACTGACCGCCCAGATCAACCAAGGGGCTGCAATCAGCGAACGATTCTGGTTATGGGCCTCCGCAACAGATGCCTGGTTCTTACAACCACGCTGACTGCTGTTCATCGACAACCACAGCTGGAATTTGCACGCCAGTGCTGCAACTGGGTCTCCACTGAGTGGCGATAGGTGGCCTCTTCAAATGAATCGAGTTTTGTACTCCGTCTCACCGACAGCCGATCGCATGTACGGCTTGAAACATCTGAAAGCAAACACTCTTCAATAATCGTCGGAAAGGTCCAGCCCAGGCGAGGGAGTGTTATGGTCTGCGGAATGTTTTCGTGGCAATGACTGGGCGATCTCGTCATTCTGGAGGGCACAATGGATCGACACAAGTATGCATCTATCGTTAGAGACCTTGTCCACCCACACATGCTGTTTGTTTTTCCGCAGCTCAATGGCATCTACCAGCAGGACACTGCAACAAGTTATACAGCTCGCAGCGTACAAGCGTGGTTCATAGAGCACCAGAATGACTTCACCGTATTTCCCTGGCCACCAAACTCCCTGGACGCAAACCCACCTAGATGGAGTCGGTCGAGCGATGGATTCTCAGCCGAGAAACTTAACACAGCTGGCCGTGGCAGTGGGGTCGACATGCTTCCACATCCCTGTCAGCTTCCAGAACCTCATTGCTTCTCTTGCTGCATTTCTAGCAAAATGTTGTTATTCACGCTTTTCATGCACTCATGTTCATAAATTAAGGATAATTGCACAATGTGGTGCCACGCAACGTGGCACTACACAAAACCGGCGCTAATAGCATAGGCACATAGGGAACGCACGCGACACAGATCTGTAAGTCCACAGTATTGGTGATAAGTTGAGGAAACCGTCCCGAAACACAAATGCTACAAAACTCCACTGTTTCCTGCGCATGTACCCAGACATCAATATGGGATATGATCACCATGCACACCTACGCAGATCGCACAACGGGTTGGCATACTCTGCATCAGATGGTCGAATAGCTGCTGGGGTATAGCCTGCCATTCTTGCACCAGTGCCTGTCGGAGCTCCTGAAGTGTCGCAGGGGTTTGAAGACGTGCAGCGATACGTCGACCAAGAGCATCCCAGACGTGCTCGATGGAGTTTAGGTCTGGAGAACAGGTAGGCCACTCCATTCGCCTGATATCTTCTGTTTCAAGATACTCTTCCACGATGGCAGTTCGTTGGGGCCGTCCGTTATCATACATCAAGAGGAAGGTGGGACATACTGCACCCCTGAAAAGACGGACATACTGGTACAAAATGACGTCCCGATACACCTCACCTCTTACAGTTCCTCTGTCAAAGACATGCAGGGGTGTACGTGCACCAATCATAATCCCACCCCACACCATCAAACCACGACCTCCATACAGGTCCCTTTCAAGGACATTAAGAGGTTGGTATCTGGTTCCTGGTTCGCGCCAGATGAAAACCCGGCGATAATCACTGTTCGACTCGTCCGTGAACATAATCTTGAGCCACTGTTGCAATGACGATGTACTGTGTTCTTGACACCTGGCTTTACGGGCTCTCCTGTGACTAGGGTTCAGTGGAATGCATCTTGCAGGGCTCCAGGCGAATAAACCGTGTCTGTTCAGCCGTCTGTAGACTGTGTGTCTGGAGACAACTGTTCCAGTGGCTGCGGTAAGGTCCCGAGCAAGGCTACCTGCAGAACTCAATGGCCGTCTGCGGGCACTGATGGTGAGATATCGGTCTTCTTGTGGTGTTGTACATTGTGGAAGTCCCGTACTGTAGCGCATGGACACGTTTCCTGTCTGCTGGTATCGTTGCCCCAATCTTGAGATCACACTTTGTGGCATACAAAGGGCCCGTCCTACGACCTGCTGTGTTTGACCAGCCTCCAGTCGCCCTAGTATTCTACCCCTCATAACGTCATCAATGTGTGTTCTTTGAGCCATTTTCAACACACAGTTACCATTAGCACGTCTGGAAACGTCTGCACACTTACTCGCTGCACCGTACTCTGACATGCATCAACACACCTCTGCGTATGTGTACTGCTGCCAACTCCACCGTGCAACGACCGCAGGTCAAATGCACCACATGGTCATAACCCAAGTGATTTAACCTCCGCAAACCGCCCACCAGAGCGTTGTTTCACCGCGTATCAGCATTATCGTTAATTCATGAGCATGAGTGTAGATTGTCTTATTAATATGACTGGACAGTGTATATCATCTTCATGATAAAAACTAATGTTATTGACAACAGAAAAGCGTGTTCTGTGCATCCAGTTAGCACACACTGTTCCCCCTGCGCCGAGCTCGTAAAAGCCGCACAAAAAACTCTCTGCCTCTAGTAACAGGCTGGGCTCCATCCTCCTCGACTTTCGCTTTCTTCAGCCTCCCCCGTTCTTCCTCACATTTTGTCATAACAGATGAAACCGGTTCGTCGCAAAGTAAAACTTGCTACATTCGTACCACTACTCCACATTACCCTGAGCTCTCCACACAGTGCTTCGGCGAATAATGCTGTAAGGCGACTCTAGCCTTTATGGAAGAAGCCGAATTCATATATTTGAATCACATGAAAAATATAAGTTGCCTATTATAAGGGACGATCAAAAAATTTCTGTTTGAAGGCGTTGCCGCATCTTATGTGCAACGTAGCCTGACTTCGATGAGGGTATAAAAGAATCGACATGCAGCCAAGGGTTTAGTGTGGCATTCCTATCTTTCTGACTTGCGTACGGCAAATGCTGGAACGTGAACTATGGTCACGCAATTACCAAAAGAGTCCGGACAGGACCAACATGCTGTTATTCTTTTTTTTTTTTTTTTTTTTTTTTTGCTGCCTACGGATAAACACTGGAAGACAGAACGAGCGAGGAACGAATTTTAAGGAACGATCTTTCATAGTTCGGTCGCGGCTTTCTACTTATAGTTCCCGGGAACGGGAAACGCTCGGTCTCGTTCTGTCGGCCGGTCTCGTTCCAGCCTCGGTCCCGTTCCCGTCTGTCTCGGTCTCGGTCTCGCTCGGCCGGACTCGTCCTTCGCGTGGTCACTCGTCGCAATTCCACTGCCGACTGCTCTTAGTTAGTTCAGTATCGAGTTGTTCGTTTCGTTCGCTGCGCACGCCCATTCTAGATCTGTTTCAAACTCCAAATTTCGGGTTCTTTTCGTATTCTATTCAGCGTCCATGACCGGTAATAAAAATGTGTTTTATAATTACGTAAATTACGTGGTATGTAATACATACATGTTTTCAGATAACAAAACGGCGTATCAGCTTACTTCACTGTTTCGATACACAGTAGATGAAATAGTTGTGAAAAGGCAAGATTTTTTTTGTTATTACACATGCAAAGGAAGTTGACACAGCACACACGAGTGGCCATTTTCCGTCGTTTTTTGATCCAAGGTAAAAGAGCATGTTCATTTTTATGTAAGGCAGACCGACTTACAACCGGATGAAGTCCGCGTTCCGAAATCAATTGCCTGGTGTCATATTTTGTAAAGAGAATATGACAACTTCAACATTATAATTTCAGTGGTACAGGGTGGCGCACGAAATATCGGCGCCGAGTACTAGATTGCTCATTGTCGCCCACCAATCGTCGTCTATTGTTTCGAAGTTGTTGTTGGCATTTCGAAGTTGTTGTCTGCATAGCTTATTTGTTATTTCTTCACTGCCTAATTATTACATGTTTATCTATTCTGCTCGTAGTGGTCAGCAAATTGTGCGTAATGGGTGAGCAGTCTGTACTCGAGGCCGGTTTTTCGTGCGCCTTCTTATATTATTTCACTGCGATCACCCACATAACGCTACAGCTGCCTACAGGTTTTGCAGACTCAAGAAAATTACCAGTGTGTAAGAATTCTGATATGAATAAAAACTGTGTACTTCAGGGGGGGAGGAAAGTGCCCGCTCTTGGCGCCTTCCATCTTCAGTCACCTATGCTACTAATTTTCAATTTTTCAAAAGAACCATATACCAAGCATAAGTGAACAGTGAACGAGTAAAAATGAACGGTTCCAAAAGAAGAGCGATCACCAGTGAACTAGTTCCCAAGGATGAACGAGTTTGCCCATCTCTAGTCCTGATCT
This sequence comes from Schistocerca piceifrons, assembly GCF_021461385.2. Lineage (NCBI taxonomy): Eukaryota > Metazoa > Arthropoda > Insecta > Orthoptera > Acrididae > Schistocerca > Schistocerca piceifrons. The sequence continues at coordinate 503,240,188 of NC_060144.1, forward strand.
CTCCCCATACAATTATCACGCCCTTACTCCCTTAACAAAGGCGTTGAACGGTCTACGATTCCTGCTGGATGAGGATGTGCAGCAAGACACCGTGTTTCATCAGATGAGTATCTCTCAAAACAGGGTGACAATTATAGAACTATATGAAATGAAACCGTCATAATTTCTGAACGGTTTGCGTTAGGGCGTCCAAACTGCGCGGTTGGCCGCGGTTCATGATGGGAATTAGTGGACGCATGCGTTCGCGACTTGTTGTTGTCAGCCATTTGCAGGTGAAAATGTCACCGTACAGCGTGCCTGAGCGTATAGCGCTTGTGAAAGTCTACTATACGAGCAATAACAGCCCTAGCTGCGGCTCAAGGGAAGCTTGCGACCGGGCTTAAGCTGAAGACGACCGGATCAAGTGTGCTAACAATCAAGAATTTAATTCGCAAGTTCGAGAGAACGGGTAGTGTTCGTGATGACGCTGTTGACAATGACGGTCGTTCAAAAAGAGTGAAAATGCCTGGAAACATCGAGAAGATACGCCTTGCGTTTCAAACTAGCTCCAGGAAATCGGTCAGACGAGCTTCACATCAGGTGGGAACCAACCAGGAGAAGCTGCGACAAATTGCTGTTGAAGACCTGCATCTCCTTCCACACGAAATTGAAACCCATCAGCCATGAAGCCCCAGGGCCATGGAACAGCGGTTGTGTTTTGTCAACACTACTGTCCAAAGAATTGTCGAACTGGACTTTGATGTGAATATGGTTTGGTTTAGCGACGAAGTCCACTTTCATTTGGCAGGTTTCTTCAATAAGCAAAACTGGCGCATTTAGGGGCCAGAGAATCGTCATTTCGTGACGTCTCTTGATCCTCAACGGGTGACTGTGACTGAGTGGTGTGCTATGTCCAGTCACGGAATAATCGGGGCGATATTCCTTGATGGCACTGTGACTAGCGAACGGTACGTTTTGGAAGATGATATCATTCCCATTATCCAAAGTGATCCTCATTTCGACAAGATGTGGTTCACGGAAGACGGAGCTCGATTACATCGAAGCAGGAGAGTGTTTGATGTCCTCAAGGAACACTCTGGGGACCGCATTCTGTCTCTGGGGTACCCAGAAGCCACTGGCATGGGCCTCGATTGGTCGCCATTTTCTCCGGATTTGAACATATGTGACTCATTTTTGTGGGGCTATATTAAAGACAAGGTGTAAATCAATAACCCAAAAACCATTACTGAACTGAAAATAGTCATTCAGGAGGTCATTGACAGCATCGATGTTCCGACATTTCAGCGGATCATGCAGAATTTCACTATTTATCTGCGCCATATCAGCGCCAAGGATGGCAGGCATATCGAAATTGTCATAACCTAAATCCGAATATCTGTAGTGACATTTACATGTTGGAAAAAGTCTGTGGACGCCGTAGTTTGTAGCTAATGTACGTTTATTTTGATATAGTTCAATAATTGACACCGTGTATTAATGAAGGAAATTTGCATTTAATTTTACAGAAACAAGCTACATACTTACAGAGTTGATCAAGTGAAGGAAATAGAGGCAGTTTTGTCTATTGATTGACATCATACTGGGCCCGGTTCTAAGTAGTCGGTACGTTCACTTACTTGCGATATCTTTGTGTACTACTTTGGGTGAGATGATGCCAGGCAGTTACTTCCTACCTGCACTGATTTCTCTCCTCACTCAATTTTCCGGTTGCAGTGGCTGAGACACTAATTAACAGTAACTGAGGGAGATAATAAATCACTGGTTCAAACGTTTTTTATGAACGGTTATTCCCAGCAGCCATGGTAGCTTATGTACACTGAGGTGACTAAGTTATGGGACAGCGATACGCGCACGTACAGATAGTTGTAGTATCGCATACACGAGGTGTAAAAGGGCACTGCATTGATGGAGCTGTTATTTTTACTCTACATCTACATCTGCATCTACATTTATACTCCGCAAGCCACCCAACGGTGTGTGGCGGAGGGCACTTTACGTGCCACTGTCATTACCTCCCTTTTCTGTTCCAGTCGCGTATGGTTCGCGGGAAGAACGACTGTCTGAAAGCCTCCGTGCGCGCTCTAATCTCTCTAATTTTACATTCGTGATCTCCTCGGGAGGTATAAGTAGGGGGAAGCAATATATTCGATACCTCATCCAGAAACGCACCCTCTCGAAACCTGGCGAGCAAGCTACACCGCGATGCCGAGCGCCCCTCTTGCAGAGTCTGCCACTTGAGTTTGTTAAACATGTCCGTAACGCTATCACGCTTACCAAATAACCCTGTGACGAAACGCGCCGCTTATCTGTGGATCTTCTCTATCTCCTCCGTCAACCCGATCTGGTACGGATCCAACACTGATGAACAATACTCAAGTCGAACGAGTGTTTTGTAAGCCACCTCCTTTGTTGATGGACTACATTTTCTAAGCACTCACCCAATGAATCTCAACCTGGTACCCGCCTTACCAACAATTAATTTTATATGATCATTCCACTTCAAATCGTTCCGCACGCATACTCAGAGCTTATACAGAAGTATCTGCTACCAGTGTTTGTTCCGCTATCATATAATCATACAATAAAGGATCCTTCTTTCTATGTATTCGCAATACATTACATTTGTCTATGTTAAGGGTCAGTTGCCACTCCCTGCACCAAGTGCCTATCAGCTGCAGATCTTCCTGCATTTCGCTACAATTTTCTATTGCTGCAACTTATCTGTATACTACAGCATCATCCGCGAAAAGCCGCATGGAACTTCCGACACTATCTACTAGGTCATTTATATATATTGTGAAAAGCGATGGTCCCTTAACACTCCCCTGTGACACGCCAGAGGTTACTTTAACGTCTGTAGACGTCTCTCCATTGAGAACAACATGCTGTGTACTGTCTGCTAAAAACTCTTCAATCCAGCCACACCGCTGGTCTGATATTCCGTAGGCTCTTATTATGTTTATCAGGCGACAGTGCGGAACTGTATCGAACGCCTTCCGGAAGTCAAGAAAAATAGCATGTACCTGGGAGCCTGTATCTAATATTTTTTGGGTCTCATGAACAAATAAAGCGAGTTGGGTCTCACACGATCGCTGTTTCCGGAATCCATGTTGATTCCTACATACTAGATTCTGGGTTTCCAAAAACTACATGATACTCGAGCAAAAAACATGTTCTAAAATTCTACAACAGATCGACGTCAGAGATATAGGTCTATAGTATTGCGCATCTGCTCGACGACCCTTCTTGAAGACTGGGACTACCTGTGCTCTTTTCCAATCATTTGGAACCCTCCGTTCCTCTGGAGACTTACGGTACACGGCTGTTAGAAGGGGGCAAGTTCTTTCGCGTTCTGTGTGTAGAATCCAATTGGTATCCCGTCAGGTCCAGTGGACTTCCCTTTGTCGAGTGATTCCAGTTGCTTTTCTATTCCTTGGACACTTATTTCGATGTCAGCCATTTTTTCGTTTGTGCGAGGATTTAGAGAAGGAACTGCAGTGCGGTCTTCCTCTGTGAAACAGCTTTGGAAAAAGGTGTTTAGTATTTCAGCTTTACGCGTGTCATCCTCTGTTTCAATGCCATCATCATTCCGGAGTATCTGGATATGCTGTTTCGAGCCACTTACTGATTTAACGTAAGACCAGAACTTCCTAGGATTTTCTGTCAAGTCGGTGCATAGAATTTTACTTTCGAATTCACTGAACGCTTCACGCATAGCCCTCCTTACGCTAACTTTGACATCGTTTAGCTTCTGTTTGTCTGAGAAGTTTTGGCTGCGTTTAAACTTGGAGTGAAGCTCTCTTTGCTTTCGCAGTAGTTTCCTAAGTTTGTTGTTGTACCACGGTGGGTTTTTCCCGTCCCTCACAGTTTTACTCGGCACGTACCTGTCTAAAACACATTTTACGATTGCCTTCAACTTTTTCCATAAACACTCAACATTGTCAGTGTCGGAACAAAAATTTTCGTTTTGATCTGTTAGGTAGTCTGAAATCTGCCTTCTATTACTCTTGCTGAACAGATAAGCCTTCCTCCCTTTTTTTATATTCCTATTAACTTCCATATTCAGGGATGCTGCAACGGCCTTATGATCACTGATTCCCTGTTCTGCACATACAGAGTCGAAAAGTTCGGGTCTGTTTGTTATCAGTAGGTCCAAGATGTTATCTCCACGAGTCGGTTCTCTGTTTAATTGCTCGAGGTAATTTTCGGATAGTGCACTCAGTTTAATGTCACTCGATGCTCTCTCTCTACCACCCGTCCTAAACATCTGAGTGTCCCAGTCTATATCTGGTAAATTGAAATCTCCACCTAAGACTATAACATGATGAGAAAATTTATGTGAAATGTATTCCAAACTTTCTCTCAGTTGTTCTGCCACTAATGCTGCTGAGTCGGGTTGTCGGTAAAAGGAGCCAATTCTTAACCTAGCTCGGTTGTTGAGTGTAACCTCCACCCATAATAATTCACAGGAACTATCCAGTTCTACTTCACTACAGGATAAACTACTACTAACAGCGACAAACACGCCACCACCGGTTGCATGCAATCTATCCTTTCTAAACACCGTCTGTGCCTTTGTAAAAATTTCGGCAGAATTTATCTCTGGCTTAAGCCAGCTTTCTGTACCTATAACGATTTCAGCTTCGGTGCTTTCTATCAGCGCTTGAAGTTCCGGTACTTTATCAACGCAGCTTCGACAGTTTACAATTACAATACCGATTGCTGCTTGGTCCCCGCATGTCCTGACTTTGCCCCGCACCCGTTGAAGCTGTTGCCCTTTCTGTACTTGCCCAAGGCCATCTAACCTAAAAAAACCACCCAGCCCACGCCACACAACCCCTGCTACCCGTGTAGCCGCTTGTTGCGTGTAGTGGACTCCTGACCTATCCAGCGGAACCCGAAACCCCACCACCCTATGGCGCAAGTCGAGGAATCTGCAGCCCACACGGTCGCAGAACCGTCTCAGCCTCTGATTCAGACCCTCCACTCGCCTCTGTACCAAAGGTCCGCAGTCAGTCCTGTCGACGATGCTGCAGATGGTGAGCTCTGCTTTCATCCCGCTAGAGAGCCTGGCAGTCTTCACCAAATCAGATAGCCGCCGGAAGCCAGAGAGGATTTCCTCCGATCCATAGCGACACACATCATTGGTGCTGACATGAGCGACCACCTGCAGATGGGTGCACCCCGTACCCTTCATGGCATCCGGAAGGACCCTTTCCACATCTGGAATGACTCCCCCCGGTATGCACACGGAGTGCACATTGGTTTTCTTCCCCTCTCTTGCTGCCATATCCCTAAGGGGCCCATTACGCGCCTGACGTTGGAGCTCCCAACTACCAGTAAGCCCACCCTCTGCGACCGCCCGGATCTTGCAGACTGAGGAGCAACCTCTGGAACAGGACAAGCAGCCATGTCAGGCTGAAGATCAGTATCAGCCTGAGACAGAGCCTTAAACCGGTTCGTCAGACAAACTGGAGAGGCCTTCCGTTCAGCCCTCCGGAATGTCTTTCGCCCCCTGCCAAACCTTGAGACGACCTCCCATTCTACCACAGGTGAGGGATCAGCCTCAATGCGGGCAGTATCCCGGGCAACCACAGTCGTAGTCCGATCGGGGGATGCGTGGAACGAGCTGGCCGTCCCCGACAAACCCCCATCCGGACCCCCACAGTGATGCCCATTGGCAACAGCCTCAAGCTGTGTGACCGAAGCCAACACTGCCTGAAGCTGGGAGCGAAGGGATGCCAACTCAGCCTGCATCCGAACACAGCAGTTGCAGTCCTTATCCATGCTAAAAACTGTTGTGCAAAGAACGTCTGAACTAACCTACAGAGAGCGCAAACAAATCGACACAAAATTTAAACGGTTATTAAAATACAAGATTGCCTAGGAAATGCAGTAATACTGCTACTTGCGCACTGCTGACAAACTGCTCGGCGGCGGAAGGAGACTACGCGAATTTTCATTATTCAGGTACTAAAATGCGATGCTACAACTCTCAAATACTATAATACGCCCGAAATTTATGAATTAAACAATGCAAGTTGTAACCTCCACCCTCACTTCAACATCTTAAAGACAGTGAAAAATTAAACCGCGTGTACCTAATGGAAATTTGGGAAAAGCAATCGTCACCGAAGTTAATCTTTCGGTAAAGAGGGAGGAAAGGGTTACATCTAAATGAAAGGAAAAATGCAAATGAAACTGGTGGAAATTAATTTTGAAAAGGGGTAAAGATAATAAAGAAAGTAAATGTGCGGCCGTTACGTTAACAATTAACTAGCGGTAATTAGATATTTGAGATTTGGGGGAAATCACGGTCGCCAGTCCTAAGGACAATTACTATAGTAACTGAAAAAGAAAGGTTATTACACATATAATTAACACTAGAAGCGTGGCAACTGAAGGTTGACACGTGTAGTGTGAAAACTGAAAGTTTGTCAGAAGTAATAAATTTCGCTACACTCTGACTTAATTTAGCAAAAGAATTAATAAAACCGGAAAATCGAAAGTTAATTTAGTGACTGAAGTTAATAGTGAGCTTTCTTTCTGAAGCACATCGAAATCCAGTAAAATACGGTTAGTCTTGGACTACCTCAACAATCATTTCAAAAGCAACTTGACTCTACGCAATTTAGAAACAAGAGATTTAACTTTGAACTTGAATTAAATGATTCTGAACTATTAACAATAGTAAAATTTAGTACGTACCAAGCTGAGCTGCAGTCACAGGTAAGCTAAAATATGCTAACAAAACTCGCACTCTAAATTTGTGCTCGTGTAACCTAAATATTGTAGCCAGCTACTGAACTTTGAAATTAAAGCAGTGAAATCTAATTATATTATTTTAATGCTGGCGTTTGAATTTCAACGACACTCGGGTTCATTTCGGAAAAGGAAGGGACCCTGCTTGGCAATGCAATTGGGACAATGAGCAACAAAGGTTCATGCTAAGTTGCTGTAATTTTGCGAGGCAAATGGAACAATTTGAAAAGCTGAGGTCTGCCATACAGTTCTGAAACTTTACGTGCTTTTAGTCTTCCTTGTTGGTTGATTGAAGGTTTGAAGCCGTCGATCGAGGAGGTGGCGACAGTCACTCATTGTCGGCCGTCGCTGTTGCAGAAGCTGGATGTTGGCGCGCCTTCTTCTCGACACGGTCACCAGGCGAAACGGGCTCTTGATGTGCGCCAGCTAATGCTTCCCGTCCGCGACACCATGTCAGAAACTATCATCGCGAGTCGAGCGCAATTACATGCTGCCAAACCCCGAAAGCGCGGCAACTCGCGGGAGCGTCACACAACACCTGCTCCACTCGCTACTCCCGCCAGACTCCCACTGTTCTGCCCGCGCTCCACGCGGCAGAGTTAACACTACCAAAGATCCTACACACTTTGATTCTTCACACGACCTATCGACGTAATCGTTCGATAGCAGTTTTCCCTAGGCAAGACCCAGCGTAAAAATACAAATAATATTTACGAAACAAACCAATTATACATCGACATGAGTGCATAAATATATATATACAAACAGTAAAACAATTACAATATATAAAGAGACAGAAATGTCATATCTTGAGGTAACAAAACAAGGAAAAAAATAATAGTACAATAGATGGAAATAGGAGTATATGCATTTCCGGCGTTACACGTGCCCCACATTGTCTGAGGATGTTCGTGTAACGTAAACAGACTCAGAAAATGTCCCAAAAAAAGAAACAGCGGAAATGCATATGCTCAAAACATCAACAAAATTTAGCATTCGTCTAATTAATCATAAATCAATTTTTAGACCATAATAATTGAGTGGGGACACTCCTAATCTTATTCCACTCTGTCATCTTGCACAAAATAAAACAGGTTGAGAACATATTAAAATTCATAGAAGATATAGAAAATGGTTTAGCTATTCCAAAATCATTAAAATTCGTAACACTATGAGAAATGGAATACTATTTGCAAAATTAATCAGAGTACATGGTCATAAAAACAGGTAGATCAAAATACGCAAATTAATAATTAATTACATAGAATACACATTTTTACATAACCTTTACATAATTAATATCTCGTCATGAGATTCCACTTAACGCTAAACAAGAAAATAATATTCAGTAGATCGAAAAAAACATAAATATTGACAGCAGAATTCTTTCACATCAGCTGTCCGGGAAGAAAAACTATTCCGCCTTTCGTACTCGCAAGTACAAAGAATGCCGACAGCGGCACAAGAGCCAACAGCGGCACAAGAGCCGACAGCGGCTCGCCTCGCCAGTATTGTTGCGCCCGCGTGTGCGGCACGCTTGATCTCACTCGCCCTTGTGACGGCGTTTCCAGAACGTCCGTTTCACTGAATTCTTTAGGAAAAACTCACTCCCGAGTAATCTCAAGGAGTCCCTTAATACTATCACAGTGGATAACTCAACACTGTCCATCATCACACGCATGTACTAGCCTGAAACTTAAAACAGCGTCTAAGTACATCGGCAATGACTAGTAAAACACATATTCATGAAATCTTACAGCTAGTTACAAAATCATATTTACATTGCTTAATCTACTGTGACTCAGCTGAAAACTTAAATTAGCAGCTTGGATTTTTCAATTGATAAATAATCACTCTCTCTTAAATCATTTAGTCAAAATTAATTACTTATTAATTACAACTTCTTTAATGTCCTCTTGGTCAGTCAAAAGCATGGCAATCTAGCAAACCTTAAATCTTACACTCTATATTTACATATTGTACAAATTACCCATTGTGTGGTATTAATCGATCCTAGGTTGGTACAATTTCAAATCTACTATATTTCGTATACCTAATAGCTTTCCAGAGCTTGGATACTCTAAGCAATAAGCATTTGTGTGAGGTATACCAATGACTTTATATGGTCCATTATAAACAAACTTAAATTTAGAGATTTCATTGTCTATCTCGCTCGATTTCTCATGAGCTTTTACAAGTACTAAGTCTCCGATCGCAAACTTAGCAAAACGCGCTTTAGCGTCATGACGACGTATGCGAGCATCGGCTTTAAGCTTCATTACTTCTCGCAAACGATCTTTTTTCACACCAATACTAATGTCAATCCGTGGAGGGAATTTGATTATCTCTTCCACTAAACTTTTACTTCTGTCATCCAACAGGATTTCCTCTGGAGAAAATCCCGTCGATTCATGTCTCAAGGTGTTCATAATTCTCTCAAATACTGCTACATATTTGCCCCATGCCCTATGGTTGTGATGGCAATAGGTACGGCACAGTCGGCCTAGCTCGCGCATATACCTCTCAGCGGGATTCCCAGCCGGACAATAAGCTGAAATATGGATCACCTCGACCCCATTACTTTCCAAGCCTTCATTCCACAACTTAGAAGTAAATTGTGCCCCATTGTCTGATAGAATCGCCTTGGGCTTGCCAATATGAACAAAATAATCGTTCACAAGCTTGCTATAGACTGCTTTGGCTGTAGCTTTCCTAATCGGGTATAGTTTGATGAACTTGGAAAAAGCTTCTAGCACTACTAAAATGTAAGCAAAGTTTCCTGATGACTTGGGCAAAGCTCCGTACAAGTCCACGCACAGTAACTCAAAGGTGTCGTTAGGCCTTATACTTTGCATAGGACCACGACTCGTACAGTTGGTAACCTTCACCTTCTGACATAAATCGCAAGTTTTCACTCTGTCAGTAACTCGTTTTAACATGTTGTTGAAATGCACTACTTCACTCAGCTTTTCCGTACATTTCTTTGGTCCACAGTGACCATACGCCAAATGGTAGTAGTCTATTATTTCCGTGACGTATTTGCTGGGCCAGCATACCCGCCAAATATTACTATCTTCACCCTTACGTATGTACAAGATATGATCGTATATCTTGTAATACTTCCTTAATTTCTCTCCTTCTGGACTCTTTTCATCATATCGGGTTTTCACCATATTTGAACAACCATCCTCGTTCTGATGACGACGTAGATTCTTACAAATGTTCATTATTAATTTACGTCCCTCAACTTCTTTAAAATAGTACAATTTGACCACTCCATCTGCCTCATCTTTCAATAGACCTTGATTAGACTCGGGCAACCGCGACATCGCATCCGCTACGCAATTGTCGGTCCCTTTTACGTAACAGATGTCATAGTTAAATTGCTGTAAATACAGCGACCACCTAGTCAGTCTTTCGTGAAGTAGTTTACAATCCTTCAGATAAGTGAGCGCCTTATGGTCCGTATGAATAATCACCTTACGGTCCCATAGGTAACCCTTGAACTTCTTGAATCCCCACACGATAGCGAGACACTCTTTCTCAGAAATCGTGTAGTTTCGCTCACTTTTTGATAAAGTTCGACTCGCGAACGCTATCGTCCGGTGTTCCTTATCCTCTCCTTTACCAACTTCTTGGAACAGTTCTACCTCCACCCCGTAATTCGACGAATCCGTTCCCAGATGGAAGGGTAGCGATAAATCAGGATGAAATAGTATGTTTGATCTTAACAACTCGTCTTTTAATCTCTCGAAAGCGGTCTGACACCCGTCAGTCCACACAAACGGAACATTTTTGCGTAAGAGGTTATTCAAATTTTCATCATTAAACACTTGTCCTTTTACAAATTTACGGTAAAATCCTGTGAGCCCTAGAAAACTTTTTAACTGTTTCCTAGACTTGGGTGGAGGACAATTCTTTATTGCCTCTATTTTCTCTGGGTCTTTCGTAATACCAGCAGTGGTAATTACATGCCCTAAAAATTTCAGTTCCTGCTTCACAAATTCGCATTTCTTTAGCTTTAGAGTCATTCCGCCACGGCGCAATGCTCTAAAAACTTCATCTAACAGGTCACAATGGTCATGCCAAGTGGCATTGGCCAACAATAGGTCGTCAACATATACAGTTAATCTTGAACTCAAAGCCGGTCCTAGCACTTTATCTAGGGCCCTGATGAATACGGACACAGATATATTAAGTCCAAACGGCAGTACTCTATACTGATAACACCTGCCCGCAAACAAGAAGGCGGTGTATGGCCTAGATTCTTCTTCGAGTTTTATTTGCCAGTAACTAGCTGTCAGATCGAGGCTAGTCATGAACTTAACGTCATGAAAACGTTGCAAAATCTCCTCCATACTCTCTGGTCTGTCTGTTTCACGTTGAACGACCCTATTCAACGTGCGTGCGTCAATCACAATACGCACACTACCATCCCGTTTTGCTACAATGACCAAACCGTTATTGTATGGACTTGTACTTCTTTCAATCACTCCCCATTCGATCATCTTATCTATCTCCCGTTGCACTGCTTCCTTTTTGGACAGCGGTATAGCATACGGTCTCACGAAGAATGGTTCGTGCGGAATTACATGCAACTTGCATTTATATCCTTCCACAAGACCCGGTTTGTCTGAAAATACACTCTTATTCCTCATTATTACTTCATACAGGCCTCGTCTTTGTTCGTGTGTTACGTTTGACACACCGTCTACAATACTTTCCAATTCACTTTCTACACTATTGTCAATGCCGAGATTCCTCACATTACAGTAGTTCAAATTCATACCTACGTCAATACCATTCGGCCAGTTAACAATGTGTATAGGCTGGTATTGCCTATGCACACCGTCTCCTGCCTCGTCAAAACTAACTACTATTGTTTTATCTTGGGACGTACATGTCAACGTTTTGCTTTCGCAGTTAATCACTGCACGGTCCTTTAACAGCCAATCTAACCCGATAATTACTTCCGTAGTTAAGTCTGGCACGACGACAAACTCTTGTTCAAATCGTGCCCCACATATCTCGAAGTTGACAAAAATCTGTTTTGTGACCGGTTTACTGGCCTTCCCAGTAGCACCGATAATTTTCACTCCTGTTACTGGCATAACTACGATGCCAGGTCTGTCTTTCAGTAACTCAAATATTTTCCCAGATACAGCACTCAATTCTGCACCGGTGTCAATCAACACGTTTAGTTGTAGGTCGTGCATATTAACAGACACTACTATCTGTCTACACTTGTCCTCGACTGTTTCTTTATTTTCCCACAGTAAATCCTCGTCTATATCCAGGTCATTCCAGAAAAAACCATCCGGCTTTGATCCTAAATCCAGTTTATCTGGCGGCTTTTTCAGCCTCTGTTCACATACAGTTTTTATTTCAACACGTTTGTCCTGAGGCTTAGTCTGTAGCGTCGCCTCCAATACCGAAACCTTTTCCTGTAACTCGTCAACTAGTGAGTGTAGCTTTGCTATCAATTCACTCATTGTCACCTTCGTTGATTCCTCTTTAATCAGATTGATCTCATCTGCCAATCTACCTGGAGACATGTGCCCAGTAGTATCTGCAATTACTTCCTCTGGATCTGCGCAACCCACACTGCTATTGTCTGACCGTATAACGTCAGCTCTAACCTCATACACACTGTAATCTACGTGGTTTTCTACCAATCGTGTCCGGCTATCACTAAAATTTTCGTAATCTTTCTCCTTAATACTCTCGCAATGTTTAAACTGGATGTTCGCGTCGGATGGGTCGGCTACTTCTACCATTACAACTTTCGGTAAAGTCTGCCGGTTAGGGCCAGAACTTTCCGTTACTACTTCAACATTCAACTCCTGCGGGACGAAACACGACGAATCTTGCTCGTGCTCCCCATTAACATCAACTATTTCTGGTAAAGTCTGCCGGTTAGGGCCAGAACTTTCCAACACTTTACAAATACTATCTTCCTGTGGGACGAGACGCGGCAAATTCTGCCCGCGCTCTCCATAAATACTTCTCCCGTACAGGCCCCTATAATCTCTTAGTTCGTCGTATAAGCGACCGAACTGCCTTAACCAGACCTCATCCCTCTCTGCATCCCCTCGCTCGATGACGGACGTTTTATCCGACATCTGATCTTCTCTCAACAATTGCGAATCATTCTTAAACTCAATCTCCAGTTCCGCTGTGGGTATTACAGCTGGCACCTTATAATCGATTTCCGGAACACTACTTAAATTGTTCTCACAGACAGTGAATGTACCTTCTACTGCCGTGTATACAGCTGATCTACTACTTGTGGGCGCACTCCTTTCTCTTAACACTGGCACACTCTCCCGCCGTTGATTATTCCATACGGAATTTTCATAACGACGACACCTGAGTTTTCTACTGTTATTGGGCCGCCAAAATTTCTCCACGCCCGGTCGGCCCCTCACCGGCGCGGCTAATGGTTTCCCTGTCTCGTCCCAGCAGATATAGTCCCCGGATGCTGCTGAGGCGGCTGATCACACCCTCTGGCGTTATTACTATTCTGTGAAGCCCGTATCACGTTAGTATGATACTGGTTTCCGTCATTCCTGTTATTATTTGCATTGTACCGATTGTTATTACGGTCCGAACCATTATTGTTATTGCTGCCATGGATGCGGTATGCATTATTCCCGTGGTTATCGTTGTTGTGGTTGCTGTGGTACCCGTTGTTGTTACCACGGCCTCTGCCACTGTCGCGATTATTGCGCCAATTGTCCTCGTCCTCCACTCTTTCCAGGAAATCATTGATTGTCCTGTAATTGCTTCCTACGTATCGTTTTGTATCATCTGGAAGCTTCTTGTAGAGTTCCCAGACTATTTCGGATTCCGAGCGGCGGTCACGCAAATATTCCAACTTGCGGATCCAGCCCTCACAAAACTCCTTCATCGAACCGCGCGAATTCGCATCGAAAGGCCTCGATACGACAAATTCGCGCCAGACACTTTGCTGTTTTTGCTCTGACCAGTATTCAGCCAGAAACAAATTTTTAAATTCGTCAAAAGTCAGGTTCGTAATGTTGAGGTTTAAGCCCCAACGCTTGGCATCACCAGCCAACACATCAATAATCGCATTAATTTTTCTCTCATCAGTCCATGATCTGGGTAAAACTCTTTCACAATTTTTAATGAAATCCGTCGGGTGTATACCGCCTTTTTTCAAGGGGTCGAACCGCTCCTCTTTCGTCAACAACTCCGAACTATGTGCACAGATTGGCACATAGCTCTGTTTTTCGTCAAGTTTCCTTTCTAATTCCGACACCCTCGTAATCACTTGGCAAGTGGTTGTCGCAAGCGTTTCCACTTCCCTCTTTTTCTCTTCGCAGGTATTAGCCTGCTTCGTCACTTTGGTATCTACTTCGGATACTAAAGCCTTTAAAGTTTCCACCTTCTTTTGATCCTCTTTTTTCACTAATTGAATTTGTTCCGTCACCTTATTCTCGATGATCGGAGCAACTGATTCTCCTACACTTTTCTCGATTCTGCTAATTTCAGAATTAAAACGAGTATTTATGCTCGCAATTTCCGCCTGAACGCCTATCATTTCCTGTTTAAGATTACCGATTTCGGTATTAATTACAACAATATCTTCTTTGATTTTATCAACTTTTGTGTTAACAACTCCAACATTGTTGTTAACAACGTTAATAGCTTTGTTCTGATTGTCTAGCATCCGTTCAAATTTTTCAGACTGAGCTTCTTGCTTGACCGATTGACTCTTGATTTCGTTAATCAAAACGTTCAATAAATCAGTTAAATTCCCGGAAACTACCGGTTTTACTTCCGTAGCGGCTTCCTCTTTAATTGTCCCCCCGTATTCGTCATCAAGGGATTCAGATTTGATTTTCACTTCTGATTCCGAAACATTTTCTAAAGTTTGGAATTCCATTTCTGCTCTTTGTTGCGTTTCGCCGGTCGCGTCTTTCATGCTAGCCGCCTGCCCCTGAACAATGGGTACTGCGGTGCGCGTTTCCCACTGTTCGACCGATTGTTCCGTATCCAAGTCTACCAAATTTTGGCAATTGTTGCCTTCACTCATTTTAATAATTTTCAATATAACTGCCAAATCTCAACTCTAATTAGGATTCCTCACACGAATATTCTCGCTGACGTATCGACCATTTCGTAACCAGTACTTTGTTACGAGATTTGCACAATGCAAAATTCGTGTCCAGAACAACCTCAAATTTGAAGATTGTCCTGTCACCAGGTCGCCACGTGTAACCTCCCCCCTCACTTCAACATCTTAAAGACAGTGAAAAATTAAACTGCGTGTACCTGATGGAAAATTGGGAAAAGCAATCGTCACCGAAGTTAATCTTTCGGTAAAGAGGGAGGAAAGGGTTACATCTAAATGAAAGGAAAAATGCAAATGAAACTGGTGGAAATTAATTTTGAAAAGGGGTAAAGATAATAAAGAAAGTAAATGTGCGGCCGTTACGTTAACAATTAACTAGCGGTAATTAGATATTTGAGATTTGGGGGAAATCACGGTCGCCAGTCCTAAGGACAATTACTATAGTAACTGAAAAAGAAAGGTTATTACACATATAATTAACACTAGAAGCGTGGCAACTGAAGGTTGACACGTGTAGTGTGAAAACTGAAAGTTTGTCAGAAGTAATAAATTTCGCTACACTCTGACTTAATTTAGCAAAAGAATTAATAAAACCGGAAAATCGAAAGTTAATTTAGTGACTGAAGTTAATAGTGAGCTTTCTTTCTGAAGCACATCGAAATCCAGTAAAATACGGTTAGTCTTGGACTACCTCAACAATCATTTCAAAAGCAACTTGACTCTACGCAATTTAGAAACAAGAGATTTAACTTTGAACTTGAATTAAATGATTCTGAACTATTAACAATAGTAAAATTTAGTACGTACCAAGCTGAGCTGCAGTCACAGGTAAGCTAAAATATGCTAACAAAACTCGCACTCTAAATTTGTGCTCGTGTAACCTAAATATTGTAGCCAGCTACTGAACTTTGAAATTAAAGCAGTGAAATCTAATTATATTATTTTAATGCTGGCGTTTGAATTTCAACGACACTCGGGTTCATTTCGGAAAAGGAAGGGACCCTGCTTGGCAATGCAATTGGGACAATGAGCAACAAAGGTTCATGCTAAGTTGCTGTAATTTTGCGAGGCAAATGGAACAATTTGAAAAGCTGAGGTCTGCCATACAGTTCTGAAACTTTACGTGCTTTTAGTCTTCCTTGTTGGTTGATTGAAGGTTTGAAGCCGTCGATCGAGGAGGTGGCGACAGTCACTCATTGTCGGCCGTCGCTGTTGCAGAAGCTGGATGTTGGCGCGCCTTCTTCTCGACACGGTCACCAGGCGAAACGGGCTCTTGATGTGCGCCAGCTAATGCAGCCGTCGATCGAGGAGGTGGCGACAGTCACTCATTGTCGGCCGTCGCTGTTGCAGAAGCTGGATGTTGGCGCGCCTTCTTCTCGACACGGTCACCAGGCGAAACGGGCTCTTGATGTGCGCCAGCTAATGCTTCCCGTCCGCGACACCATGTCAGAAACTATCATCGCGAGTCGAGCGCAATTACATGCTGCCAAACCCCGAAAGCGCGGCAACTCGCGGGAGCGTCACACAACACCTGCTCCACTCGCTACTCCCGCCAGACTCCCACTGTTCTGCCCGCGCTCCACGCGGCAGAGTTAACACTACCAAAGATCCTACACACTTTGATTCTTCACACGACCTATCGACGTAATCGTTCGATAGCAGTTTTCCCTAGGCAAGACCCAGCGTAAAAATACAAATAATATTTACGAAACAAACCAATTATACATCGACATGAGTGCATAAATATATATATACAAACAGTAAAACAATTACAATATATAAAGAGACAGAAATGTCATATCTTGAGGTAACAAAACAAGGAAAAAAATAATAGTACAATAGATGGAAATAGGAGTATATGCATTTCCGGCGTTACAAAGTACCAAAAGCACGCAAAGAAATTAAGAATTAAACTATGTAACAAATGAGTCAGCTAGGAGTATACTCTGTGATTCATATGAACAGGTTTCCGACGTGATTATGGCAGGAAGTCGGAAATTAACAGAATCTGGACGCGCAATGGCAGTTGGAGCTAGACACATGGGACATTCCATTTCGGAAATCCTTAAGAAGTTCAATATCCTGATATCCACAGTGTCAAGAGTATGCTGAAAATACAAAATTTCAGGCACTTACTCTCACCAAAGACAACGCCGTGGCCGACGGCCTTCACTTAACGACCGAGAGCAGCGGTGTTTGCGTAGAGTTGTTAGTGCTAACAGACAAGCAACACTGCCTGAAATAATCGCAGAAAGTAATGTGGGACGTACGACGGACGAATCCGTTATGACAGTGTGGTGGCATCTGGTGTTAATGAGCTATGGCAACAGACGACAAGACACGAGTGCCTTTGCTAACAGCAACCCTATCGGTTGAACCCCTGACGGCTGAAAAACATGGCCTGGTCGGATGAATCCCGATCTCATTTGGTAAGAGCTGATGTCAGGGTACGAGTGTGGTGTGCACCCCACGAAGCCACTGACCAAAGTTGTGTGCATGGCACTATGTGAGCTGATGGTGGCTCCATAATGGTGTTGGCTGTGTTTACATGGAGTGGATGGAGTCCTCTGGCCCAGGTGAGCCGCTCGTTTACTAGAAATGGTTATGTTTGATTGCTTGGGGACAATTTAGTGCCATTCATGGGCTTCATGTTTCCAAACAACAATGGAATCTTTATGGATGACAATTTGCCATGTCACCTGGCCACAATTGCTCGCAATTAGTTTGAACAACATTCTGGATGATTCAAGAGAATGATTTGGTCACCCAGATCTCCCGACATAAATCCCGTAGAACATTTCTGGGACATAATGTAGAGGTCAGTTCTTGCACAAAATCCTGCACCGGCAACACTTTCGCAATTATGGACTTCCAGCAACTTGTGGAGTCCATGCTACGTCGAGTTGCTACACTAATCAGGGCAGAATGAGGTCCGGCGCGATATGAAGTGGTATCCCATGACTTTTATAACCTCAGTGTAAATGTAATTCGGAACCATCTCTACTGCGTTAAGATCAGTTAATAAAATGTATTTTCAACAGTGAAGTTAAGGTGTTGTTTAGCAAAATGGTGGCGGCGCCTCCCTTTATGTATCACTGCAAATAGCAGTCATCTATGCTTTCGAGATTATCACCCATCTCATCCATGCAGTCTAGCTATTTCCAGCAGAATTAGCCCATAATACTGGATAGAATCTCCAAAACGGGAGCAGGTGTGTCGCCTACGATGGCTGCATCAGGTGGATCCGGCTTTCACGTCCTACTTCGCAAAACCGAAAGGAGGAACCGCCGCCAGCTGCTCCAGCCGCCCCGTATCTCGTCCACACACAGTGGCGAACCTCTGCCTCAGTCAAACTTCTGCTTCCTTCTGTATCACAAAGGATCCACTCTCCTGTCTCTTCCATCACTCGCTAACCACACCATGAATCGTTCTCACTGGTCGTCCTTTAGCCTACTTATTTATGTCAATACTTCAGATACTTGCACAGTTAGAACACTGCAAGAACTTAGTACTTACTTCTATTGTCTTAAATGAAACATTACCAACACTGGGCAGCATTCAACACATTACAACCATTCTGAAGGAGCTATTTTGAACAATCAAATGAAACTATATGATTCCAGAGACCTTTTCAAATCGCAGACATCTATGACGAATACCTGCAGACTGAATCAACGAATGAAAATTTGTACCAAGGCCGGGATTCGAACCTGGGTCTCCTGGTCACAAGTCCGATGCGCTAACCACTAAGCCACCATAGGACAGTGGGTTTCATGATTGCATGGACTACCCTAACAATAGCTTGAAAATTCTCCACAGCGCACCGAAAGGACTTTTAATGAATACCTTGGAAGTGAATAATTTGTGCTCAGTGTTATAATAAACCTTTGACGTTACTGAATGAGCAATCAGAGTTCACAGGCAGATAGTTTTTCGACATTTTAAAATGGTTCAAATGGCTCTGAGTACTATGGGACTTAACATCTGAGGCCATCAGTCCCCTAGAACTTAGAACTACTTAAACCTAACTAACCTAAGGACATCACACACATCCATGCCCGAGGCAGGATTCGAGCCTGCGACCGTAGCGGTCGTGCGGTTCCAGAGTGAAGCGCCTAGAATGCTCGGCCACACCGGCTGGCTCGACATTTTCTATAACTTACTATAGAATGCTTTTCCTCTATTATTCTTATATCCCAGTAACCAATTATTTTTTATTTTATGTTCGTACTCTTCTATTTTTATTATGCTTTTATTCTGGTTCTCACTTACTTGTCAGCTACTTTATCTCATATGTAATTTTAGTTTCAGGACTGAAAATGGCAGTGCTCATATTATTTTGATATTTTGACCCGTTATTTTGTAATGGTTCAAATGGCTCTGAGCACTATGGGACTTAACTTCTGAGATCATCAATTCCCTAGAACTTAGACCTACTTAAACCTAACTAACCTGAGGACATCACACACATCCATGCCCGAGGCAGGATTCGAACCTGCGACCGTAGCGATCGCGTGGTTCCAGATCGTAGCGCCTAGAACCAGTCGGCCATCCCGGCCGGCTGTTATTTTATAATTTTTATCATTTCGGGTGTTTTCACGTCTTCTTGGTGCTTTTACGGCATTCTCCCCATGGCCACTGCTAATTTCTACGTAATATATTGCTTATAACTTATTTAACATACGCTTCTGTCCCCCACGAAACTGCTGATTTCTACGCAACAAACTGCTTTATACCTAGTTTTATATATGCTTCCGCCACCAGTCATAATGGCAGTTCTTTCACAACGTTCTTCAGCGGTTGCCATGCACATCAACAGCTTCTCATACATGTATGCTGGCACACTGTGGCGGCCAGTTGGTATCACATCTTTGACGTCGTCTTCCACCAATCTTGCGTCGTACGTGTCAATACCTTCAACCCACATCTATGGAAACCAAAGAGGCCAAATATTCTGTCCTTCCTATATCTCGTTCTACGGGGTATCTTCATAATCCCATAGAGGGCAATCTACTATCGGTTATTCCACTTTAAAGTCTCCTTTATTTATTTGAATGTATTTTGACAAACTGCTTTATATAGTGCGCTGTTCCTCCTCTCCTAACCTGAAATAAAGGCTGCCTGAGACGAATTAATCAATGGATAAGGAATTTTGTTTTTCGTATTGTTGCTGTTGTTACCGTTTGTCGCCATGTCACAGGTGCAAAACGTAGTTTAACGAGGATTCAGACGAGCACGCAGTAATCTTCAAAAAGTTTAAAACATCTTCTAGTTAAATGCAACTCTTTAATAGCAGATCTTTTGCACTAACAAGGAGTAGACGCATGTATAATTTGGTCACATAATTTTGAATTACGTTCGCGGGAAGAGTTTGCGATGTTGTGAATCAAACTAAGATTCCATACATCGATGTTTCGACAACACGACAATCTCTGGTGTGAATGCTCTGCTTCATGCACGTTTGGAATGGAAGTATTTAGCAGTATGCTTTTTTTATTTGTAAGCGTTTTAAATAACCCATTTCAAATGGTATCATTAGCTGCAATTCGTCAGTACAGGTTCAATGTCAATGTTCACGTCACTTAAGAATTCCAGTCAGAGACAACACTCTTGATGATAATCGAAATAATGCGTTTGAAAAATCTCGCTCCAGTAATAATTCTAACTGGCTTACAAGGCACCAGCAGTTACCAAAGTCGCAATTAGATCGTATAAATTCTTCAATGACGCCTAACTGCCGTTAATGATTCTAGTCGGTTCATTTGGCGCAATTGATATGGACAGAATTCACACTCGTAGTAATATTGTTCATTGATTTCGTCTAACCATCGAATCACTGTGAATTTAATTAAACAAACATCAGCAGCTCTTAAAGCTTGAGCAGGTCGCTGTGGCCGAGCGGGTCTAGGCGCTTCAGTCTGGAACCGCTCGACTTCTAAGGTCGCAGGTTCGAATCCTGCCTCGGGCATGGATGTGTGTGATGTCCCTAGGTTAGTTGGGTTTAATGAGGGGACTGATGACTTCAGATGTTTAGTTCCATAGTGCTCAGAGTCATTTGAACCATTTCTGAAGGCTTGGTTTGCGTCTCCGCATACATTGAACATTGAAATGCAAATAATTAGGCTAAATATTCGCAATACTAACTCCCAGAGATACTACTATACTTCCATTTTTATTCAGTGCATAAGAGCACTTTCTGTTGTTTAACTACCGATCTGAGCTTCTAATACGTTCCACTGAGCTTTCAGGAAGTCATTTTAAAGCTGCTTAACCAATCTTCATGAAGCTAGAATGTTTGTAATTTAAATTGCCGTATTTATCAATACTCGTAACTGAATCATTTTGTATGTCTTCTCAGCACTTATGAAGTACAAATCAATCACCAACTTGTACAGATCTGATATTTCAAAAATTCTTAATGTTAACAGCTGAACATCAGATACAGAAGTTAAAAAAATTTTATGTTCGTTTATCAGCAAGATATTTTCAATAATTAAAAATTAGTTTCGACCATGTCTTTCAGGTCGTTTGCCAACCGCTGGACGTCGGCTGGACGCCAGCAGCGCGCAGTAGCCTACATCCGGCGCCGCGTCGTCAGAATAGCACTGAAACCTCGGTCCAAATAATATAGTCACGACACTCTCTGCTGAGAAAGTTGTTACCTGCTGACAGCTGGGGTGACAGTAGCACACCAAGCAGTGGAAAGCATACAGTCTCATGCACCGTAATGATAATGTTTCTTTTCAGTTATTTTCTACTTAATTACCGACATAGTTGTTATATTTTTGAGTTCCATGGGCTGGTAAGTTACCAAGGGACATGAATTATCGTGAAATACATGTAAAAACAGCCGAGTCACGTTGATTCAGTGACATAAGATACAACTCATTCACGAAGAAGTACTTTATATGTCTATATTTGCAGCTTATTCCGCTGAAAGCAAGAGAACAGACATATTTCATGCATGAAAAGCAAATATTTCTGTTGTTGCCTGTTGTTATCATCATAGCCACTTTCCTTCGGACTCAAAAACATTTTATGGAGTCCAGCGATTAACCCTTTCTTACACTACACGCGACTTTCTGATACACCAATATTTTTGCAAATGTATTTACTTTTCCTGCAAAAGCGAATGTGTTGGTGATTCTACCCATTTGTGGTTCAGATCTAGCAGCAGTTGTGGATTTGGTTTCCCCTGTGTTGGGAAACAATTTTATTGCTTTTGGCGATTTATTATCACCTTTGTCTGGTTTTCCCTTAAGCTACAGTTGTGTTGGCTTATTCGATAAATTAAATAACGAAGCTATTACATTCCATGTGGGTTTCCCATGTTAAACCTTCATTGATTTGGTTGGAAGTTTAGCACACAAAACACATCTTTACTGGATAGATATACGACGCCTTTTAGTAAAAGGTCAGGTCTTCTGGTATTTACTAGGAATTTTTTGTTACTAAAGGAAAACTACATTATTCAGGAAATGTCTGATCGTTATAGAACAATCGAAAATAAACTGCCATGTAATTCGCCGCTTCGTATCTCCCAGCGTCCCTAAGAAAATAAATAATCACAAATGTGGTGCAACTTTTTAGTTATTGTCGATTTTTGTGACACTATACGCACTCTTTATTGTAAAAACTACGTTAAAAATCAATATAAACGGTAGTATTCGCACTCAACCGCTTGGGGCTCTGCTATCGCTGGGGGTAACAAAATCGAGTCGGAGTGTTGCGACTGTTATGTTAACACTGTGGCTGGAACACCTTGCCGAACTCGATCGTGGGTCATGAAACATATACAAGCAAACATTTTCAGGACATTAACTCACACAAAATCTATAATACAAAATTCTAACATATATGCCTACTTGCCCTGTGTCGTTCAGCGGAAGATACTGGTGTCAGTGCTTGTCAAGACATATCGTAAACACTACAGTAGCATCTACTTTGTGATGTTATGTAACTTTCTATTAATTTTGAACAACTGTTTTATGTACTCATTATTTTGATTACTCTTTATAAGCACTGTATGCCTGATTCCCTGTTACTGACATAATGCGAAAAGCGGTGGGCGGAGCATGCAGTACTTAACCCTCAGCTCCTATGTTCGCGCATCTGTGATACCTGCTACTTCACCATCACCACCTGCCCTCACGGGTGTAATGTATTTCAATTTTGGTCATATTTTATCTCTCTTACATTAACTGTTAGTATTAGATAGTCCTCTAAATCTCTATTATACGAGGGTTATTCGGAAAGTAAGGAACGATCGGTCGCGAAATGGAAACCACAGTCGTTATTTTTAGTTCTGAGTGCAAAGGGAGCACATAAAGACACCTAGAAGAATAGTGTCTCCCGCCAAGTACGAGGGCCTGGTGACAAATTTCGCCTGAAGCTATGCAGCCAACATTACATAACTGTCGTGCCTTTTCTTCTTCAAGACCATTCTCAGCCGCATTCTGCAGGGGCAGTGAAGATGATCCTGCATCGTTTTCAGTTGGAAATGTTTGATTACCCAAAATACAGCCCGTAATTGTCTCCCTCTGAGTTTCATCTCTGCTCACATGAACCGCAAGCTATGAAGACAACATTTTGGCACAGACAACGAGCTGTAGACCAGCGTAGAGAATAGGCAGAAATCACTGGTGGATGCCTTCTATAACGACGGTGTTGGAAAGTTGGCACAACGCTACGACAAACAAAGTCGGGCCGGCGACTATGGAGATAAGTAGCTGGAGTTGTATCTAATTGTTGCAAATAAAACAGTTTTGATTTTCACTGTGGTTTCCGAATAGCCCTCGTACTTACAATTCACTATACGCGGTCTGAAGATGGTCACTGTTTAATCGAAACCTTTTGTCATTTTTTAATAAATGTTCTATTGCGATCAAGACTGTTCTAATTTTAATTTTAAAATTGACACCTTAGTTAGTAATAAACATGACAGTATATGAGGTTTACATAATAACACAGATATCTTCTTTCTTAATTTGGCTCTCAGGTTTTCCCCCAATATCAAGATTTCTGTTTTATCTTAGCGATGCTCATTCCACTACGTCTTTCTTTGCTGCGTAAAAGACTCGGAGGTGCCCATCGTTTTAGCCTTCAATAATATTGCACCATATTTTGTAACTTTAGGAAAAACACACTATGTCAAAATGCAGCAGGAACGTTACAAGACCAAAAGGATCCAGTTTACCTGTACCTTCTGCCGTAAATGTTCTGCATAAATAATGTATTTCCTGTCGTAGTGAATTAATAAACAATAGGAAATGGCTTTAGGTAATGAACAGATGGAATTTTTGCAGTGACAAGCCTTGAATCAGACGAATAGTTCATTAGGTTCCAGTCCCAGCCCAGCTTCCAGTTTTAACTTGTACAGATTAGCTGTTGTAAATTTAGCAGTCATTCCCGCAATTTCAAGACGGTAACAGCGTCGGAAATGCCACCCGAAGATTTCTCTGGCCTGACCACTTTATTGCGACAGTATACTGTCCGACACAATTAAAGGATTACCTGAACTTTCTCCGTAATCTCTGGTAATTATCACGGAAAGTGGGACTGCGGCCGGACACGAGGTACTTGAATAATGAGAACAAAAACAGCGACTGTATTTGAATTACATCATTTATTATTCTTAACATATGCTACCAGTTTTGACACCAAATGATGTCATCTTCAGGTACCAAACGTAACAAGCATCTACAACCATTTTACGTGCAGATATTCGTCTTCTGACCATGCTGGGATTGTTATTGACACAGAGAGTACAGAAACAACTTAACTTTGGCCTGCTGCATACGATTCTGTTCATTGCACATGAAAACGGTTGTGGATATCAGTTACGTTTGGAGTCTGAAGATGACGCCATTTGGTGTCGAAACTGGTGGTATGCGTAAAAATGAATAAACGACGTAGATTCAAATAAAGCCGCTGGTTTTGTTATTATTATTCCAGTAGTTCTTCTGTAATGGCGCAAAAGCGTGGCGCACAGTAACGTCACACTTGGGCTCGGCGACGTTTCAGACAGCAGTGAAACGACACATGAGAAGAAAAAGACAAAGCTCAGAAATTCATGTGAGTGTAAGGTGGGTTATAATGTTACATCTGTACCAGATTTCACCAAGATACTGCCTAACGCCATCGTGGACGTTCATACGATGGGAAAGTCGTCGTACCTCCGTTTACCTACATTTCATCCCTTATTTTTACTACCGCACGGAGCAGCTCAGTGGTTAGGACATGGAACTTACCTTCGGGAAGACGACGGTTGAAACCCACGTCTTGCCATTCTGATTTAGGTTTTCCTTGATCTCCCTAAATCGGTTAAGGCAAATTCTGGGATGACACCTTCGAAAGTTCACGGCCGCTTTCCTTCTCCGCCCTTCCCTAATCCGAGCTTGTGCTCTGGCTCTAATTACCTCGATGTCGATGGAATGTTAAGCACTAGCCTCATCCTCCTCTTCCTTTATACAACTCTGTGTTAGAGGTCAGAACCTCGGCGAGCAGCTTTGAAATCACGCGATTTTCTTATGGGTGGCTAAGGATAAAATCCAATGGTCCTGCCACAGTGGTGACACCGGATCCGCTCAGATCACCGAAGTTAAGCCCTGTTGTTGGCAAGTGGGGTTCACTCAACCGTTGTGAGGCCATTTGAGGGGCTACTTGATGAGAAGCAGCGGCACCGCTCATAAAAACTGACAACGGCCGGGATAGTGGTGTGCTGACCACATGCCCCTCCGTATCTGCATCTAGTGTCGCCTAACGAGTTAGAACGACACGGCAGCCGGTAGGTACCGTTCGGTCTTCAAGGCCTGTTCGGGTTTTTTTTTTATTTTATATATTTTTGTTTTTCGACTGAGGAAAACATTTGAGAGACACTGTCGCTCAGTATTGACACGGAAAAGGCCTCAGGGGGTCGCATAAAGTGCGTCAATAAAACCACCCCTTTCCATGCGGCGTTGATTCCCATACATTACACTATCGAAAAAGACAATTTGCAGTGCGACTGACAACGTGCGACACTGCTGCAACCCCCTCCCCATCCCCACCCCGAACAATTCAGTTCTTCTCTAACGACATCGTGGGGCTGCAACCTCCTCGAACGTGATCTGACTCCCTTGAAGTGTAGGACAATCACTGTTTTTGCTCTGTTACACAGGGTGGAACCACTAGGGACCGTTCAAAATCATTAGATGAAATTCGAACGTAATCCGAAGTAGCAAAGTATATTTATGCTGTCTCAAAAGAAATTGAATGGTTCAAATGGCTCTGAGCACTATGGGACTCAACTGCTGTGGTCATTAGTCCCCTATAACTTAGAACTACTTAAACCTAACTAACCTAAGGACATCACACACATCCATGCCCGAGGCAGGATTCGAACCTACGACCGTAGCAGTCGCACGGTTCCGGACTGCGCGCCTAGAACCGCAAGACCACCGCGGCCGGCTATGCTGTCTCAGCCCTCCTGTTACGCACCCTTTGTGCTGTGAAAACGTTGGGGTTCAACACTGATAAGTGTGTGAATAAAACGGCAAAGGGTCCATCTAAAAACCCCAGTGCGACAACGTGCGCGCCTTTGTTTACCACCTTAAAAATGCACTTGTACAAAGACCTGTATAGGGAACCCCTTCGACACCCCTTATATGCCATGTGCCAGCAAACAGCAGCAGAGCGCCACTTAGCTGAATGGATGCCGAAGTCTTTGTACAGGTACATTTTTAATGTGCTCAACAAAGTTGCATGTGTGGGACTGATGATGCTGCTGAAATGGGGGTGGAGGCTGGGGGGGAGGGGTGTCGCCAAGGAAAGTTTGCCGTGTTAATCACTCATGTGTCATTGTCACACTCGCCATAATCTCAAGTCTCCTTCTTTTGGTTATCCCTTTATCCCGAACCGACACAGATTGGGCATGTTTGTGAAACGGATGTGTCGTGATTGTTTAGGGGTGGCCGGATCCCCTTCCTGTCGCCACCCCGTGGACAGAATACATGCACCCCAACTATCTGCGTGTAGTGTTATTCAGGTGAAAGCGAGCGAATGTTTTATAAATGTCTTCGAATCCCTTAACTCAGACGGGACTTCCTTACTAGCCCCGTATTCACTTATTGGAATTTGGGAGACCGCCTAAAAACCACATCCAGGCTAACCGGTGCTCCGACCGTCACCGCTAATCCGCCAGGCAGTTTCCATCTGGGACCGACGAAGCTCCCTGTCACAGAAGCGGCACGGCTGTTCGAGCGGGATGAATTAATTTCATATCTATGCTTTATTATTTTTCCTCCCGTAATCATTTCCAAACTTAACGACTTTTGTGCTCAGTCCACATGTGCTTGACTGTCTGACGACGTTCTAAGCTGATGTGAGCGCACCTCACTGAAAACAATCTGCCTTCCGCGGAATTAATAGTGTCATAAACTGCTCATGCTAATTTTTCTCCTTTGCACGTAAATTTCATTCAGCAAAAATTGCATTAGAGGTGCAGGGAACTTGTAAACACATTGCAGTCCTGAATATTTCAACAGTTGGTTCTTTTGTGATTCACGCTTCTTGGTATCTGATGCAGTTTACATCTAAATTGCAAGCGTTTTCTCTATAAGACTAGACGCAGCTACACGTATAGGTTGTGTCAAAATGATTGAACGTCTTGGTTATAATTTTGCATTACTTTAACACATGTTATAGTACCTTTATAAGCTCGCCGGACACAAAATTAGTCACGCACAGATGAGTCGTTACAACTTTACGGATAACGCAGCAACCGAATCACGTCCTCAACAGCGCGCGCACTAGCTCTACTTCAGCATAAGGCAGTAGCGACTAGTAAGACATTTATGATTCGAGCGGACATTGTACGTAAATGTAGGGAAATGTAAGGACACGACAGAGTGGTATAAAGGGGCAGTCGTGTTCGGTCGTGCCCAAGGTCATACGGTGTTTGAAGTTGCAAGATTTATTGGTATTTCACGCGGACTCTTCAACCTGTCTGCAAGCAGTGGTGTAACACATTTGCCCACGAAATACGTCGTCAGAATTATGGAAGGAAAAAGATCCTGACTGTGAGGGACCGGAGACGCGTTTCACGGCTTGTGAATCAAAATCGATTCCAAAGCCGACAGACATTACTGGAGGCGGTGAACGAAGGTCGATCTGCAGCTGTTAGCGAGGAAGCGTTACAATGGGAACTGCATACAATGAACATTTGGAGTCGGTCACCTCGCAAGAGGCCATCGCTAACGCAGCCAATAAAGCTGTGCGTCTTCACACATGTTCACATGTGTCTAAATTCCTAAGGGACCAAACTGCTTAGGTCATCGGTCCCCAGACTTACACACTACTTAAGCTGACTTATGCTAAGAACAACACACACACCCATGCACGGGGGAGGACTCGAACCTCCGGCGGGAGTGTGCGTCTTCAGTGGACTAGAAATAGTCGAACGTGGACAGTAGCTGACTGGTGCATAGTAATGTGGTCTGACGAATCGCGTTTTTGCCTCTGTTCAAATGACATTCTTGTCGACTGAACCAAAGGCCAAATGAATCATTTCGCCCTGAATTCGTGGAAGGTTAGGTTCAAGCCGGAGGTGAGCCTGTGATGTCTGAGTGTCTTTGTCTTATAATGAATTGGACCCGCTCGGTATTGCCTTTCAGTCAACATTTGCATGATAAGTATGCTATTGACACCCCTATTTTTCAAGACTACAATAGATAGTGTATAGGGCTGGAAGCATTTGTGACTGGTTTTCTGAACACTTCCCCCCGCTTTTACAACTCGGTTGGCCAGTTGACCTGAGAAATCACGTGACTTGACCCAACAGAAAATCTGTGGGACGTGTTGGAACAGCGGGTAAAAGGCCGACATGATTATCCCCGAAATTTAGTGAAATTGAGCGCTCAAATCGTCAGGGAATGGCCTTACCTGGATGTGACGTACCTGGACAACCTTGTGGAATGACTTCCTAACCAAGGCCAAGCGGTTATAAGTCCAAAGACGGAATTATACGGTATTAAATGATGTAGGGGTAACTAATTTTTTGTCCGGTGAGCCAATGTTCCGTAGCGTTATGAAAGTGTGTTTACTGTCCAACATTTCATCAATAGGTCAAAATTTGTACAAGAAGGGGTAGTACCGAAGTCAAGCCAACGGCCTAGCTGCAGTGGTAACACCGGTACCAGTCAGATTACCGAATTTAAGCGCTGTCGGGCTTGGCTAGCACTTGGATGGGTGACCTTGCGGGTCTTCGTTGTTGGCAAGCGGGTTGCACTCAGCCCTTGTAAAGTCATCTGATGAGCTACTTGATCGAGAAGTAGCGACTCCGGTCGTGAAAGCTGACAACGGTCGGGAGAGTGGTATGCTGACCACGTGCCCCTCCATATCCGCATGAAATGACGTCCGTCGGCTGAGGATGAGACGGCGGCCGGTAGGTACCGTTGTGCTTTCCGATGCCTGTTCGGAAGGAGTTTAGTCTTGGTATCGGAGTCAAAACTGTAATGCACTTACGTTAAAGTTTAATAGGTGGTAGCAGCTTTCAACATTTAGGCGTCGCGTCGTGACTGGGCACAGAATTGTTGGCTTGTATCGATGGGTAGCCTAGCTGAGCAGGCGAGGTCAGCAGCGTCTGTTCGTAAATCCACTACCTGCATCTCTGGCTACCAGGTCTTATTTGGCCGAAACACGCTGAATATAAGGTAATGTTAACGAGCTATCTCTATGTATACCTAAGGTTTATTTCTGTTAAGCGAATGATCTCTCATGAATCTACAATTGTAGATTCCCATGGATATACTTAATCTGTTTGACGTAGGCGACTTGTTGGGGGTCAGGTCCACGCGATCTACTGATGTCTGAGGTTAATTTACCCTTGCGCTGCCAGTTAATAACGAAAGGAACTTTATGTAACTTTTGTTATGTTTGTTTATTTTTCATTTGCAGCGCAAATAAAAATATTTACACTGGGTAATAATACCTAGGTGGATGAATCAGTGTTGTCAACATAATTCTATTTCAAACGAAAATTCACCTCCACCTCCAGTGACACACAGTCTGTGGTGAACTTGTTGTTGGTGCTGTCAGCAATATACTGCCTCGTTCCATAAAAACACGGGAGAACTGCCGGATATCAGTAACGTCCTGCCACGATATTTCGGCGCAGAGTCTTTTGGCCATCTTCAGGTGAGTGCCACTGTAGTCGGATTTGAGTCGGATTTGACTAGGTCCCCATCGACTCGTTTCATAATATGCTGCACGTCAACAATACCTTCGTCAGCCCATTCAGATTTCAACTCGTCTTTGGGGATATCCACGAAGTCCCTACATGTCACAACACCCTTACTATAGTTCAAAGCGGAGTGGAGCTCGGTCTCGATAGCGTACTCTCCGAGACAGGTTGCTTTCCGAAGAGAAGCGACTTGACGAGAACTACAAGTCTCAACTAACAGAGTCCCATTGCGCAGTCGCTTCACTGATTTCAGTGTTCTTGCAATTCCCTCAAGACCCTTGTGGATGTAAAAGGGAGAAACCCTCTCAAAGCTACCCTCCTTTAAACATCACAATATACTGCCTCCCTTCAGCTGAGGCACCTTCGTCATTGCTACGCCATCAATCAAGACAATCTTAATTGTGACATCATGCCTCTTACACAATTTACATGTCCAACAGAACAGATGCCACACACATATAACTAGTAACATCTGTGAGCATGGAAGGAGCGGTTCTAGGCACTTCAGTCCGGAACCGCGCTGCTGCTACGATCGCAGGTTCGAATCCTGCCTCGGGCATGGATGTGTGTGATGTCCTTAGGTTAGTTAGGTTTAAGTAGTTCTAAGTCTAGGAGACTGCTGACCTCAGATGTGAAGTCCCATAGTGCTTGGGGCCATTTGAATTTGAGCATAGAAGGCTCACGGAAGTTTCAGTGCTGTTGCACACTACGTCCGAACTCTTGCGGGATTCAGCCTAAAGCTGCGAGCATAGGGGTTAATGGACAGTGGATGCAGCTAGCGTGTGACAAGTTGAGAATTTTAGTAGGATGGGAAGCGGAAATTTTCGATCATGTCCCAGTCCGGCACAAATTTCACTTGTTGCCGTTGAATTTATTTCAATGCCCAGCTGCGGACTATGTCTTCGTCCGTATCACAAAGTGGTGTCTTTCGTGTCTGAAAGATCAGAGAGTACACATATGTTTTGCTGCGTTCTTTTTATGTTTGTTATAGTGATATTTCCTTGGAAGTACATTTATTGTAAATTTGACTCGATTTAGCAGTAACTGAAATAACATTATATATCCATTCAAGTCGCGAACTGTCGTTTCGTTTCTCCTCCCCAACTCGTTACTTCACTTTTTTTTGTTAGGCATAGCGTTTTATGGCGGTGTCATTTACGGCCGTCGTACACATCTCACAGCTATCTACTGGGCGAGGTGTCATGTGGTAAGGAATTGTATTTCCCTAAATCACTCTAGCCAAAATCAGGGATTATGCCTTTGAAACAGCATGCCTGTTTTCCGTCTTCACGCTTTTCCAGTGCGTGATAGTGCTGTCTCAAATGAATTCACCATCTATAGGACGTTAGGTCCTAATCTTGCTTCCTTCAGCGATATTGAAGCTAATGTAAGGGCTGTGCAGCATTGGAAGAGGATCCTCACACCCGTAGTTCAGCCCGACACTCAACATTTCGGCGACGGCTTTATTTTTCAGGGACAAAATGCACAAACACGTTTCGCCCACCTCGTGAATACCTTCCTCAAGGAGGCAACGATCAACATAATAGAGTATCTTAAGGTATTTACTGACATAAGACTGACTAATCATCTTTGAGACCAGCTGCGGCATCGCTGTAATCCTGGTCATGTACTAAATGGCCTCGGAAAGTCAGTCTTCGATGAGTAGGATAGACCTTAGCACCAACACGTCAACTACTTTACAGATAATATGCCAAGAAGGTTTCTAGGGCGCTACAATGTATGGGGTGGACCAACACGGCACTGAATTTCATTCAGGTGTGGATGTGTATTTGACAGATGGGCACTAACAAAGACACTGCCTTTATTTTGATTATTCCTTTGTTTGCATTTCGCTGCAACGTTATTTCGCTTGTGTCTGAAGGATTATTCTGTCATTCTTTGCTCCCCATGCATCAGAAACGCACACACTTTCGCAGATATGCGGCTGACGCAAAATTTTTTTTCGAGCTCCTTACTATTGGACATGACGGCAGAAATCGTAAAAAAATGGCTCTGAGCACTATGGGACTTAACATCTGAGGTCATCAGTCCCCTAGAACTTAGAACTACTTAAACCTAACTAACCTAATGACATCACACACATCCATGCCCGAGGCAGGATTCGAACCTGCGACCGTAGCGGTCGCGCGGTTCCAGACTGAAACGCCTTGAACCGCTCGGCCACACCGGCCGGCGAAATCGTAAAAGGCGCGTGTGGTTAAGGCGCTGAGAGAGGGGGCGGTTGTTGCAAAATATGGCAGCCTCACATAAGACGCAAGATCTGCGGAGAGAAGCGCATGTGGAGGCGGTGGCAGCAACAACAGACGTCACCTGGAGGGGGTTCCCCTCGCCTCGTCAGCCCTCGCACTAATTAGGACCCGCCACGAGCACTCCGTGAAACAGGGGTGGGGGTGGCCCCATGCGCCCACAGGCAGCTGCACCAGGGCAACGCTACCACCGCAACAACGAGTTTCTGCATCACCACATGTATCTGAACTGTGTGTGGCGCAGGGTACGTGAGGTACCATAATCAATTCCCTACATCCCTCTTGGTGCATTTTCAGGTGGTGGCAACGCTTTGACTGGGTCCGCACTGCAGAATCCACGTCGTAGGATAAGAAGTTCTACCGAACAGCTACTGGGCCCAGTAAAGGAGCCTTGGCCCCGGTGTATAACGCGCAACTGGATGTCCACTGATTGGCAACAGGTCACCTTTTCAGATGAATCACATTTTATGCTCCATCACATTTTGTGCTCCATCGGACAGATGGCCGTTCGCTTGTATGTCGTGAAACGTCTGAGAGCAAACGCTTTGCAACCAGCAACAATCGTCGGAAGGGTATAGGCCTCAGGAGGGAGCGTTGCGATCTCGGATGTGGCATTCCCTGGATGATCGGGATATGCTATTTAATTACACCGGTACTGCCGTGCTACTTCTAGCCTTCGTCGCGCCGATCAACTGCAGTTAGCTTGGGTGTATAACGCGCCGATTGGGATATGCTATTTAATTACACCGCTTAACCCTATGAGGCACAACGATATGAAACGAAGTATAAATTAAAAATTCTTCACAAAATTAACGTTTATTGTCGCAATAAGAAAAGCATATAAGAAGAAATTGTCAGAGTAAGTAATCATTTGTTTTGAGGAGACGGCTGCACTTTGGAATATAAACGTAATTTTCTTCACAAAATTTATTTTTATTATCACAGTAAGCAATGAATATAAGATGAAATTGGCAAAGGTAAACCATCAGTTGTTTTGAGGATGTGTATTCGCTTTGGATCGACTGGGGCATACCGTATTCGATCACCCATCTTTGCATGTGATGTACTTGAAAGAAAATTCGCATTTTTCGTAGACAAAATCCTACATCATGAATTCATGAGGAATAAAACAAATTATCGTCCTAAATAACGAGCAAAATGGGTCTAAAATTTAATACATTTTGTATCACAACTACCTACTTTCTCAGTAGTTTCATTTCGATAATGCTCATAAAATCAGTAGTGCAAACTCAAATCTACGATGCAGTAACTTAGATATACTTAGTTTCATGGTGAATGGTCTCCTCAATACGGCCACTGCGAAAATAAACGGATTTCAGGATCTCTTTCAATCATGTAAACAATCTCCGCGTCGGCGGTTGCTTTGAACGCTTTAACTGACTGCTACAAGGCGCTACATGCTTAGAAGTACCTCATTATACCACTAAAAGTCTCTGTCTTGCATTAGCATCGGTGGTTTCATGTAGAAAGCAGTGGTACTTCCAAATAATAATAACAAAATGGTGGTTTCAGACAGAAATCACGGGGGCTCAAAGGGTTAATCAAATGTTGAGACCTTGAACGTATCAGACTACACAGCGCCAGGTTACAGCGAAAATACTGCATGCACACTCAGCTATGGAAGCTTATTTTAGAGTGTTTCCGGAATTTTTATATCGGAATTTTAAAATAGAGAAAAATCGATTCTTGTTGACATGATAAACGGAAAGTTGACGATGGCAATATCATTGATACACTTACCTACAACACAGCATAACAAAAGGTAAAATATAATCATATGGTACACAATAATAGTGACACTAATAATACATCCATGCTCACATGTATTCAGACTACATTACTAACGATGCTTAGGCAGCGCTGCTACAATAGTAAAAGATACTGTGCTGCTAATGAAACTTACCATATTACTCCTATCGCTAAAACATTTCGTGAAGCGAATTTTTACGACTTTAACTGCCAAACTCACTACTGTTTTATGGTGGTACGTTGTAAAATAACAGAAAGCGATTTCATGACACCGCCGTATAATGAAATCAGTTGGAGAGAAGTACGGAAATAGTCAGTGAGAAGCTGCACTTTAGATTAAGTGTTTCAATTTAACTGGACTGTTGCATTGTTCCTGTGGACGTCAGATATTTTGTGTAATTTCTGTGGCAGATTTACTTCCCCTTTATACAGTGCAATACATTTCTTCTTCCATCCTTAATATGTCGCCTCTAAAATTATGACAAGCCATTCTGCTCCTACAAATAGCACATTTTCATACCACTGCACTCGAAGCTAAACACACGGCTACCTTAACAGCCAGTCACAGACAACTACTTCTCGATGCTGTTACAATAGATAAAGTCTTTGCATAACCAATGCAGTTATCTTACTATCGTAATAAAATTTTTTTACGTACTTTTCTTTTCTTCACTACGCATTCAGCTCTTCCTGTGTAGTTCAACTTTGAGAGAAAGTATAACAAAAGTAATACACTGTCCAGTCCCATTAATGTGACCACTGCATATGCTCGACGCCAACGTGCAATAACCACTCACAGTAGGCAGGTGGCAACATTAGTAGTGTAGGGTATATAAAGTGTATGGGGGGGGGGGGGGGGGTGTGGAGATAGTACAGTCGCTGTCGTAACGCGAAAACGGAGCGATTTGTGCGGAGTCCAAAAGGGCATGATCATTGGCTTTCGGGCCATGGGTGAAAGCATTTTCGAGGCGGCTGAGATTTTAAACTGTTAATGTGCTGCCGTGGTTAAAGTATACCATGCATGGCAAAATAGCGCTATCCAAAACCGGTCCGAGGTAAGGGTGGTGCACCAAGGGCCATAGATGACAGGGTGAAGGACGGCTGCGGAGATGTGTACAGGATGTAACAACAACGACTCTGTACTATTGTATATAGAAGTACTTCCTTTGTTCTGATTTACGATAAAATTGTGTAATTGATGTTCTGATTTCATTTATTTTTTGTTTCATGCCATTATGTTAAGAAAACTGCAAATAAGTTTCAATGAGAATATTAATGTTTATGTCAAATATCAAGCAATATTGTATTAGAATTGAAATGTAACAAATGTTGAAACTGTTGTAAGAAGTTTAAAATTGTAACTGTGCATCTGGTTCATACGTAGGCAATGTGTTAGGATATGTAGAATACAAAACCTCGGTTGAATACCCGGTCTGTCAGGGAGCTGTAAAAGGCGAATGGCAGGCGAGCGCGGGAAAATGCGCGCGGGCACTGCACGGCACAACGGGCTCAGTAGTAGTTGGAGTTTTGCACTGGTTTGAGCAGCACCTTCTGGAGCGAGGAGGCTCTCCTGGAAGACATAGCTTCACTGAGCCTCGGGTATGCCGTTCCAACGCCCACACAGCATGGCAAAATTCCATAGGCACTAAATGGAAAATTATTGCGACGCTAAGAAGAATTAAAGTGCTCTGTGCCTCGCCATCTCGCCGCCCGCCAACCGCCGCATCGATACTATCAGGTTGAAACTTTTAGTACTGTATTCGTATGGATCAGAGAGAGAACTGTGCAATAATAACCTAAATTTTACCAGAACTTTCCAATCATTATCCTCACAACTAACCTAGACAGGGTCCTTTGCAAATGTTGTGCAATCCGAGTGTCCCAAAATGATAATTAATATTTGTGTTAATAATTATTATTTGCAGAACTAGCTATGTCAGAATGGTGTTTAAAGAAATGTTTTGTTAATGAACCAGTAAATGAATAACGAATGTCTAACGAAGTTGAAAGATAACTTTAATATTGATATAGTAATGAAGTTTATTATTTCGAAACAGATATAAAGGTATTTAAATGAGCAGTAAATGAGATGAAAAGAGTAGTAACTTATACACTGGAAATCTTGAACGCATAATAAATTCAGTAATAATTTTTTTTAATACAGTGATCATAACAGTTTCAGGGTCCCCCCCTTTTTTTCTTCATTTGAATTCTGAAGTGTTCTAAATTGATTTGACCAGCAAAAGTTAAAGTCAATATAAAAGTCAAAATTTATCAGTGTTTTATCTTTATCAAAATTGACATTTTGTGTGTGGCACGAAAGTGCAATTTCTAGGGTAACCTATGCCCGATTTTAATCAGATTAATAGACAGTATAAAGTTTTGTAGTGTACATTATAGTGTAGTGTTATGTATTCATCCATATCAGTACAGAACGTGAAACTATCAGTTCAATAGATTTTCTGGTCCTAAAATTCGACTATATTATGCAGTGTTACAACTTGTTGTTTTACATGAATATATACCAACTTGTATAGGGAAGAAACTCATTTAATGCCTAGTTATGCTGGCGACCGTATTATTATCTAATTGCTAACATCTACTGGGTTGCTTTTGATCCATCCTGACGTGTAATTGCATTTCTAACTTACTTGACGGATCATCGTTATTACAGAGTGGATGTAAGTCTGATTTGCTACCATTCAGGTACATGCGGTCGATATCTATGCGTAAATCCTTTGTCATAAGGTGAATCCCGCTCACTTACCATAGCACAGGCTTTAACGAGTACAGTGTCACGCGCAGGTTACAAGGAGAACAGAAGTAAGTGCAATTGTTGAGCAGCTGTCGGCCAAAATGAACCAAGGGGCTACCAACAGTTTCCCCTGAAAGACCATTCAACGAACGTTGCTGCGTATGACCCTCCGCAGTAGGGGCCTGGTTGATGAACCCATGCTGACTGCAGTTGATCGGCGCGACGAAGGCTAGTAGTTGCACGGCAGAACCACAACTGGATGTCCAATGATTGACAACAGGTGGCCTTTTCAGATGAATCACGTTTTATGCTCCGTCAGACAGATAGCCGTTGACGTGTACGGCGTGAAACGTCTGAGAGCAAACGCTTCGCAACCAGCAACAATCGTCGGAAGGGTCCATGCCTCAGGAGGGAGCGTTCCGATCTCGGATGCGGCGTTCCCTGGATGATCTCGTCACTATGATAGACACAATGGATAAACAGAAGTATGCATCTATCCTTGTGGATCATGGCCACACCTATATGCAGTTTGTTTGTCTTCGGCACGATCGCATCTACCAGCAGGACAATGCAGAGTCACACAGCTCGCAGTGTAAGTGCGTGGTTCGAAGTGTACCAGTATGAGTTTACCGTACTCACCTGGCCACCAG
The DNA here is from genome assembly GCF_021461385.2 of Schistocerca piceifrons. NCBI lineage: Eukaryota > Metazoa > Arthropoda > Insecta > Orthoptera > Acrididae > Schistocerca > Schistocerca piceifrons. The sequence continues at coordinate 503,277,710 of NC_060144.1, forward strand.
ACTACCCGGAGCCCAATGGAGAATCTGTGGGACCATCCTGAACGGACTGTTCGTGCCAAGGGTTCTCACCCGAGAAACCTGGGGCAGCTGACCTCGGCAGTGGAGTCAGCATGGCTCCACATCCCTGTCGGTACCTTCGAGAACATCAATGATTCTCTGTCTCCATGTCTCGCGCTGCAAAAGATTGTTATTCAGGCTTTTGACAGATGGTCACATTAATGTGATTGGACAGTGCAATATTTCCAATTCCAAATTTGCTGGCTACATAAATGCAACGTAAAAATGACCTAACTTTTTACATTTACAGAACAATGATGCATTCATCAAATACGTCAAACTGAATTATTAAATTACACTGACAACAAAACGATCGAAAATTACGCTGTGCATTTATGTTTTCAAAATGTGCGTATTAAATGTATGTTAATGTCTTGACAGTATCATTACAAGTCCTTCTGAAATTTGTGAAATTCCCAGTGAATATCCTCAGTCAATACGAATGATATCCACAAATCTGCCGTTGCCGAACACAGTCTCATGAAGAATCATACGATTACCTTTGGTGAAACGTAAATATTACTCCTTGGCTCTACCTTGTTTCTACCCTGGTAGTTTCAGCGAGCCACCTTCGAGCTACTTCTCTACCGTTCCACTCTCGAACAGCAAGCGAGAGAAACGAAAACTCAAATCTTTTGCGTACGAGCTCTGATTTCTCTTATTCTATTATGTACGTGAGTGCCAATAAAATATTTTCACGCTCATAACAGAAAGTTGCTGATTGAAATCGGAGGATGGGAACTACTTCGAATATAATTCTTACAGTATATCCAAGACAAAGAAAGTGAAGCCTACAGTATGTAATATTATTTTTTTTGTAGGTATCCACATCAAAGTCGAAGACCTGATCGACGCATACAGTGTACACAAGTCACTGTCCCACGCATTTATTTCAGACGATCAACATATTTAATTACTGTGTGTGTTGTCTGTCTGTCTATCGGATATGTCCGACAGAACAGATACCACACATCCAATAAGATATGGGGTGTCCCATTTGTCTTGACCACCCTAAATAACTGTTTGTTCAGATGCAAACTACAAAATGTTTCAAACAAATGTTCTTTAACTGTAAGGGGGACATCAATCAGAATGTTCTCCTTCGCTGTATCTTTGTTTTTTACAAACATATGGACAGCGGTATGACTTTTTTAAATGGCAACCTGTATTTTATATTCGGTAATTCATTTCCTCTCCTAAAGACCTATTCAAAAATGTATCACAGTATACCATTCACTGAAACGCAACGTTATTAATTACTTAAAACAACATTCGGAGGCGGTGGTGTCATGGTGTGGTCGTGTTTTACATAGAGAGGGCTTGCACCCCTTATTGTTTCGGGTGGCACTATCACAGCACAGCCCTACATTGATGTTTTAAGCACCTTCTTGCTTCTCACTGTTAAAGAGCAATTCGGAGATAGGGATTGCATCTTTCAACATGATGGAGCACCTGTTCATAATGCACAGCCTGTGGCGGAGTGGTTACACGACAGTAACATCCCTGTAATGGACTGGCCTGCACAGAGTCCTGACCTGAATCCTGTAGAACACCCTTGGGATGTTTTGGAACGCTGAATTAGTGCCAGGCCTCATCGACCGACATCGATACCTCTCCTCAGTGCAGCACTCCGTGAAGAATGGGCTGCCCTACCCCAAGAAACTTTCCAGCACCTGACTGAACGTATGCCTTCGAGATAGCAAGCTGTCATCAAGGCTAAGGGTGGGCCAACACCGTATTGAATTCCAGCATTACCGATGGAGGGTGCCACGAACTTTTAAGTCATTTTCAGCCAGGTGTCCAGATACTTTTGATCACATAGTGTACCTCAGTTAGTAGAGGGGCATAGAATCAGCAAGACAGACAGTGTAATTTTCGCTACATAGACACACCGGCATCTGTACCTCAGTTGTGTTATTCTGTAGTTATTAATAAAAAGTTGTAATTTCCAAGGAACTTAGTAAATAGCAAGTTGAACATATAGGGGATAGGCAAAATAATGTGAACAGTGGTATTTATGGGATGGTGGGTTTGACGGTCAACAACACAGGTAAAGCACGTGACGCAGTGGACTGTGCGTTTTCAGTACGGGGACTAGGCGTTAGTGCAGGTTGGTTGGTTGGTTTGGGGAAGGAGACCAGACAGCGTGGTCATCGGTCTCATCAGATTAGGGAAGGAAGTCGGCCGTGCCCTTTCAGAGGAACCATCCGGCATTTGCCTGGAGTGATTTAGGGAAATCACGGAAAACCTAAATCAGGATGGCCGGACGCGGGATTGAACCGTCGTCCTCCCGAATGCGAGTCCAGTGTCTAACCACTGCGCCACCTCGCTCGGTTTAGTGCAGGTTGTTTACGGGTATTGCACACTTCGTATTTGCATTCAGAGGGCGAGATCGACGTGCAATGAAAGTCCTAAAAGAGTTCCAAAGAGGGCAGATTGAGGGGGCCAATTAGCTGGAGGATTAGTAACCAAGACAGCCAACTTAATTAATGTTTCAAGAGGATCTGTTTCAACTGCCATGGCAACCTACATAAAACATGGAACGACATCATCGTGTAAACGTAACAGTGCGCGCAAATCAAAACTAAATGAGAAATTGTCATACGCTAACACGAATTGTGTCAAAACAACATAAAACTACGGCGGCTAAAGCGACAGAAGAGCTCAATAGCCGCCTTCGAGACCCTGTATCTATCGACACTATCCTGCCGAAAGCTCCATAAAACGAATATTCATGGACGAACTGCTACACCGAAACAGTTAGTGACGACAACTAACGCAAAGAACGTAAAATGTCCTGGACGTCTCATCAGTGGAAACACGCCATACGATCCGACGCGTCAACGTTTTCCTTATTTCCAACATCGGGCTGGGTTTACGTGTGGGGAACGCCAAAAGAAGCCTACAATCCTGATTGCTTGATTCCAACGGTTAAGCATGGAGGTGGAAGTGTGATGTTGAGGGCAGTCATATCATGGCATTCTGCTGGTCCTATCGTTACTCTCAAAGCCTGTGTTACAGCCAACTATTATCAGCACATTTTCAATGATCAGGTGCACCCCATGATTCAAATGTTGTTCTCCATAATGATGCCATATTTCAGGACGATAATGCACCCATTCACACAGCCAGGAGAGTACAATCGTGGTATGAGGAGCATGGAACTGAACTACAGCGTCTTCCCTGGCCAGCACAGTCCTTGGACTTTAGCATTATCGAACCTTTGGGGCCGGTATTGGAGAGCAGACTCCGGAGCAAATTTCCACCTCCCTCTTCGCTACAGGAGTTATAGGAGGTCCTGATCACAGAGTGGCATAACATTCCACTAGAGACTATACAATCAGTATATGCCAGTATTTCAAGAAGAACCACAGCTGTATTACGACAAATGGGGGTCCAACCCCTTATTAATAAACGATTCCCAATTAAGTACAAATGGTCACATTATTTTGCATATCCCCTATATATAAATTTATCGTGATATTAAATTATTTTCATGGTACTGAAGTCTGTGAAAACCGTGTGTCTCCACACTCTAAAGACTATCAGCACTTATTAGAGATAATGCAAGGCATTTTAGATATGCTTATTGGATATTGTGATCATAAAGGCCTTTTTCAGTTTTTAAAGCCTCGAATACATCTTATGAGTAGCAGGCACACATTAACCAGAGGATTTGCGGTTTTTCTCTCTTGTGCAAATTATTTCTCCAGGTGCCTACCGTTTCACGATGGAACCTCGATATTTGTTAATGCCCCTTCAAAGCACAATTCCTTTTCAGCTGCCTCTTCTAGCAATGGTACTACAGATCTAACTGCTTTTTATGGTTTGTGAAATGCCTCAATGAAGCTGTCATTGCTTTTCTTCTTCGCTTCCTCCACATCCATTCTAAAAATTCTTTTTGCCTGTAAATACTTTCTGTAAAACATCTCCTATAAGCTGGGACCTGTTGGTGCCTTGAAGCGATCATGTAATTGGCGTACAGTGAATTTTAATTTTTTCAGTTCACTTGTATATTACATTTATTCTTTACTAGTTTTACCTGTGTTGTGACATGCTTGCAGGGCTTTTTTGGTCTTCTGGGGATAGATATAGTCAAATTTCGTTTCAATGAACTGGAAGAACGTTTTGAAATCCATCAGTTGTTGCCATTTCCTGTAATCCAAGCTACCATTCTACTGCAGACACTACTGTTTGAAAAGTACTTATGTTTTCTTATGTATCATTTTTTGTGAATACATAATTAGAATGCGAGGGAACAGCTGGCTGATTATTAACTCTTTTTGTATAACGTCCCATAACTACTCAGAATTCATTGGACCTGCGGCTGCTACAAACCTTGCTGTGATGCGAACAGATTGGGGGAGGAATGGTTGGATTTCCCGATTGATTTTGTTGTATTGCTGTGTTTTAAGTAATTTTACATATCCTTTTTGTTATTGTCTTTATTCATTCATTGTTACATCAGGATCTATTAGTCTCCTTCTGTTGAACATTCACATTAACAGCCAGAAGGAGGTACTGTAGGCCATTCGTGTGAACTATACAAATAATAAATCATGGCAGGAGAAAAGCAACTGGTTCGAAAAAAAGGACACAGCATTTCTTTCATAACATCCATCTGCTGTTTCTACTACTTACTGCTAAGCGTTTATATAACCATACTCATTTTAGAGATCGTCATAATCTGTCTGCATTCTGGAATAAAAAACTGGTTAATATGAGCAATAGTGTGAACTGGAAATTGCATACCTGAGTTCATAGATTATAATAAAATATGAGAGTCGGTAATAAGATACTGTTTTAGTTTCTCGATTATCTTGGGATTTCTGATTTTTCACCTGATTCCTTCCATGTTAGACATTTTTAGTTAAATTATACTAGGAACTTTTTCTCTGTTTCCACTTCAGTTACCTCTGGAATATTTTACATGAAAAGTGAGTTCAAAGGGAGATTGGGGGGGGGGGGGGGGCAGCGCTGACTGTAGATGGAATCCCTGGTGCTTAGGCTGAACATCCTGTGACTCCTGCCAGAAAAGTCTTCACTGTACTCTGGCGTGTCTGCGGCTATAGTTTTACTGCAATGGTCTCTGTTCTTCGCATATTAACACCATCTTAGGGTTTTCTTAAATTAACTGTTTATCTTATACTAAAATTAATTTGCCCAAATCACCCCATGGTCCTGCTTAGGCAACTCATCGGCGGGAACAGCAGACCGAGGAAATTTTTAATATTACATAAAATTGTCTATTAAACTTCCGGACTCGTTAAATATTAATACAATCAGTCCATGACTGTTATCGTTGGGTTTGTTATTTAGCCTTCAGTCTGTATCTTTGGTCGTAAATATTATTTGTTGATTAATTAAGTACTCTTTCTTTGTGAGGGACTGGATGACACAGTCATTGAGGCCTCTCTCGCGGAAAAGTCTCTGGCTTACAGTTGTGGAAGGCTCTCTGTGATGTCCGACGTCTTCCTACCGTCACCTCCCGTACAGTTCACTGAGCTTTTCTGCGCAACTTTCATTATGACTAAACGTATCTGTTACTAATCGTGCAGCTCTTCGCTGAATCTTTTCTGTGTCTTCTGTTAACTCAAACTGGTAAGGCTCCCCGAAAAGAGCAAGGACTGGTTCAACGAGGGTTTTGTAAGCGACCTATTTTACATTATTTCAATATATCTGAGCCCAGTATCTATCTTCGACAAGGCTAGTTTTACGCGAATTTTTCACACTGAATCACTCCACTCTGTTACGCAGTTGATGACTGTGACTGGTGGCACTGACTCATCCCGACCGTGAAATCAAATGATATCGCATATGAATGAGATTTTCACTCTACAGCGGAGTGTGCGCTGATATGAAACCTTCTGGCAGATTAAAACTGTGTGCCGGACCGAGACTCGAACTCGGTACCTTTGCCCTTCGCGGGTAAGTGTTCTTACCGTCTGAGCTACCCAAGCACGACTCACGCCCCGTCCTCACAGCTTGCCCGCGAGAGGCAAAGGTCCCGAGTTCGAGTCCCGGTCCGGCACACAGTTTGAATCTGCCAGGAAGTTTCGATATCACATATATTTACCTACTCCCGCGATTTACATTATATTTTATTTTTATTCCTAGAGTTATTAGTCAATCATTATACCTTCAGAAAGCTTTTCTGCATTTTACAGCAATTTTCTAATGATACCACTTCCCTATACACAATCGCGTTGTCTGCAAAGAGTCACATAAAGATAGTCTTCATCTGCCGGACCCTTCGTATATATTGACCAAGCCTTCCTATTAAGAACTCTGTACTTGGTCCCGCTTACTATTTCAATCAATTTTATAGTTTATGTGCTTTTCGTGAATCACTGCAAAGTTTGCATGAGAGCTTGTTACTTACTACTGTTCTCCCACAAGAAAAAAACAAATATCTGATAGCAAAAAAAGTGTTCAACTTTTACAATATCTGCATATTAAATACCTACACTGAGCATAATAAGGACGCAAATACTTGAACGTTTCTAATGAAAATTCTTCCAACAGTGAAGAAGTTGGATCTGTCGAATGACAAAAATAATTTTTACTTCATTTGCCCCTTGACAGGGGAAAAAATATACAAGAATAGTGGTTAAAAATCGCTATTTACAGCCTTATAAATACTGTTTGATGTGTTGATACGTGTATATTTTCTCGAGCAAATAAAAAATTAAGCTTGTAAATGTTTGGAAGTCACTTTTCCCATCTTTTCAATTCTCAACAGCGTGAAGGAATATACCATTTAGATGTACAAGCATACTCTGTAAACCACTGTGAAGTGCATGGCAGAGGTATTACACGCTGTACCAGTTATTAGAACATTTTCTCGTTCTATTCACGTATGAAACCTGAAAAGAATGATTACTTGAATATCTCTGCACACGCTGAAATTTGATCTATTTTTCACACCGACATGTAGGAGTTGAAGTATATTTCAGGAACCCTCACTTAAAGTAGTTTAATGAAATTTACTAAGTAGACTTCCACGAGATAGTTCACGTCTATCTTCAAACGTTTGTCAGTTTATGTTTTTCAGTATGTCCCTTACACTCTCCCATGGGCCAAACAAACCTGTGAGCATTCGTGCCGCCCTTATCAGTATGCGTTCAATATCTCCTGTTACTCCTCATCTGTAGAGGGCCCCACATCCTTGAGTAATATTCTAGAATGTGTCGCGCGAATGTTTAGTAATAATACTACTCTGTAGGCTGACTGCATTTCTCCAGTACACCATCCAGGCTTTGGACAATAGCATCAAGTATGAACTTTGCTTTGGGCGTAATGAACGCATTTTCATTGCAAATTCCTTAATTCTGTTATCATATTTCAATTTTTTGTAAGAAGAATAGTTCCTCATAATTTCACTATCATCGTTTCCAAGTGCAAACTGCACAGCAGACAGCTCTCAAAACACAGGCTGTTTTGGCTCCGACGTGTAAACAAAAACGACCACTCTTGACAGGCAAGTCCCAGTTCAAAAATAATACGGCAGGGGCGCTGATGGAACCCCGCTTGCTGTGAGTAATCAATGGAGACAAAAAAAAAAGGTCACTCGTGTAAAAGGGGCTGAAAGTAGGCGGCATGCATACGCTACGGAGCCTGGCTTGGCAACAGCTGTAAGTGTTACGTCACTGACCACGATGCACGTGCCCGGAAGTTGTGACGTCACGAGCATCATGCCCACCACGTGATCCCCTATGTTTGCTGATAATCTCTGATCCACGTGCGTAATTCTCGGTGCGAAGCGCTTCTGTGGCTCATTAGTAGCTCCAGATCTGTTATCCACTTCATAACGTCTGACCCCTCGCTTTCGGCACCCCTTGTGTCGCTGGTGTATCATTCACCACGTTCATGTGCGACAAACTTGTGGAAAAGGAAAAGCGAAATTCGAAAAGCGATTCCCACTGTCAGTTTACAGATAAGGCTTGAACCAATTTTCGTAGACCGTTCAAACATCAGTTATCTTACAGTGGTAGTATCAGGAAATCAACTGCTCTCACTTGGTCAGCGTAGTAATATTTTTAAGATAGAGAGAGAGGTAAGTTTCCTTGTGTAAATTAGGAACTCGTAAAGAGGAGGAGGAGGAGATTCTACGAGTATAGATGTTTAAAAAATTTATTCATGCTAATTAATGTGTGAAAACTGCTTTATTATAGCCACCTAGATCATTCGGCTTGTGAAAAGGAGTAGATGCTGCTGATTAGTGCCATGCTGCGACGGGATGGCAGGCCCGCAACTGTTCAGTACTGCTGAAATTGGTTGAAACAACCAAACAAGAAAGGTAGCGCTTGTTGGCCACAAAAAAATTACTCTGAGCACTATGGGACTTAACATCTGAGGTCATCACTCCCGTAGAACTTAGAACTACTTAAACCTAACTAACCTAAGGACATTACACACATCCATGCCCTAGGAAGGATTCGAACCTGCGACCGTAGCGGTAGCGCGGTTCCAGACTGAAGCGCCTAGAACCGCTCGGCCACAACGGCCGGCTTGTTGGCCGCAGTTTGAATGTCTGTACAGAAGTTATTCGTGTCTTTTGGGAGCATATTGTATGATTAATTAATAACAAAGTCTGTGCTGACCGGTGTGGCCGAGCGGTTCTAGGCGCTTCAGTCTGGAACCGCGCGACTGCTACGGTCGCAGGTTCGAATCCTGCCTCGGGCATGGATGTGTGTGATGTGTTTAGGTTAGTTAGGTTTAAGTAGTTCTAAGTTCAAGGGGACTGATGACCTCAGATGTTAAGTCCCATGGTGCTCAGAGCCATTTGAACCATTTGAACAAAGTGTGTGGTTTCAGATATGCTTGTCAGCCCGAAACCGGTAACAACTGCAACAAAAATTTTATATTCAGGCAACTCAGATGGAAAAAAAAAACAGATTTTCTCAGATAGGAAAAGTTATCGAAGCCGGAACATTATTGTACACTAAAATTTTGGGAGCTAGGAATAACTGGGAAACTTCAAAATAAGTAAAGATGCATTCGTATGTGTGCACAGAGAATAAGCGAATGTTTTGCCGCTAACCATTGGTTGTGTACGAGAGCCTTTTCCACTAAAAGAAGAGAAGGTATACACCGGTTTACAAACTGGCGAGCTATGCAGAGCGTAATTTGTTGCCAAGAGGTTCGCTTTTAGTATTTCAGCAAATACGTAAGCCTTTATGTGTCTCTTTCCATTAATGAAGATAAAATGTGCTTCCCTTTCGTTAAAAAATAAAAGAAATCTTAACTTCGTCGAATATATCTCCCTTTTATTCTCTCCACACCAAATTGTTCCGTCCCCACTAACCGACGCTTTGAAAAGCAACTAGCAACCTTACAACATATCCACGACGGCAATCCGGAAGAGTGTTTATACGGCGACAAACGTCTGTGAGAGCCAAACTGCATTTCCAGATTCTTTGTTGGAGTTTTTAATGAACAATTGGAATGGGTACTTTGAAATCGGTTTAAGAAGATATGGCAGCCCGCGTAAATTTATTAGGTGCGTTACACATCACAGCGCAGGACTTGTGCAAATACCTTCATTCACGCAGTATATGAGTACTTCAAAATCATACTTTGTTTGGAAAGTAGTCGACATGAGCGTAAATGTAACGGGCAAAGAAAAATTCGTCCACTGGGGAATCGGACATTCTTTACCTTCTGGACAAGTAGGCGTATATTCATTCAAGATGATGTAACAGTGGTACAAAGTATATGCAGTGAGTAGAGTGTTGGGTTACGACGCTTGAAGTTGAGGATTCGATTCCCATGGTAGAAGCCGTCGTCATCGCCACCATCATCGTCATCGTCATCATCATCATCATCGCCACCACCACCACCACCACCACCACCACCACCACCACCACCACCCACTAGCAGTAACTGTCACTAGGTCTCCGTCTACGCAAACTATTCACTTTGTCAACGATTTGGTCTTTCTGAAAGTCAGGAAGATCAACCAATTATCTGGCTTTCTAGTAACATGCTAGTGCCATTTAGATTGGTACCTAAGCCGTAATTACCATGTGCAACATGTCATTCTAGTTTACTACTTCGCACCACCATATCGACGAGAGGATGCTCATAAAGTTTCAATTATTTCCTCAACAAATAAAGTTACTTCATCTATTGCAGGGTAGCGTCTTCATTTTTGCGTTGTTATTAATTGCTACATTACATACTGATTGCTTTAACTGTGCCAGTCGGGTCTTTCACAGTTTCTCTCTGTTTGTAATATTCTTACAGTTTTTACAAGGAACCTGTTGTGAGATAGAACTTCACCTACCAACCCGCGTCGTCTTCTGTCCGTCGCAATCGTGAACGTTCTTTTTTCACCAGTTATATGAAATACTTCCTCCTTGGAGGTTCTACGGCCCATTTTACTTTTCACAGGCACCTACAGTACCACACCTCAAATGCTTCAAAAAATTTCATGTCCCATTTGCCTATCGTTTACACTGCACCAACGTCAAGTTCCATGCTCTAAATGTAGTCTTTAATCAGTCTTTTGCCCACTCTAAATCTAGGTTGTTTGAGCAAAGCGTTTTTCTGTCATTTATCAACATTTCTTTTACTTCTCCAGTTTTTATATAGTATTTCCTTTGCTTATTCTATCTTAACTTTTCTTATTATCTAAGTAACTGTATGGTCTTCTATACTACACTACTGGGTATTGAAATTACTACACCACGAAGATGACGTGCTACAGACGCGAAATTTAACCGACAGGAAGAAGATGCTGTGATATGCAAATGATTAGCTTTCAGGAGCATTCAGTCAAGGTTGGCGGCGGTGGTGACACCTACAACGTGCTGACATGAGGAAAGTTTCCAACCGATTTCTCATACACAAACAGCAGTTGAACGGCGTAGCCTGGTGAAACGTTTTTGTGATGCCTCGTGCAAGGAGGAGAAACGCGTACCATCACGTTTCCGACTTTGATAAAGGTTTATCGTATCGTGACATTGCTGCTCGCGTTGGTCGAGATCCAATGACTGTTAGCAGAATACGGAATCGGTGGGTTCAGGAGGGTAATACGGAACGCCGTGCTGGATCCCAACGGCCTCGTATCACTAGCAGTCGAGATGACAGGCATCTTATCCGCATGGCTGTAACGGATCGTGCAGCCACGTCTCGATTCCTGAGTCAACACATGGCGACGTTTGCAAGACAACAACCATCTGCACTAACAGTTCGACGACGTTTGCAGCAGCATGGACTATCAGCTTGAGACCATGGCTGCAGTTACCCTTGATGCTGCATCACAGACAGGAGCGCCTGCGATGGTGTACTCAACGACAACCAGGTGCACGAATGGCAAAACGTCATTATTTCGGATGAATCCAGGTTCTGTTTACAGCATCATGATGGTCGCATCCGTGTTTGGCGACATCGCGGTGAACGCACATTGGAAGAGTGTATTTTTCGTCGCCATACTGGCGTATCACGCGGCGTGATGGTACGGGGTGCCATTGGTTACACGTCTCGGTCACCTCTTGTTCGCATTGACGGCACTTTGAACAGTGGACGTTACATTTCAGATGTGTTACGACCCGTGGCTCTACCCTTCATTCGATCCCTGTGAAACCCTACATTTCGGCAGGATAATGCACGACCGCATGTTGCAGGTCCTGTACCGGCCTTTCTGGATGCAAAAAATTTTCGACTGCTGCCCTGGCCAGCACATTCTCCAGATCTCTCTCCAACTGAAAACGTCTGGTCAATGGTGGCCGAGCAACTAACTCGTCACAATACGCCAGTCAGTGCTCTTGATGAACTGTGGTATCGTGTTGAAGCTGCATGGGCAGCTGTACCTGTACACGCCATCCACTCTGTTCGACTCAATGCCTAGGCGTATCAAGGCCGTTATTACGGCCACAGGTGGTTGTTCTGGGTACTGATTTCTCAGGATCTATGAACCCAAATTGCGTGAAAATGTAATCACATGTCAGTTCTGGTATAATATATTTGTCTAATGAATATCGGTTTATCATCTGCATTTCTTCTTGGTGTAGAAATTTTAATGGCCAGTAGTGTGTATTCTGTATCATCCAATTATTAATTTAATTTAATTTTTCCGGGTTGCTTGAAGTACATCAGCATTTCTGTCTTTATCTATTACCGCCTGTCGCCGCACTATAATCAGCAAACCTACGCATCCATATTCTTTCGCCACATATTTTAATAACTGTGCAGTATACAAAGATTATGAAATGAGTAACAGTTTAGGACTGCGTACCATCGGTTGTTGCACGGCACACACACAAATTTCTGTTCGTACCAAAGATCTGAAGAAGGCAACCATATACCTGTCTCTCCTCTACAGCCCTTTAAGATAATTCCATTCGCGCTTCACATGAAGATGCTGTCGTGTACTGGACAACTTTTTCCGCTCCTTACGAGTTGATGCAGCAGGGACAAGCCCCCACAAGGTACCCTCGCCCATTAACGCAGTCTACGAGGGAGAGTCTCTAAGGCTAAGACACTAATGATAAAAAATGTTTATTTTTAAATACGAGTGATACAGGTCTAATGAATTCTAACTGTTTTTTATTAAATATCGACTGACAGAATTAGATCTATTTTAGGTTCCACAAGGTAGACTCTTTGTTCATCATAGCCTACATTTTCGCGTAAGAACATTTGTTTCTCATGTAACATACACGACACTTTTGGCTACTACATAAAATTGCTTGAATTTATCCGTCTCTCACCATACCGATCTTTTGTTTTGTACTTATTTATTATGTTGCTATGAGTGGACCAAGTGTCCGCATTTGGTTTCTCTTTTAAAAATCATCACCAGCGTTACAGTACTCATTGCAAGTCAGGATCGTCTCTTTCACACTGACGTAATACGATACCTTCTACGAAGTAATCCTGCAAATCCCGGGAAGAAACCACTCCTCAACCTACTTTCGACGCTTTCGTTGAAAAACATTCTAGAGTAATTGAAGTATTCCTTTCGATTTATAAGGTCGAAATACCCCGATACTGCTGGTTTGTTTCATCTAAGCGTCGGTGTCCTTACAAACACTAGTTTGATGAAAAGGCGCTCCACTTGCTTTATTAGAACTTTATTAAATACACACGATCAGTTTCAGCCCTTACGTAGGCCATTATCAAATGTATCTGAAAGTTATGCTGTAGAGAAGTAACTTGACTTTCTCTGTTTTTATCTTTAGACGTTGCTTCTCTACAGCATAACATGTTCTTGACAACGACCTAATATAAAGACCGGAACTAGTCACATGGATTTGATAAAGTTCCAATTAAGTAAATGGAGAGACTTTTTATTAGTTGAACAACAGTTGCGGAATCAGCCCACCACAAATTTGGAGAGACTAATAATTTCTTAAAATACTGATAGAAATGCATAGATAACTGACGAGATACTTGCCAGATTTGTAAACTATGACTGAAATACAATCTTTTGATTTAAAGGACGTAAACAATAACGGTTTACAACGTACCACTGTGGTGTAGGTGAAGCTGAGATCAACAAGTTGACCTAGGAAACTTGGGGTCTATTAAGCCGGCATAAAACAGCCTCAAAATGGTCTACAAAAGTTATTTAAGCGACAGTTAAAGGCGCAGCGCGAGCGTGGCTACAATCGTGATTAGGTAGTCTTCGTTGCAACAGACCCACAGTGATAATGGAAATGTCGTGTGGCTAGGGCCTCCCGTCGGGTAGACCGTTCGCCTGGTGCAGGTCTTTCGATTTGACGCCACTTCGGCGACCTGCGCGTCGATGGGGATGAAATGATGATGATTAGGACAACACAACACCCAGTCCCTGAGCGGAGAAAATCTCCGACCCAGCCGGGAATCGAACCCGGGCTCTTAGGATTGACAGTCTGTCACGCTGACCACTCAGCTACCGGGGCGGACTACCCACAGTGATGAAATCCTCCTGGCTGTAGAACGTGGCATAAAAATAAGAATACTCAATAAATATTTAAAATGAAAAACAAGTATGGTAATCGGCCTTCCGTAGATCCCAAGTAAAATGGTCTTCATGAATAAGGAATTAGTCAAAAAAATTTTAATCATCCATTGATAAGAAAAAAATTGCAATACCAAAAAATAATCAATGTAAGTAACGAAATTTAGGGAATATGTTTGTCTAGGTAACATGATTAAGTGATTAACATTGCAAGATCACTGTTTAATGTAAGAGCGAGATAATCCATCGCAAATGTGAAATGTTGGTACACTAATAACCGGTGTAACCGCCAGTATGTTGAATGCAAGCATCCAGAAGCGCATGCATCTTGATGTATGGGTGTCCGATGTCAGTTTGTGGGATGGAGTTCCATGCCTGTTGCACTTGATCGGCCAATACAGGGGCAGCTAATGCTGGTTGTGGATGACGCTAGAGGTGTTGTCCGATGATATCACATATGTGGTCGATCGGAGACAGACATGGTGATCGAGCAGGCCAAGGCAACATCTCGACAGTCTGTAGAGCACATTGTGTTACAACGGCGGCATATAGGCGAGCGTTACCCTGTTGGAAAACACCGCCTGTAATGCAGTTCATGACCGACAGCACAAAAGGTCAAATCACGACGTTGACGTACAAATTTGCAGTTAGGGTGCGTGGGATAACTACGAGAATGCTCCTGGTGTTATATGAAATCGCACCCCAGACCATAGCTCCAGGTTTAGTTCCAGAGTGTCTAGCATGCAGACAAGTTGGTTGCATGCCCTTAGATGGTCTCGTAACACACGGCCAACACTGGACCGAGGCGAATCCGAAAACGCAACAGATCTCCATCGTCCCCTCCAATGAACTCTCGCAAATGGCGGTGGTTAGGCGTCAGTGGAACGCTCGCTACAGGGAATCTGACTCGAAGTTGTCCTTGAAATAGCCGATTTTTGACATTGTGTCACTGCGGCTCCAACTGCTTCTCAAATTGCTGCTACACGTGCTGTACGATGCTCCTTCTCGTGACCACCGCTGCCAGCACTTATGTACAGCGGCTACATTCCTGCCAAGTATCGCACAAGGGACATCCAGCTTCTCGTAGCCATGTTACACGACCTCGTTCAAACTCACTGAGGTGTTGATAATGGCGTCTTTGTTGCGTTAATGGCATTCTTGACTAAAATCAACTCGCCACGTCCAGTCTCAAAGATAACTAAAGCCTACTTGCATGTATATCAAGAGTTTTGATGGAAACCCAGTTTTAAGCAAAGAAGGGAAAGCAGAAAGGTGGCAGGAGTATATAGAGGGTCTATACTACGGCGATGTACTTGAGGATAATATTATGGAAATGGAAGAGCATGTAGATGAAGATGAAATGGGAGACATGAAACTGCGTGAAGAGTTTGACAGAGCATTGAAAGACCTGAGTCGAAACAAGGCTCCAGGAGTAGACAACACTCCATTAGAACTACTGACAGCCTTGGGAGAGCCAGTCCTGACAAAACTCTACCATCTGGTGAGCAAGATGTATCAGACAGGTGAAATACCCTCAGACTTCAAGAAGAACATAATAATTCCAATCCCAAAGAAAGTGGGGATTGACAGATGTGAAAATTACCGAACTATCAGTTTAATAAGTCACAGTTGCGAAATACTAACACAAATAGTTTACAGACGAAGGGAAAAACTAGTAGAAGCCGACCTCGGGGAATATCAGTTTGGACTCCATAAAAATATGGAATCACGTGAGGCAATACTGACCCTACGACGTATCTTAGAAGCTAGATTAAGGAAAGGCAAACCTACGTTTCTAGCATTTGTAGACTTAGAGGCAGCTTTTGACAATGTTGACTGGAATACTCTCTTTCAAATTCTGGAGGTGGCAGGGGTAAAATACAGGGAGCGAAAGGCTATTTACAATTTGTACAGAAACCAGATGGCAGTTATAAGAGTCGGGGGATATGAAAGGGAAGCAGTGATTGGGAAGGGAGTGAGACAGGGTTCTAGCCTATCCCCAATGTTAGTCAATCTCTATATTGAGTAAGAGGTAAAGGAAACAAAAGAAAGATTTGGAGTAGGATTTAAAATCCATGGAGAAGAAATAAAAACTTTGAGGTTCACCGATGACATTGTAATTCTGTCAGAGACGGCAAAGGACCTGGTAGAGCAGTTGAGCGGAATGGACAGTGTCTTGAAAGGAGGGTATAAGATGAACATCAACAAAAGCAAAACGAGGATAACGGAATGTAGTCGAATTAAGTCGAATGACGCTGAGGGAATTAGATTAGCAAATGATACACTTAAAGTAGTAAAGGAGTTTTGCTATTTGGTCGAAGTAGAGAGGATATAAAATGTAGACTGGCAATGGCAAGGAAAGCGTTTCTTAAGAAGAAAAATTTGTTAACATTGAGTATTTGTATGGAGTGTAGCCATGTATGGATGTGAAACGTGGACGATAAATAGTTTAGACAAGAAGAGAGTAGAAGCTTTCGAAATGTGGTGCTACAGAAGAATGCTGAAGATTAGATGGCTAGATCACATAACTAATGAGGAGGTGTTGAATAGAATTGGGGAGAAGAGAAGTTTGTGGCACAACTTGACTAGAAGAAGGGATCGGTTGGTAGGACATGTTCTGAGACATCGAGGGATCACCAATTTAGTATTGGAGGGCAGCGTGGAGGGTAAAAATCGTAGAGGGAGACCAAGAGATGAATACACTAAGCAGATTCAGAAAGATGGAGGCTGCAGCAGCTTGCACAGGATAGAGTAGCATTGAGATCTGCATCAAACCAGTCTCAGAACTGAAGACCACAACAACAACAACGGTTATTCCAGCGTGCATTTAAGGCAAATCTGATTTGCATTCTCATACTGACGCTACTAGCGCCCCTGTTATGGGACTGGCGCGATATATGAATAGACATCACCTACATACCTTCGTTTATGTCGCAAAACTCCTTGTGGATGTTGTATTTTCATTTAATAGGTAATAAATGACTTGTCATAAAACATGTAAATGTTCAATACACTGAGGTGCATACAATAATTCTTAAGCTGTATGTAGCCAAGCATCATAAAACAGAACTATTATCTTACAACACTTATTTACAATGAACGCACTAAATTCCTACAGAAGTCAGCTTGTATTAACACTTGTATTATTTGATATTACTAGTAACATATGGGCATCACTTGGTTCTATTTGGAAATTCATTTGTGGAGTAGGAGATGGCGACCAATAAATCCTTTAGGCTCCTCTTAGACTTTGATAGTGGTCAAACTTTTTGTGGCTATTGGCAAGTTATTAGTGAACTAAGTGAGTGCCTTTCAATCCTTGTGAAGATTGTTCTTGTTTTTAGTACTGACTCCATAAATTAAGCTGATGGTTTCAGAAAGAGAAGTATTTGTAATGGCAAATTTAATTGAATAATTGAACATTGGGAAGCAGTAGATAGCATCCCGAGTTCCATAAACAGGCCTTTGCAGGATGTTCTTGAGTTCACACTACAAATTATTTTTATTGCACGCTTTTGAACGTGGAATACTTTAGCTTGAATTGATAAGTTACACCAAAAAATAATCCTGCATAACATTACAAAATTCAAGGGAGCATAGTATGTCAGGCTTTTTGTTTTTATATCACCTACGTCTGACAACAACCGCATAGCAAATAGAGAGTTATTTAAGCGCTTAATCAGTTCTATGTTATGCTTCTCCCACCTGAATTTATTATGAATATGTGATCCTAAAACTTCTTCTATCTGTTTGTCCTTAAACATTAAAAACTCCTTGTCCTTGTACTTACAAAATATAAAATCGAGATCTGCGTAAACTTTACATTAAAATATTGCGAATTTCGGCAAAATAAAATTGACAATTAAACCATTTTGTTTGCCTGGTACCCTTACTGTGAAACTAGTCTGGTTGTAAGCGCTAAGCTTAGATCGAATTGTAAACTTAATTAGTTCTTGGATAACGTTTAGCCGGCCGAAGTGGCCGTGCGGTTAAAGGCGCTGCAGTCTGGAACCGCAAGACCGCTACGGTCGCAGGTTCGAATCCTGCCTCGGACATGGATGTTTGTGATGTCCTTAGGTTAGTTAGGTTTAACTAGTTCTAAGTTCTAGGGGACTAATGACCTCAGCAGTTGAGTCCCATAGTGCTCAGAGCCATTTGAACCATTTTGATAACGTTTACAGAAGTCTTTCTTCCATGATTAGCCTCACGGGACAATTTAAATCAATACTGCTAGAGGTTGTTTCCCAGATTGATAGACCACAAGTGCCCTGTATCAAACTGTTTGCCTCGACTTCTCCTACACCATTTTGGCACGTTGTAAACACTTATCGTTTACACTATATCTCATATTTTGTTTAATTTTGATTTTGACATTTTTGTAGAGATTTTCGTTTCGTATGTTCTACCCCCACGTCAGTGCGATTTAATCATTATTTTATAAACACGATTTGGATCCAAACACAACGAACAATCTGTGGCGGTTGTCAACAGCATTTTCAGCCACGATATCATACTGGAAATTGGGCTTCAGCGACATTGTAAATAGTGGAAACATTGATTCATAAGGCGCTTCGTAATTCTGGCGGGCAGGGTTGTTTTATGCCACAGGAATTACGAACAGACCACCATAATAAAAGAAGCCGCCAGTTGAGGAGGGGGGGGGGCGGGAGGCGTCAGCTGTGGACAGTTCTGGAGAGAGTTCCGTAAACTAGACTACTTACCAGCAGAGTGACAGCAGCAACAAATACAGGTGACCAGCGATAGTTATAAATAGTGCGGTGATAACGCCACACAATGCTGAGGTGGAGCAATATGTCTGTCTTTCGAGCTGAACGAAAATAAGCGAACATTATGAAAACTATTCGTTCGTTTTTGGAGCTCGATTTCTAGGTACAGCTGAACGACATCGTTTCTACCAAGGTGTCAGAGTAAATGAGCACGTTCACTAAGCACAAATGGCCAGTTCCTCACGCTAACTCATTGTAAGTGCACAAATTAATGTGGACACATAATCCTAATTACACAGAGTGCAACAAAGATATACGGCACAAATTGCAGGACACATTCCTCACATGTCGACAAAAAAAATTATGTTGGATGAACATGGGCCTGGAAAGGCTTTGTTTCTATGTTACAACTCATTTTTTCCAATTCCTTAATCATGGAAACCACAAAAACAGGACATTAGAATCATGGAGAATATGCACTGTAGGTGATATTTGGTTACGTTATGCGCCGACAATGTTTCGGCCGGCATTGTAAGGCCTCACTTTCTTCCACCCAGGCTCAACGGAGAAAGTTGTCATAATTTCGTATAGGGTGTTCTTCCTGATCTTTTAGCAGATGTCTCTTCAGCTGTGCAAAAAAACGTGTGGTTCATGCACGATGGCGCATCTCTCCATTTTAGTGTTAGATTAGATTAGATTAATACTTGTTCCATAGATCATGAATACGACACTTCGTAATGATGTGGAACGTGTCAGGTTAATAAAAGATGTCTGTACAAGATATTACATTACACAAAATATTGCATTACACTAATGTTTAATTTTTTTCCCTTAATTTATATCTAAAAATTCAGCCAATGAGTAGAAGGAGTTGTCATCTAGAAATTCTTTTAATTTATTTTTAAATGTTGGTTGGCTATCTGTCAGGCTTTTAATGCTGTTTGGTAGATGACCAAAGTCTTTTGTGGCAGCATAATTTACCCCTTTCTGTGCCAAAGTCAGATTTAACCCTGCATAGTGAAGATCATCCTTTCTCCTGGTTTTATAGCTATGCACACTGCTATTACTTTTGAACTGGGTTGGATTATTAACAACAAATTTCATAAGTGAATATATATACTGTGAGGTTACTGTGAGGATCCCTAGATCCGTAAATAGATGTCTGCTGGATGACCGTGGGTGGGCTCCAGCAATTATTCTGATTACACGTTTTT